>NC_090728.1:192022868-192135368 GCF_036898095.1 Palaemon carinicauda | reverse complement strand
ACTCGGGCACACTATTCAATCTTATTTCTCCTCTTCTTGTTTTGTTAAAAGATTTAATAGTTTAAATAAGAAATGTTTATTTTAATGTTGTTACTGTTCTTGAAATATTTTAATTTTCCTTGTTTCCTTTCCTCACTGGGCTATTTTCCCTGTTGGATCCTCTGGGCTTATAGCATCATGTTTTTCCAACTAAGGATGTAGCATAGCAAATAATAATAATAATAATAATAATAATAATAATAATAATAATAAAAATTATTATTATTATTATTATTATTATTATTATTAATATTATTATTATTATTATCATTATTATTATTATTACTTGCTAAATTACAGCCCTAGTCGGAAAAGCAGGATGCTATAAGCCCAGGGGCTCCAACAGGGAAAATAGCTTAGCGAGGAAAGGAAACAGGGAAAAATAAAATATTTTAAGAAAAGCAACAATATCAAAATAAATATCACTTTATAAACTATAAAAACTTCAACAAAACAAGAGGAAGAGAAATAACATATAAGATATAACCGTGTGCCCAAGTGTACCCTCAAGCAAGAGAACTCCAACCAAAGACAGTGGAAGACCATGGTACAGAGGGTATGGCACTACCCAAAATTAGAGAACAATGGTTTGATTTTTGAGTGTCCTTCTCCTAGAAGAACTGCTTACCATAGCTAATGAGTCTCTTCTACCTTTACAAAGAGGAAAGTGGTCACTGAACAATTACAGTGCAGTAAGAAGAATTGTTTGGTAATCTCAGTGTTGTCGGGTGTATGAGGACAGAGGAGAATATGTAAAGAATAGACCAGACTATTCGGTATGTGAGTGTGTAGGCAAATGGGAAAATGAACCGTAACCAGAGAGAAGGATCCAATGTAGTACTGTCTTACCAGTCAAAAGACCCCATAACTCTTTAGTGGTAGTATCTCAATGGGTGGCTGATGCACTGGTCATAATAATAATAATAATAATAATAATAATAATAATAATGGTCTTATTACTGTGCTATAGATCTTGACTTTTAGCTTGATTGGTATTTTCTTATCGCATACCACTCCCGCTTACCTCCCTCGTCTCGTGACAGGCTGCTTTTATCCTATTCTCAATTTCAGCTTCACATCCTCTCCCCGGATTTATACTGTAGTAAATTTAGATCCTGAATATCTCAGATCTTCCACCTGTTTTATATCAGAGCCTCTTCTTTCATGCATAGATATCCTGTCCCTACCCTCCTTACTGCTTACCAATTGCTTGAGTCCCATCCATATTTACTCTCAAGCCATCCCTCTCCAAAGTCTATAACCCTTCTCTGTAAGTCTTCTTCGCTTTCAGCAGTAATCACCAAATCATCTGCTTACAGCAACTCCCACAACTCTTCATTTCTGATATCTTCATTTAAACAGATTTTGACGTAGGAAAAATCTATTTTTGGGCGAGATAGCCATGTCGTCCTGATGGAAGGTCCCTTTGGCAGCTTCCTACTGCATAATATTTCTGCGAGTGATATTACAAGAGAATTACCGTCAGGTATCACGAGGTTCTAACCCCCGGAACGACTATCCTAAGATATCGTGTATAATCAAGGATGTATCCGTAGATAACTATCGATATAATATCGGGCTTAATGCCGATCCCTAGTGCAATCCATCACTAACTTCAAAGTTATCTGCATTGTTCATAATCATATTGATGTTGTCCAAATGAATGCAAACCAAAAAACCCTACAAAGGAAGCTCAAATTGTTGATGGCTTCTCATAAATAAGTCATAATTGAAAGAAAACTCGAGTTCAAACAAAACCTGTATACAAGTCACAGATATTAACTTTTATCACATTCTTTTTCCATGAAGCAATAGTATGTGCTGTGTATCTTGTCCCAATACTATTCTTCTATTACAGGGTATCAAAAAATAAATTAAATGAAGACCAGAATGTTTAATGGAAATTATTTATGTTGCAAATCCATTACTTTCAATAATTTTGTAAGAAACTTTTCGTATTCTGAGATTAATCTGTAAGCTCCAGTTGATTTTTTATTCTGAATTAGTCTCTATCATAGTTGGTAACTTTGATAGCTATTAGAAGAATTGCATGGTATTTAAGCCCTTGGCCATTCAAACAAAAAATAAAACTTAAAATCTATTCGTCATAAGTAACATTGGAAATATCCCTGCCAGGTGATTGCCAGAATGGGGTTCGAGTCCCTCTCAAACCCGTTAGTTTCTTTAATGTTTGCAACCTCACCATTTTTGTGAGCTAAGGATGGGGGAGCCTATATGTCTGTCTACCTGCTGAGTCAACAGCAGCCATTGCCTAGCCCTCCCTGGTCCTAGCTTGGGTGGAGAGGGGGCTTGGGTGTTAATCATATGTATAGACAGTATGGTCAGTCTCTAGGGCATTGCTCTGCTTGCTAGGGCAATGTCACTGTCCCTTGCCTCTGCCATTCATGGCTGACCTTAAAACCCTTTGAAATGATGTCCACTAGGGGTAAGTTTTACAAAACTATCTTAGTAAAATCTATGACTGAATATAGATATAATTTGACCGGAAACAAAATACAGGATGGTACAAAAATCATCCTTAAAATTCTTACTGTTTCATGCATAACAATTATGGCTTTTAGTAAATGATAGTCATTGACTAAATGATTTAACTACATGCCTCAGCTGAACAGAACATCACTGTGAAAAACTAGTAATTGACAGCAACCCATTTTAACACCAGAATAATATTCAAATGACTTGGACTGGCTTAAAAAATATTGTACCATATACAGGGCATCCAAAAAAATCAGTGTGTCCCAGAAATCAATGAATATGGGCTTTCACTTAGGATTTGCTTTTTGGTTTTGTGCAAATAACAGGCACTTTCATGTGTGTATTTAAGCCTACAGACTTAAATGCGCTTGTGAGTTTGCCTCACGTTTCTTGTGACTACAAGTTAAATTGATGATACGAGTTAGGAATTTGAAGATTCCCTTATGCATCATCAATACAGGGCCATCCAATGAGGCATTGCCCAGCCCAAACCAAGGCCTGCCCAATGGAACAACCCTCACCAAGAAGGACTGGGTAACCCTAAAGAGGGCAAGTGTAAAAGTGGGTAAAACTGGAGATAACTGCCACAAATGGGGATTGCTCAGATCAAGACCTGAAAGAGGCAAATGACAACGCCCTCCCGTGGGTTCGATGTTGGCACGATAAGATATGATGAATACAGGATGATACAAAACTGCTTTAGAGTAACAGCATTCATACATATTCATTGAATATATCACCACAACTATTTCAACTGAAGAAAATTATACATTCTACGGGATAATATTTGGAAACTATATAGTATTCCCACAAGTAAACATCTCTAATCATGGGTCCCTTTTAGCAACATAAAAAGAAAAGCCTTGCTTTATTGTAGTATCCTTGGCCAGACAGACAGAATGATGCAGAAGCTTTCTTTAAATAAGCATACTAAATAACGCGCATAGCATCTTAATATACAAACAGGAGAAAGCTTTATTTTAGTAGCTTCAGAATCACCCAATTTCAGCCCCCCTCCCTCAATTAAATTGTCTTCTAAGAGTTAATGTACATAATTTCAATAACAGTATTCAAATTTCTAAATTTTTCTCAGCATCATTCCCATGTTAAGCATCCTATTTAGTGTCATTATCAGTAAAACTAAAAAAACAAAAAAGTGAACATCTGACGTAGGCCTTGCATCTGTTGTTGTTGAAGATTGTCTATCCATTGTAGCCACACATGAACTCTTGCTTTAGATACAGCCTATATCAGTGATATCTAAGTGCATTTAGACCCTTATTTTTCCACTCGTTAAATTTACCTGTAGCATGCTAGTGTAGATCTTATCACAATGTTTTCCTAAATGCTAATTCTTTAGCATAACTTATCACTCTGCTCAGGGGGCAGTCATTTCATTAAAAGCTTCAATAATCAACTCTTCTTGGTTTTTTTAAGTGTCGATACAACTTTCTTTATAATATTATCTACATTTGGTACAATTCACATGGGCATAAATTTGCTGTAACACAAGAATCTGGAAAACTTCGAGTAGAATTTCATTCTGAATACATTTATTCTCAATATAACTAGGATATAAACACTTTGGTTTACTGGCCTTATCAGCCCTAAAGCCATATAAAAAAAAGAAACTACAGTAATCATCCCATTCACAACCAATCAGTCCTTATCTCTTTTTCTATCTAATCTATAACTTGAATAAATGAACTCTCTCTCAGCTAGCCATAATGATATTTCACTTAAACCAGTATTTCTATTGTGCGACACAACCACTTCCAAAGTAACGTAAAACAATAGTTTTGGATTCACAGACTTACGAGTTTGGGCCATACGGTCCGGCCCTGCTAAGGTGTCAACTCATTACCGAGGTTTCCTTGATATCCGAGAGCACTTGTTGAATTAGTGCGCATTACAATGCTGTAACACATTACTACTACAGTATTTACTTATAACCTAAAATACTTGCATATATAAAAGGCTGAGAATCTATATTTTCTAATATTACTAGAAAGCACATTACTGTTTACTTGTTAGACAAATACACACACAAACAAAGCCACTACAACACCTTTTTTCTGGGTCGACCTGTGACGCCCGGCGAAAAAGTCCTTCTTTGTACTTTTTCTGATATAAATCTTCCAAATATACCAGAGAAAATTAAAAGCATGGAATGCAGAGGTTACAACCCTCGCGCGAGCACCTTGTTGGTGTCGTATATCTAACAAGGGCGTTTGAAAACACTATTCACAGGCTGTCTTCCATTTAGATAATCCCTTCATCAAAGGGGGAGGGCCGTGACAGGCCCTAGAGAATACAGTTGGGTTACCCTACCGACACCTACCACTCGCGCTCACCAGGTCATCCTTCTGCAAGAACATATGGCTTGGCAAGGAAAGGGTGGGTCCGTACAAAAATAATCGGGAAGGGTTTCGCCGGGCGTCACAGGTCTCTCCCCAGAAATAGATTTTTCCTTCGTCAAAATCCCTTTTCTGGGTCGACCTGTGACGGCCGGCGAAAAAGTACCAGAGAATGCCTTCCAAGCCCAATAAATTAATAACATAATGAGGAGAATACAATCACCATGTACGACAATACTATGATATAATAAAGTAATCGTCCAATTACCAACCAGCCAAATGACATAGGGAACGTAAGGTTAAATAATAATGACGACAAGGAACCAACTGAGTGTCGAATCGCAAAAGGCATCAAACCTTACATGTCTAAGTATATCTAAACATTAAAGGAACGGTAACTACAATAATAGTTAAACCATAGGAATTAAACATGGCAAATATCATAGGGCTAACGAACTACCAAGGAGAGCGGCGACGTGGTGTGGGTGGCGGGTAGGAGGGAGAAGAGAAGAGATGGAAGAAAGGAAGAAGAGGAGATTAATGGGGAGGGATAAGGCTCCCCTCTGCCATCGTCGGCATTTAAGGGCCTGTAAGATCTTTAGATATTGGCGTTTGACAACCATAGGGGATTTCCAACCCGTATATTTTTTAAAATCATCAAAGTCCCTGTTCTGGGAATCATTGTTGGAGGCATCTACTGTCCGTATATCATGAGCCTGGGGAAATGATTCCGGATTAGTATGTTTAATGAAGTAGAGGATTTGTTGCCTGATACCGTGAATGGAAATAGTACCTCCTTGTTCCCTGATAACCAAGGGGCCAGACGAGCGGGTGGCAGTTCTAGCTAAAAAGGGGCTTGAGAGTGTGACTGTACATGGAGAAAAATCCTGGGGATGAAGAATAATCTTCCGAGGGGAGCACCTATTTTGCGGATCCTCATTTTTTAGCTAGGAAAGCTTTGTCTGGAAAAGGAGTACTTCGGCTGAAGGGAGGAAATCTATGTTTTCCGGGTTTCGTGAGAGAGCTGCTAGTTCTGATGTTCCATCACCTGAGGCCATAGCCGTTAGAAATAAAGTCTTCCTAAGAAGAGTGATATAAGAGCAGGATTCATTGTCCGTGTCCATCGCAAGTTTGAGAACACCGTTCAGAGACCAAGAGTCCTTTTGTGGCCGAACCGAAGGTCGAAGCCTAGCACATGTTTTTGGGGTTGATGAGAAATAGGAATCAGCTAGGTTAATGTTGAACCCAACAAGGAAGATCTTCTTCAAAGCTGACTTGATGGTGGTTAAAGTGCTAACTGTTAGGCCTTTGTCAAATAGGAACCTCAAGAAAGAGATGGCTAAATGCGGGGACATACGAGTATGCTCTGCACTCTTAGGGGACCTACTAGTTGTTAACGGCCGAATCATATTGGCGAATTGTCGAGTCCCTTTTGTCCCATTCGATGAAGAGATCGTTTTCCGGTTCAATGTTCGCATCTCTACGAGCTGCCAACTTCCTGTAGTCCACAAAGTTAGAGTTTTGGCTATCCTTGAGTAATCTGACACAGTGAGTTTGGATACTCGGGTCAGTTTGAGGAACGGGATCCGGATGGGACTGAGTTTCAACTCGAGGAGGAGAGGAAACCAACTGTTCTTGGCCAGCGCCTGCAACCATCAGGCCGCTTAGAATGGTTAGCCATTCAGTGGGACCTTTCGAAGCACACGTTGTCTCTCCCTTCCAAAAGGTAAGAGGAATAGTTTCCAAGATCAAAAAATTTTCTCAAACACAAACAGGTGTCCGAAGAGCCTTAGAAAGTATCCTCGGACTTTTCCAATTCACTTCAGTAACAGATCTCCTAATAAAAGCCAAACTCAAAGACATCAATCGAGTTTGGAGAAAGAGAGCTACAGTACCTATAAGAGACATGCTCCCCAGAAATAGATTTTTCCTTCGTCAAAATCCCTTAAAAACATAACAGATACCTTACACATCTCAAACTGTCTACTTAACTGCGACAAGACTCCTCGCTGCTGTGAGGAAGGAAGCTGGTGACTGGTATAATACATGAATATACGCTACCGGTGTCTAAAGCGATGTCAGGCAGGGCAGTCGATCGAGACTAAGGTCTACCCCAAAGCCAAAGCAAGTCTTTCAAAAGAAGGCAACTGTGCTTACCCCATACAAAAATGGGAAAAAGGCACATTATTAAAAGAAGAACATTACTGTTTACTTGTAAGCTAAAAGTACCTTTATATGTACAAGGCTGCCATTCACATATACAGTATCACTATTTACTTTTTAGCTAAAAATACCTATAGTACCGTGATTGGCTGCAATTCAAAATTTTCTAAGATTACTGGGTAAGCAAAACACAATACTTCTAAGCTAAAAATATCTACATGTGTGAGAGGCTGCAATTCTAGATTTTATAATAATATTGGGGTAACACATTACTATTAACTTCTACGATAAAAATACCTACATGTGTGGGAAGCAGCGATATTTTATTTTCTAACATTAATGGTTAAATACAATACTATTAACAAATGAGCTAATAATACCTACATTTGTGAGAGGTTGCAATTTCTTATTTTTTCACATTAATGGGAAAATAAAATACTACTTATTAATAAGCTAATAATACCTACATTTGTGAGAGGGTGCAATTCTATACTTTTTTTTTACATTACTGGGAGAAAACATCTCTATTTACCTATAAGCTAAAAATATCTATATATTGGAGAGGTCGAAATTCAAAGTTTTCTAACATTATTGGGACATCTGAAAGAGTACAGGACAAACAGAAAGGCAAAATAAAACTGCATCTTGCAGGTGATGAACTACATCTCATTTCATCTGGCCTAGTTCGAGATACAATTCGTAGTAATGTGAGATAATGATTTGTGAAGAGCAGAATCTTCCGCATATGAATCAATAGATTAGAATAATGTTTAAAGATGATGGGTTATTAAACCACAACCTCATTAATGTAAATGTACTCACAACATTTCCTTATGGGAATAAATTTTAGTTTGAAAGAAAGTGTCAATCAAAAGATCGGAACAAAAGAAATGAATAGGCCTAGACATTGTTTGCCTATTAAAAAAGGACCAAATGTTGACACTTCATTACCAATAACATTCCTCTGCTAAAATCAAATTAATAAGAGAAAGAAGACTCTTAGTAATTAATATTTCACCTCCTACGAGTAATTACGATATCGATCAATACTTTTACAACATTCCTCCTACAAGGAAACAAGAGAAAGGTAATCAAGCATTTCTCTGTGTTGTACAAGTCAAATGGGTGTTGATTTAGCTATCTTGTCTACCAGCATATCTGTACAATCTAGTTTACCATCTTGAGAGGCCAAAAACTGTTAATCTGTACTGCCTTTCTTTTTCTCAGACTCTTCGAAAGAGTAGACTACCAAGTCATCTATCCAATACATTGGGATTTAGTCTAGATTCCTTCTTGGACTTGGTGAAAGTTGAAAAAAATTTATTATTTTATCTTTCAAGATCAGTGGGTGTGTATTACTTCTGTCACATCATACCTGCAATAATACTTCCAGTGTTTGTTATATCCTTCAACTTCTCATCACAAAATCTCCATGAATTCATCACCTGTCTGACTCAAATTGTTTTCTTTTATGGGTTCATATTCTTCAGCCCATCTGAAACCTTATTGTATTTAGAAGTTAAAGCAAGAGAATTCCATATTCAAGATCCCTCTTTACCCTTATTCAAATATCAGTTACTAGCTGACAAAGTCTAATGTGTTACTAGCTGAAGATGCTTTTACGACTTACCTCATTCTAACTCCCTACTCAGCATACTTCATGGCCTTTCCAGGTAGGAATCTTCACCATCTTGATCCTAATTATCCTCCATTGTAAGGCAGAAGTCACTCAGAGCTTGGAATTAACAAGCTAGTAATTTTAAAACAAGAATTAAAACTCTGAGGAGTCTTTTAACTTGAGAAAGTTGCATAGCATATCTCTAACTCTTCTGTCATAACCATGTAAATATTTGTCTTTTTTATTAAAGCAAATTCAGGAACATTCGTCTTACATTGTTTTCAAGAATTCCCTGAAAATAGGAAGCATGTTTAGATTTAAAGATGCTCTACCCGCTATACAATGATTGAGAAAATAGGTAAATTCTTAGTTTGTTGTTCCTATCCATAGAGAATTCTATAGCTCCAGTTAAGCCATTGGTTTTATTGCATCTGCAAAACTTAAAAAAGATTCTTGTTTTAAAACAATTGATGTGGATAGTGTGCATGATTACTAAAAATTGGGTCTGAAAAGAAAATGACTACTGCAAAAAATTTTTTTTTTCTGTTCTTAAAGTGAAAGAAACTTTGTAACTCACACTCCAAACAATATTTTGTGAAAAAGATAGAGTGAATACTGTACAACTATACAGGTTACTGACTAAACACATGTGACATAAGATGGATGCTATTAAAAAAGATGTGTCACAACTTAGCTATGATAACTAACATCATATATAATATATTTTTATGCTGAAAGTCAGTCCTGGTTGAATATAGTATCCATTATTGTGAAAAATATAAACAAATATAAGAAAATTAGGTAAAACCAACTTTTAAAATATTCCATAATAAAATCCCTTGGTTCCACATGTAAACATTCAAGTTATAAATTCTGACTTATACCATCTCTCAGTGACTATACATTTGGGATAAATGAAAGGTGAAATTAATTTGGAAGCAATTACGACAGAAAAAATAGATGAACTAATTTTTGGCAACTTTTAAAAAAAAATTAGAAAACATACGTACACACATATATCCTGTTCTATAAGTCACATAACCATATAATAACCTACATATTTATCAATGATGTATCTGTTATTATTACCTTTTAATATAGGTAACAAAATATTGGTGAACTCAACTTTGTTTAGGGTGGTACCACAGTAACATGGCCACATTGCGATAACCTGAGCTTCTAGAAACGAAGCAACATGAACATTGGGTGAGTATAGAAAAACAAATTTCATTATTAAAATTCCGTTATTCTGCAATGGAATATAAACAGCTCAATATTACTTACATAGTTTAATAATAATGCTGGATAATTTACATCCAATGAAGAGACAAGAACCTTCTTTCTTGGTTTACAATCATCTATGTATTTTCAGACCACATACCAAACTACACCAGGTTACTTGGTACAAGTAAAACGTCTTACCGGAATCCAGTCATGGGAGTATTTGCCAGTATAAAGCACTAAGATTTCCATTCTTCCTATAGATCACATACGTTTCAAAAGACTTTCCTGCAATAAAGAGATATTATTGTTTCAAAGACAAGCATGAATGTAATAAGTGCTCATGACTTTGCATCTTTTACAATTGCATTTTCTGTTGAAAAGATGACAGTTATATGTCTTTGCTTTCTTCTTGTCGTCACCTTTGGTATACTAAACGGACAGTAAATGAGACAGAACACATTAGTATAGAATCATAGAATCAAGTGCATTACACTCATCGACACCCCATGACTGGACTTTCCTTTTCTGATTACTGGTTCATACATGTAAGGTATGATATACAAAAATAGTATATAATTTATTTACATTGTCACATAAATGTAATGTCTTCATCATGGAGAACCTCTTGCTATCCATGTGTATTTAGAAAATATTGACAAATCAAAAACACTCGTGTTTTCACAAGTTAGCATCAATATTAACCTTAAGCATCTTTAGCAGGATTCAATAAGAGGTTAAACACACTTGCTTAATGTCCTTAAGCATACCCTTGACAATTCTTACATTATTTAGAATTCAACAGAAAAATTTAATTACCAGTATGACTAATTTAAACCTTGAAAAATTTGATTTTGTTGTAGAATCTGATATTCATAAGGGATCTTTAGATCAAAGTAGTCCACCTCCGAGGATCATTGATATATGACAAAATTACGTGTTTGTGTAAGTCTTACTTTCAAATATCTTGTTTTTGTATCATGATAAAGATGACTGCAACTCCCAAGAGTCTACTCAGAATCTCAGCAGGCCATGTTCAACCTCTAAAGTTACCTGTCATGATTAAGCATTTAATCTGTGATGAAACGTTATGGGATTTTGCCCCTACTACAGAGACAGACTTGTCAAAAGAAAGATTTTCACTATTTATATTTTGAAAAATAAATATGAATACACTTTTTTCATTACTTGAAGCTATTATTTTTAATGATTTATAACAGCATTACCAGTTAGGCACATATAACAAATGTAGATACAGATTTTAGGCAAGTAATGCTGTCTCTATCACAATACATACATAACCACGATCTCTTCACTACACAATTATGTAAGCATATCACATGACATTAACATCAGGCATCATGTCATTTACCATATTTTCTGTATATACACTACATCATCTTGCGAATAAGCAATAGACGAACACAAAACAGCTATACCTGAACTGCACCTTAAAAGTTTTAAATAACATTCAACAAATGCCTACACACTATACAAACTCTTCTACATAAACTTCATTGTAATCTTAACAGATACCATCTGTTTGGTAAAACAAACTTCAAAGGGCCAAGAAAAATGACAGTAACAGAATACATTTCTTCTATGGCCCAGAAAGCATTCTTTACAAATTATGGCATAGAATCTGAAGCCCATATGCAGCCCCCTTGCTTAATGAAAGGTTAAAAATCCACACACAACAGTGTGTTTTTCCCATTTAGTCCCATCTATACCAATGAATATAAAATGTTGCAATTTGATTTTTAATCAATACAAAGGTGGATGTTTAAATCTAATGGGTCATAAACTTCTTACATAAAATCCAATTTTGAGAAGCATTATTTTACAAATGAAAAATATCCATCCTTTGAATAATGAATGAATGACATAGGCTCTCACGTGGCTACAATTCTATGAGTATCGGCAATGTCAAATGTAAAGATTTTTTAAATACTGTTTACATTCATATTATAAAGAAAATTTCATGACTAGATTAACATTATCTGACTAGAGTCACAGGTAGTGGGAGATAATGCTGGAGAATTATAGTAGTAGTACCATGTAACATCAACGTACTGTATATATACATACACGCTTAAAATAAACTTTGTGCCTGCTGAAGCTTAATTCTATAAAGCATAGTACAGTTTCTGGTGACATCAGCTTCTTTTACCTTGACAAAATAAATTTTTTTTGTTAAATACTGTCACATTTATCAAGATTAAATAGCCTTGTTTTGCATTTGAAGCTTATTACATAGGTAATTATTCTTAAAGATCAAGTCATGTAATTTTACAAAGCTTTACATACAGAGATACACATCTAACATTTCTATCCATATTGTGCTGTTAGGCCAGAAAACAAGACTTCTCTGATAAGATGCATATTTCAAACAGTCATCCACAACAGTAAGTGAAGTCTAAATCTTTACCTTCACCTTCTCACATAACTCATACCATCCTTTCTTCATATCTTCAAATACATTATGCAGAGTATTGAGGGATGCACAAAACGTGTGACACATTACGGCACGTGCCCCTTACGGACGAACGGGATTAGCCAATCTGGTCGTGCATGGAATGATAAAATTACTTGCCTGTTTTTTAATGTTAAAAAAACCATCTCAAAAAGATAGTGAGACGCAATTTCTGGCATGTCAAAGTAAAGAAGAAACAAGATACTATAGTATATGACAATTTTCCTCTCTCTACACATTACATAGGAGAATAAAATCTTGCATAACAGCGCCTTACAAATCTGCATGACGCTGATGTAAAATTTTCAGGCTTTTTAAAAATAAGAAAAAAAAATTAAGCTTTTTGTGGTAAGATCTTTTACTTGGGAAGCTTTCTCATTATAATGTGGAGCTTCATGTTTATTCTGTGGGATTTTCAGTGTATGTTTCATGAAACTAAGGAAGAGAATTTGTCGCCAATTAAATATTATATAATTATGAATATTTAGTAACCTCAGTAAAAGTAATTTTACTTTTTGATTGTGACATACATATTGCTTTAATTGCATGATTCTCCTGAAAAGTTTTAAAAATTACTGAAAGGTATGAAAAGATGGAATGATAAGTGATATGATGCATACACAACTTCCACCTCGCAGGAAGTGCAGTAGATTTTCCCTCTAAGAGAAAAATTCAGATGTGAAACTTTCAATTTCATTTTAGAGATCCATTGTCTGTTGCCTTACAACAACGGAGGGTGGCGTACTAATCGGTGTGTGAGATTCAAATTAGTAGTCAATTCATGTACTTTATCTGAGGCTGAGATAAAAAGAGAGGTTGATAAACTTGTCATTGCTTTTCCTAAAGACTTCAGTGGTGTGTTTGTTGATGAAATTATCCAATTTGCATCTTTTGCCAAGCACTGTTTCATCTTCCATGAAACAGAGTTACAAACAATGCTGTAAGAAATGTTTCAGGGTTACAATTCTCTATATAAAGTATCTGCAAGGTATGACTCTATATTTAAAACGGATTTTGGTGTAGGAAAAATCTATTTTTGGGCGAGATAGCCATGTTGTCCTGATGGAAGTACCTTTTGGCAGCTTCCTACTGTATAATATTTCTGCAAGTGATATTACAAGAGAATTACCGTCAGGTATCACAGGGTTCTAACCCTCGGAACGACTATCCAAAGATATCGTGTATAATCAGGGATGTATCCGAAGATAACCATATATATCTGCACCCAAATAGACTTTACCCAGTCTAATCAACTAAGGCGAAGGATAAGTGAGGAGCCGTTACATAAAATTTTTGCAAAACAATAAGTTGAGAAAACAAAGTATTTCCTGAACAAAACAATGTAATATCTTATGACACACCACTTTACCCATAAGTCACACTTGTTATGCATTCCATTTGAAAAATAGCTTATTTGCAATTATGTAGTCAACTACAAATACCAGATGAATACATTTCTGTTTTGGATAGAGAAACATGTACAAAGTCTATCTCAATGCATATCTGCTGTTGTTTACACCAAAGGCTTACACACACACAAATTAGTTGAAAGTGTCTTGCTTACAGATAAAATTTTCTAATCTTATTATATTGTATATTCTTTTATTACGACATTCCAGATATGGGAAGTATCAATCTGAAAATGACCTTACTTTCCTACATTTCAACTACAGTAATGTAAAAGACCAATTTGATAATTGCCACTTTAATCACAATGTTTACTGTCACGAAGAGGGGGCTTTTAAACTTCAAGAGATAGGCAGGGCTTCAATGAGATATTTGCAAGACACTAAAACTATACTGACACTCCCTACCTTGCAATCCTCGGTTTATGGTATTTCGAGTTCACAATAACAATAATGATACAAATTCGGCATTGTATCATAATACACAAATTCTGAATTTGCCGTGCAAAGTGAATAATGCTAAACATCCTAACAATGCTGTACGATATGTTTGAATGATGCTGGGGTAGCCGCCACTGAGAGGAGGATGCTTCAGTCTTGCTAGAAATCAGCAAAATTAACATTTTGGTGATTATAGTGCACATTTTATTTTTCTGTGATAATCATTATCCGAGAAACTGCAAATAACTATATCTAACGGCCATCACATGTGATTTCGGACTTCTTCAAGACAATAATTTCATCAATTATCAAGGTCATAAAAGGGATTTTGACGAAGGAAAAATCTATTTCTGGGCGAGAGACCTGTGCCGCCCAGTGAAATGCTCCTTTAGCATCATTTCTAAGGTATATAACTGCTAAATATTACCAGAGAAAAAATTGCATAGGAATGCCAGGTATGAACCCAGCTCGCTCACCTAAAAGGTGTCGGTATATTTTAACTGGGGCGTGAAAATCACTAGCAGAGGTCTCGAACCAATTAGATATCTCCTCGTCAAATAGGATAATGGAGTGGTTCAATCATCTGCTTTCGTAAAATCAATAGTTATGAGCAAGGAACAAGGCCTATTGATGATATGGAGCAACTACTGTACTCATAACAGGAGTGGAGAATCAAATACAAAAGCATATACTGCTTAGCCTGCTAGCAATATTGGCTGAGGCAAGAACCCTCTTTGAAATACATAAAGATTGATATGATGACACTAACTATTCTCAAACTTTTTCAGCTAGTCACGGGTGGTTTCATCGTTTCAAGAATTGCCATAATTACCACAATGTGAAAGTTAGCAGTGAAGCTAAAAGTGCTGGTTCTGGGGGAGCTGAAAAATTCAAAGATCATTGCTGAAGAAAGATATTTTCTAGAGTAAATATTCACCGTGGA
Source organism: Palaemon carinicauda (assembly GCF_036898095.1). Taxonomy (NCBI): domain Eukaryota; kingdom Metazoa; phylum Arthropoda; class Malacostraca; order Decapoda; family Palaemonidae; genus Palaemon; species Palaemon carinicauda. The sequence goes on along the minus strand of NC_090728.1, from coordinate 192,120,211 downwards.
GAAAGCAAATGCCTGAATGCAAGTACATACATCAAGAAGCTAATATGATGCTGATATTTAAGGTATTGAAAGAGTGTATAACTTCTCTTTTAAGAGGCATGCTCTGCCTCTTACAAAATCATAAGGTGTTAGAAAAAGTAAGCAAGCATGTCCCTACACTTAATATTTGCCACAACAAGAAGGTCTGGATGACAAAAGTCTATCTAAAGATTGGTTTTTCACTTGTTTAATTCTCAAAGTAAAAGAATTTTTCCGATAGAATAATATCCCTTTTAAGATAATACTTATTTTAGATGATGCTTCAGGACATCCACAGCACCTAGGTGATTTGAATCCTGACGTGAAAGTAGTTTCCGTACCATCTCTCAGAACTTTACTTATTCAACCAATGAATCAAGATGTCGTAGTTACGTTCAAAAAGTACTATTATATTCAGGAAACAAGTGCACTCAGGTTGTTAAAGCTCCTAATTACATTTGACCATAAACTTTTTCTGAATAACTTAACATTTCAGATGCAACTAAGAAAATGGCTTCAGCATCACAAGTACTGAAGGAGTGTATAAATGAGATATGAATACAAAACATTTTAATGTTTCAAGAAAGATTCTGCATTTGTGGAAATAAATACTGCCCAGTAATAAGATAGTTTTGCTACACAAAACATTCAAATTAGTTGAAAAAACCATGGAGATATAAAAAGTGGAGAGCAAGAGGAAAAACCTTTTTTGGAAAAAGCCATAAAAAAATTTTAACAACAGAGATTGGCAGATGCATTTATGCATTTGCACACTTTGAAAATGGACTAAGAGATGGATGTCAACTAAAATACTTGGAAAAGTTAGACAAATTCCAGCTGTCACTACTTGTTATGAAATTATTTATAATGAAAAGATGCAGACAATCCTAGCTGCATTGAATAATCTTTTAAAAAAATTATCATCCACTACTTTCAACATCTTGCATATGTTCGGGAGAGAGAGAGAGAGAGGTGAAGTGTGATACAATTTTGAATAAATCCCCTATTTACATAAGGAAAGCACTTTTAAGAAAAACATTTGACGACACTGCTCTTGTATTATCCCCAGCTTAACCGTCTAATAATTAGTGATAGTTTTAGCCATTCACAATACAACATCAGTCAAGTGTGCATTCTATAAAGACATTTATTGGTGAGCACAGTACTAATATGTAGGCTATGACATATACTGCATAAAGGCTAACCATTGATAACTGTTTCTTTATTTGACTTAACGGTAACTGTTTAAACATTGTGTTATAGATATTACTGTAAGATGCCATTATATAAACATTTTCTGTCAAAATGTTAAGAAATTTATTGGCGGATTATAGCTGACCACTGTTCACTGAGACTATAGATAATTTCCTGCTTAGGTTAGTAGGTTAGTAAGGGATCTCGGATTATAATATTTTCATCTTATGGAAGGGTTCTTGGAATGGAACCCTTGCGTTAGTAGAGTATCATCTGTATTTTCTTAATATTTTGATATTATTTTAGAAACATAATCTAGGCCAATACATGCTTTAACTTTGTACACTGTTAGCATTGATAACATTAGCGGCAAACATCCAATATCAATGAACTACAGACTACAGCAAATCCATTTATAATCCTGTAGTCTATGTATCTCATATTTCCAGAGATAATGCATTAACAAGAGCACAAATAACTACAAAAAAGTTAATCTATACTGAATTGTAATCTTACCCAAAAAATACTGATATAACACTTGAAAAGATACATAAACTGCATACTGTACTATATTTTTCATACTGCATGATACAGTACTTTTTAACTTTAATATTTCAACAGCCATTTCAATACTGTACTGTTTCTGTACAGCATACTTTAGTGGGAAACAATATTCCCCGGTTCTTGAAGTGTTGTTTCTGGATATATGTCTATTTTCCTTGTCAGAGTTCACTGAATTTCTTTACAACACTTGATAAACATTAGAAAACAACAAAACCTTCTATTCACGTAAGGAAAGCACTTTTAAGAACAACATTTCTGTGTCACACACGAATCTTCAGCTGATAAGATTCCAGTAGACATTTTTTCCACAGCAGAGTATTATTCCTTCTGAAGGTAAAGTAATGGATTACCCTTAACCGGAATAAGTTATAGTTCACAGGAGAAAGACATAAGCATTTGCTTTTCATTTGCACCATAGCAGATAAAGCTCACAACAATGGAATGAGAATATTCGTGCATATACAAGATTTTTATGTAAACAAGAAACTCTGCTTCCAGTTTCATAGTACTTTCTATTTACTGTAAATTGTTTCGTAAAATTGTCAGTGAGAAGGCAAGTAATGAGTGATAATTGCAACAACAGTGCCTTTAGAACTCTATTCCATGAAACAAATAAAAACAAATTATAATTATTTGGTATTCAGGTACTATACTAATAAGTTTATCATCTTATTTCATATATGAGAGACATCAAGCCTCATATGAAAATTTATGTATAAACTGAACACCTTTTGATTAATGAGAATTTCTGAGAGGCCACATGGAATCCTTATTCGAAAGGGGTAAGAGCTTAAAACGTTAATTCGGAAATAGAAAAATACTTCAAAAAGCCATTTTCTAAATTCGTGTAAACTTCTTAAACACACATTTCTTCATTCATAATCCTTACGAGATATAGAACAAAACAGGTAGGAGATAAATATATAATTTTTTTTCACTGTTCAGTTACTACTAATTCATGGAAAAGTAATTATGCTTGTTATAATATTTCTCCTGAATATGCAGTAGTACAAAAACTACAATGCTATAAAAAGTGATAATAAATTACCTTATTATGAGACCCCTTGTAAATTTAACTTGGGGCAACAAAAGTATGGTGTTTAAAATCTATTCCCACGCTTCTTTACATTTGCTTCAGGCACCTTATGGAAGATAGTGCAAGTTTTAAAACTTTTTCTGATTACCCAATAAACAAAACAGATAGCCTAAATAAGCTCATCAGGTTAAAATCAATGTAGTACGATAAATTTACTACCTTATTTCAATAATATCTAAAACCAAACTGAAGATCTGTAGTAAAATCGGTTCATTGAAACATTTGTGCTTTCAAGAGAAGAACAAAGAGTTAGCAAGGGAGAAATGTGTAAATGGTCTGTGAATATATTTAGTCTACAAGAAATGTAAATTTCTGTCAACTGTTCTGTTTCATGCTGAGCTTTTACTCATAAGTTCTTCGTAGAAAATCATTTAAGGGTACATAAGAATACCCTACCAAATCTATGACACATTTGTGATACTTATTTTCACTACTCAGCCACATGATTTAAATAAATCTTCAATAAAAAAAGAATATCATCTATGTTAGATGCTAAATAAAGAGTAATGGCACACATTAAGTACTTTGAGTCTGATTAAGCAGTGTATACAAGAAGTGAAATACTCTAAAATTGGAAGCCTAGTTTCCTCTTAAGAAAAAAAGCCGTGGCATTTAGTAAAATGCATCACAGCTTCTCACACTCAACACATTAGTTCAGTGCAGTTTTGTATAGGAAATAAACGGCTACCAGAGTTCACTAGTTTTCCATATCTAACATAATATAAAAGAATAATCTTTAAGAAAATATTTGTCTTTTATCTTCCACTGCTTTTAAAGCGTACGCAAGCAAACAGGGGTAACGCACAACTTGAGCACACTAGAAGAGAGCGTCCTAGATGATATTTACAATAACACACGGCTGAAGAAAAAGATAATCAAGTGCACTGCTACCCTTAGAGTGGAATATCAAAACTATTTCTATATTCAACCACAAAACAGCACAATAACATAAATTACCAAGTTTTTAGTAAGAAAATAACTTTGTCGTAAAACAATACTTTGCTGTCAATGACACACGTAAACGCTTACAAACCAACGTCAACTCACTTAAAGCTTGAATACGAAAATTAACTTGAAAAGACTTCCATTATCGCATCATTCACTGAGTTCTTGGACAAGGAAAGTCAACCATGTGGAGAGTCATCAACACCTCAATACACTGAACAATGAAAGAGAGAGCTGTGGTGTCCTGGCTCTTGATCTGATGTTCTGATCCAGACAGCTGACTATGGCTCTCATCCTGAGGGAAAATAATTTCTGTTTAGAATGGCAGAACTTCACAAACACTGCAGATAAGAAATTACATGTTAAAACTGGACTGCTTCATAAAAACTTCTTAACTTCATGCAAAGTAAGAAAAAGTAAATGATACATACATACATACATATACCAAGGCACTTCCCCCAATTTTGGGGGGTAGCCGACATCAACAAAATGAAAACAAAAACAAAAAGGGGACCTCTACTCTCTACGTTCCTCCAGCCTAATAAGGGACTCAACTGAGTTCAGCTGGTACTGCTAGGGTGCCACAGCTCACCCTCCCACATTATCCACGACAGAAGAAGCTTCATAATGCTGAATCCCCTACTGCTGCTACCTCCGCGGTCATCTAAGGCATCGGAGGCAGCAGCAGGAATTAAATGATAATTTGTATTAATGTATGAAATACAGATCCCTTACGGTATGACCTAACATCAATATATTTTCTTTTTAACTATATTTCACTGACTTGACACTAACATTATATTACAGTAGGTCCTCAGGTTATGAGTCTCATCTTACGACAATCCATAGACAAGAAGTAGTTCATGTGGATTACCGTTTATCTATATTCTTATATCTATCAAAATACAGTAGAGTAAAAACAAGATTCTGCTGTTAATATCGGATTTATTTATCCTCTTATTTACTAAATTTGTTAAGGAATAATAGCATGTAGATTAGATATTGTGTTATAGCACCCAAGACATAAGAAGAATATTCATCTCCTTCCCCTCCTTTTACCTAATTTTTCTCAATAACTTTCTGTGAAAACCACTTTCATTTCCCCTCCTAATTGTGAAGCACCTAGGAGACCTCTGGTTAGACTGTCACTAGTATACCATATATTATCCACTTATTCCTTCTATCTTTTTTTTTGTTTCATTGATGATGTCGGCTACCCCCCAAAATTGGGGGAAGTGCCTTTGGTATATGTATGTATCTTCCCTAGTCACTGACTGACTAAAAAGATGTTTTGAATCAATTTCATCCCTGCAGGATATAAACAAAATTATGGGACATAAAAAAGATTATGAGACAGTAAAAAAAAGAAAATAAGAAATGCTACGCCACCAGAATGAATATGCTCATTAAGAATTTCAAAGTGGCCCTAACAAAATGAAATTCAGGTCACAAGGTAGAACTGTACATAATATTTGCCACCACCATGTGTCATGCTCAGTATATAGATGCCTCTAACCTGTCATTAACTAATCAGGGGACAACACCATTTTATGATGACCTATTTTTTGTCAAGTTGATGTGAAGTTATGCTCTCAACGAGTGTTGAGTAAGTACACTATAAGCTTTCACTGCATGATCTTGGCAAGTTCCTCACAGTTGTTTCCCATTCCTAAAGATTGTGACAGAACTCTTAAAATATTCTATTTCAGTTACTCATTACTTCTCTTGCAGATTATTTATTTCCTTGTTTCCGTTCTTCACGGGGCTTTTCACTGTTAAGAGCCCTTGGGCTTATAGTATCCTACTTTTCTAACTAGGGTTGTAGTTAAGCTAGTAATAATAATAATAATAATAATAATAATAATTATAATAATAATAATAATAATAATAATAATAATTATAATAATAATGAGAGATTGCGTTACTGTGAGCATGCATAAGACTCACGAAAATCATCTTAGCAGGGATTAAGAGTCCTGTGTGATTCTTACTGTTATTGCAGAATGATCCCCTGCTCTTTAGGTTTCACCAGTAAAAGAGAGACTACAGTGCCCCTAAAATATCTGAACCTTGCACCCCTAAAATATTTGAACCTTAATACGAGTCCCATGGTTGATAAGAAGATATAGAGGAGTTTCAGATGTTTAATCTCATTCAATGGGTTATTAAACTCTACCTTTGTGATGTCAGTTAAATAGAAGTTTTAACTTCTCTATAGATAAATTGCTTTTGTACCATATTAGCTTGGGACTGTATTTCTTAACTTGCAGAAAGTGATAATTTTTTTGTAATTGTCTGCTATGGCTATGTCTCTCTTGATATTAAATTTGTCGTTAATTGTTGACTAGTTAGGAGCTCTTTGAAAGATTGACATGAAATATAACAGGATAAATATGGTAATACTAAGACAAGATCATGACTAAAAGTAATTTCAAGAGTGACCAGAAACAGTCAACAGTTACGCTATTCAAGAGAAAAGTTGAAGTATCATACATACATACATACATATACAGTACCAAGGCACTTCCCCCAATTTTGGGGGGTAGCCGACATCAACAAATGAAACAAAACAAAAAGGGGACCTCTACTCTCTATGTTCCTCCCAGCCTGACAAGGGACTCAACCGAGTTCAGTTTAAAAAAAAAAAAAAAAATGAAGTATCATATCTATTTAATATTTAGCCATTTGAAAATAGGTCATGTGAGAGATTGATATGATTATTAATTTCTTTGTAATGTTTCCGAGTACATTATACAGTACTTAACAAATCATAGGACTGTCCAACTGCATTCCAAGCACATTACAAAGTATCTAAGTATACAGCAGAATTGAAATCTTTCATTAAAAATACTTCAAAGTAAAAAGTCCTTACTTGTCTGAGAACCAATGAGATGCAGTCACCCTGGAGAGTTGGTTGGTGGAGAAGATTGCGAACAGCTACTTTCCAGCTAATGTCCCATCCACCCCACATGTTACACCGTTCTAATTTGAAGATGTGCCTGAAGATGATAAATTTGTTATATCAAACCAGCAATAGAGTAAGGCCCTAAGAGTTTATCAAATAAAAGGGATTTTATACGGCAAAATCAAGCCATGTAACTAATTATAAGAAGAATATCAGAAATTAACCCTTTTACCCCCAGGCTATTTGGAAATTTCCAACCCTTAACCCCCCCGGGGTTATTTTTTTTCAAGCACATTTTGCAGTATATTTTTTTTAAATTGCTCTAACAGCTTTAATTTTCGTCATAGAGAGGTCAGGTTGGTCTTATTCTCTTGGAAAATGCCTGAAGTTTCTCAATTATTAAAAATATGCAAAAAAAAATTTAAATAGCAGTTTTTTGCAAGGATGTACCGGTACGTCCATGGGGGTAAAAGGATGTTTTGTGAAACGTACCAGTACGTCCTTTGGGGGTAAAAGGGTTAAATAAACTGTAAGGCTCAATATTAATTTCTTCTATAAATTTATAGTTTGGCTATCAAGACAAAATCTATTGAATAAAAATTACGATCTCATATGTAGTATTAATCTTCTTTTCCTTTCAGCTTCTCACATATAAGGGTTGCCACGGCAGATCATATACAGTATCCTCATTTATCTCTATCCTCGGAATCCTCCTCTATAAACTAACTGTCCTTAGAACTTCTCTTAAAGGATATCTATATTTAATATTGAATAAATCTGCATAGGATGCAGAATATGAAAAAAAAAAACACTTACTTAAAATAAAAATCTGGGTAAAATACAATTTTAATTTGATGAAATATCATAATATTGATTGGTCATATCTTAGTAAATTGATCCACCACAATATGACAAATTCGTAGATAATTTGTATTTTTCCTAACTATACAAACCTTAGCTATTTACATGGGGGTAATTACTTCGGCTTAGCTGAATGACGAGCCATAAAGTTTTAACGAGGGTTTCCTACCCCACCGCTAGTTAGCGGGGGGTAGGGAGGGGTAGCTAGCTACCCCTCCCTCCTCATACACACCGGTGATTAGCTCACTTTACTTAGAGGTAGGACTTATCTTGGGGGACAGGGCTGGTGGGCACATAACTGTAAATAGCTAAGGTTTGTATAGTTAGGAAAAATACAAATTATCTATGAATTTGTCATTTGTTCCGTAACTGAAATACAAACCACGCTATTTACATGGGGTGACTTAACCCTTAGGAAGGGAGGTAAGTCCCCTGCCATACTGGCTTTGGCTTTCCCGGGGGCCCCGAACCCGAGTTCATAGAGAAACTCAAGGGTCGGGGCCCCTGCGCCTCGCAGGCAGCTGTGAGACTGCTGCGGCCTACGTAAGTTGTGTGTGAAAGTGAGCAGTGACAAGTCCTAGGAAGTTGACCTGGAGTTTTTTTAGAAGGAAATCTAGGCTAGGACTTACCCAATACCACCTCGTCAGGGTATGGGGACATGACAGTATTACAACTTAATACTAGGAACACAAGGGAGCATGGCTTACCTGCAGAGGTTCGAGATCAGCTGTGCAAAGGACCCAGGATGCTGTTTTTCTCCAAGGGAGGAGAGAATGAAGAAAAGAAAAGGGCCGGACAGATCTTTTCATTCACACAGACTAAAACGGGTAACGATGCCCTCAACCTTCTGCTACTTGTCCAATTAGGAGCCTGAGGTTAGACCAGCTGTTGTGCAGCAACCAAAGGGCCGATAGAGAATGTATCGAGCCTCCTGTGTGTCACGTCTTGCAGGTAGTGGGCCGTGAAGGTGGTCTGATGCTTCCACACCCCAGCTTGCAGGACCTGCATCACCGAAAAGTTCTTCTTGAAGGCCAGGGACGTAGCCACGCCCCTGACATCATGCGCCCTAGGGCGCGGTGACGGAGGAGGGTCAGAACTCAAGGCCAGATGGATTACCTTGCGAATCCAGGCCGAAATGGTATTCCTGGTGACCCTCCTCTTCGTTTCCCCGGTGCTCACGAACAAAGCTCGCACCTGGGGGCGGACTGCAGCTGTTCTTTTAAGATACAACCTCAGACTCCTGACTGGGGACAGTAGGAGATGGTCTGGGTCATCTGTTACAGAACGAAGACTCGAAACCTGGAAGGAGTCAAACCTAGGGTCCGGCACTCCCGGGTTCTGAGTCTTAGCAACAAACTCAGGGACGAAGCTGAACATTACCTCCCCCCATCCCCTTGAATGGGCGACGTCGTAGGAGAGACCATGAAGTTCGCTGACTCGCTTGGCTGAGGCCAAAGCTAGCAGGAACACCGTCTTCCAGGTAAGGTGGCGATCAGAAGCCTGGCGTAATGGTTCGTAGGGAGGCCTCTTAAGAGACCTGAGAACTCGAACCACGTTCCAAGGAGGAGGTCTCACTTCCGACTAGGGCAGGTAAGTTCGTAACTCCGTATGAGAAGAGACAGTTCCAGCAAGGAGGAAATGTCCACTCCTTTGAGCCTGAAGGCAAGACTTAAGGCTGAGTGATAGCCTTTCACTGCCGAGACTGAAAGACGCATTTCTTCCCGCAGATACACAAGGAACTCCGCTATTGTTGGTAAAGTGGCATCGAGGGGAGAGATACCCCTTCCACGACACCAACCACAGAAAACTCGCCAATTCGCCTGGTAGACTCCTGCGGATGACCTGCGCAGGTCGCCAGACATCCTTTCCGCAACCTGTTGCGAAAATCCTCTCTCTGTGAGGAGATGCTGGATAGTCTCCAGGCGTGAAGCCGAAGCGAAGCTACGGCTTTGTGGAAGATGTTGGAGTGTGGTTGTTTGAGTAGCTCGCGACGTGGAGGGAGCTCCCTCGGGATCTCCGTGAAGAGCTGCAAAAGGTCCGGGAACCACTCTGCGTGATGCCATAGCGGAGCTATCAAGGTCATCGAGAGATTGACCGATGTTCTGGTCTTGTTGAGGACCCTCCTCATCAGACAGAACGGGGGAAAGGCGTACACGTCGACGTTGTCCCACCGTTGTTGGAAGGTTGTTGGAAGGCATCTTGCCAGAGAGCCTTGGGGTCCGGGACTGGGGAGCAGTACAGCGGGAGCTTGGTGTTCAACGCTGCAGCGAACAGGTCCACTGTCGGGAAACCCCACAAAGTCAGGACTTTGTTGGCTATCTGAGGATCCAAAGACCACTCGGTACTCACTATCTGCGTCGCTCTGCTCAGACTGTCGGCAAGCACATTTCTCTTGCCTGGAATGAAGCAAGCCGCAAGTGATATCGAGTGGACTTCGGACCATCTCAGGATCTCTACTGCAAGATGGGATAGCTGTTCCGAAAAGGTACCTCCCTGCTTGTTGATATAAGCCACGACCGTGGTGTTGTCGCTCATCACCACCACCGAGTGGCCCGCCAGGACTTGGTGAAACTTCTGAAGAGCCAGGAAAACGGCCTTCATCTCTAGCAGGTTTATGTGAAGGTACTTTTCTGATTCTGACCACAGGCCTGAGGTCCTGTGGTTCAGAACGTGGGCCCCCCACCCTTTGTTTGATGCGTCCGAAAACAGCATCAAATCCAGGGAAGGGACGAGAAGATCCACTCCCTTTCGTAGGTTCTCGTCTGCCACCCACCACTCGAGGTCCGCTCGTTCTGCAGATCCCATGGGGATCAGGATGTCCGGGGAATCGAGTCCTTGACTCCACCGAGACTTGAGTCGCCACTGAAGGGATCTCATTCTGAGGCGACTGTTGGGAACGAGACGGGTCAGAGAGGAGAGGTGGCCGAGGAGACGAAGCCACGATTGGGCTGGGAGTTCTTCTCGATTGAGGAAAGGTTTCGCAACCTTCCTCAGCCTTGCTATCCTTTCGTCTGATGGGAAGGCTTTGTGGAGATTGGTGTCTATGACCATGCCTAGATATACCTGTACCAGTCTCTGAGAGGGATGCAGAGAGGACTTCTCGAGGTTTACCACGATCCCCAGATCCTGGCAAACTTCAAGGAGCCTGTCTCAGTGGCGAAGAAGGGACGCCTCCGAGTCTGCCAGGATCAGCCAGTCGTCCAAATAACGAAGGAGACGGATGCCGATCCTGTGAGCCCATGAAGAGATGATGGTGAAGACTCTGGTGAACACTTGAGGAGCTGTGGAGAGAACAAAACACAGCACCTTGAACTGGTAGATCTTGTTGTCTAGGCAAAATCTCAGGTACTTCCTTGAAGACGGATGGATTGGGATCTGGAAGTACGCATCCTTCAGGTCCAGTGTGCACATGAAGTCTCGTGGTCTCACCGCAAGCCTGACCGTGTCTGCCGTCTCCATGCTGAACGGAGTCTGCTTGACAAACCCGTTCAGGGTCGAGAGGTCGATGACTGGTCTCCAGCCTCCAGACGCCTTTTTCACAAGAAAGAGTCGACTGTAGAAGCCTGGGGACTCGTCCACGACCTCCTGGAGAGCGTCCTTCTCTAACATGGTCTGGACTTCGGCCCGGAGGACCTGCCCCTTTGCCGATCCCATGGCAAAAGAGCTCGACACTGGATTCGCTGTCAGGGGAGGTAGAAATGCTGTGAACGGGACGCGATACCCTAGAGAGATCACGGAGATCGTCCAGGCATCTGCCCCGAGTTGCTGCCACCTTGTTGCGCAACTCTGAAGGCATCCCCCCACTGGTGGACATGCAGGGGGATTGCCAACCCTAGCCTTTTCCGGCCTCGGCCGGTACTTCTAGGGTTTTTGCCTCCCCTGGAGGACTTCTTGCCCCTCCTGCTCTTGGCAGGAAAGGGCTTAGACATCTTGGGCTTCGCTGCTACGGTCGTCTTCTTTGTGTCCTTGGCAGGACGGGGCTGCTGGGTTGCAGGAGGCTTGTAGGGCCTCGATGTCAGGGCCCTATGGATGAGGGAATCCTGGTTGGATTTCCTCCACCTCTCGGCAGTGAGCTCCACGTCCTTAGGCTCGTACAGGCTCTTACCGAGAACGGAAGAGTGTCTGAGCCTGCTAGACTCCGCGCTGGGAACCTTATGGTGGAACCTCTCGGCCACAGCGTCCCGGCGCTTGAGGATCGTGTTGGCCCACAAGCTCGAGACTTGGTGGGACAGACACTCAATGGTCCGTGTGCCCGAGAGAAGAAAGGTTTCCAGCGCTTTCCTGGTGCTCCGAGAGAAGAAAGGTTTCCAGTGCTTTCCTGGTGCTTTCCTTGGAGAGGTCCTCGGATCGCACCAGGATGCCCAGAGACCCCAGCCAGATGTCGAGCCATGAAGTAGCCTGCATGGTGCACTTGATGACCTTCTCCTGGCTCTGGATCTCAGTGGCTGAGAAGGACACGTGCCGGTTGGAGAGTCTCTCAAGAGGGACTCCCCCTGTGAGTTCTTCCACGGAGTGATGCAAGGGAAGACTCAGCGAAGACTCCTCGAGGATCTCAAAGTACCTCCTTTGATGGACTCGAGGAGGAGGGAGGAGCTTATTCCCGGCACTCGATCTGCTGGAGGAGGCAAGCTCCGCGAGCTAGCCCTCGATCTTGTCTCTGGCACTCTTCATCCCTTGGGACCTGGGCAAAGCTGCACTGGCCCTCGAGGGTTTCTGAGTGCCATAGACACGATCCAGAACCGTGTCCTTCCCTTCACGAGGTGGGACCTCAGGGTCTGGGATCCCATTTAGGTTCCTCATGAGGGTCAGGACTTGCCAGAACGCATGCTCTGACTCCTGGTGCTCTCCTCCTGACGGGCTTGCAGCGAAGTCTCCCGTCCCCAGGGGCTCTTCCTGGGGGGACACGTGGGCATCCTCGACGGCTCTAGACTGTTCCTGCCTGATCCTAGCTGACGATTTGGGAATCGTCTTAGAGTCCTTAGGCTCCCTCCTGGGCGGGATACAAGACTCGAGAAGCGAAGGAGGCAGGTCCTTCTCCACCTCAAGACGAGGAGGCCTCTCGGGAAGAGAAGGAACCTCCTCCATTGGTGCGATGGGGGAGTATTCCTGCTCGACCGACTCTCCTGAGGAGGGTTAATCCTCCTTCGCAAGGGAGGGCGAGAAGGTCTGAGGGGGAGTAGGAGCCTTGCGTAAGGATCTGCGCGGGGACAGCATAGGCCTCGGAGGAGGATCCACGGGAGAGACTCCTCTCTTCCTCTTCAGGGGGGAGGAAGCTGCCGCTGGCTCGCGACCCGTATCAGAGAGGGCTGGCTTAATTGCCCGCACGAGAGCTCTGAGTAGGGTGTCGAACCAGGGCTGCTGTCTGACACTCCCTCTGGAGGGAAGGGGATCGAGGGATCCCTAGGAGGAGTCGACAAACGAGGGTTCGCCTGCAAGGCTGAAAAAGAAGAATCCCTAGAACTGTCCGGGGAGCGCTCCCCCTCTGGCGAGCGCGCTGGTCTGCGCTTGCGGGGAGGGGAACGCGACAAGGAAGAGTCCGCCTGTCAGTGATCGCGCTGGGGCTCGTGTATCGGGCCCGGAGCAGGGTTGCGTGTGGATGGATAGAGCGATGCTGGAAAATCGCGCGCACGCACCCACGTGGGCGGGGGCAGGCGCGATGGCACGCAGGTGGATGGTCAGGAGCGATGGCGTGGTGGCGTGCTGGTGACAGAGCTGGCGCGTGGGCGCGGGGGCAGACAGCTGCTTGAGCGGAAACATGGTCGCGAGAGCGAGTAGGCGATGGTGTAGGCGTGCGGCGATCAGGAGCTGAAACAGGAGGAGGCCGAACGCGCGGGGCGCGCAGCAACCTGGTGCGGCTCCGAAGGGCGCGAGATAACGGGGGCGCCTGAGCGCGTCAGGGAGAACCGGCCGAGGGCGTGTTAGCGCTGGAGCAGGGTTGCAAGCGGCCTGGGGGCGAGAGGATTGGCGTCAGTCTGGAAGGACCGGTCTACTCGCCTGTGGAAGCGCTATTTGCGCTGGCGATCGTGGGCGCGCATAGCGCACATCAGGGTTAGGTCGCACTGGGGTTCGCTGCTTTGGAGGTCGCGTGGTGTGAGCCGCGTGAGGGCGCTCTGGAGTTAGTTGGGCAACCATAGTTGTCTTAAATACAGGCACGGGGCGTGTAGCAGGAACAGGGCGCGATATTGGAGCGTCGTGCGCGAACGTGTCTGTAGCAGACTCGCGCGGTTCTAGAGGCGTCCGTGAGCGCCTGTGCGCTGACTTGGCAACCTCTGGGGCGACGCGCTGAGTCGCCGCGATGCGTGGTCGCGTTGGAGAGCGCGTGGGCGCTGGTGCAGGAACTGCGCGCGGACGCGTATCGTGAACCTCCCTAGGTGGGCCCGATGAGTCCAAATCGACACGTGGGCGCGTTGGAGTGCGTGTGAGCGCTGGAGCTGGAATCGCGCGGGGACGCGTGTCGCGTCTATCCCCCGATGGGCGCGACGAGCCCGCAGGAACCCGAGGGCGCCTGTGCGCCAACTCAGGAACCTCCTGGACCGCACGCGATGAAACAGGAACTGGGGGGCGCCGAGGCGCTGGGGGGCGCCGAGGCGCTGGGGGGCGCGAGGGCGCAGGAGGCCGCTGGGGCATCGGTGGACGCGTAGGCGCCATATCAGGAACTGGCCGCGTGTGAGCAGGTGAGCGCGGCGGCTCTATATCAGGAGCAGGGCGTGTCTGCGCAGTTGGGTGCTTGCGCGCTACTACAGGAACTGCTTTAGGGAAACGGGGAGCCAACGGGCGTGGGCGCGCAGGGGAACCCTGGCGCGAAACAGGAACAGCGGCGCGAATGCCTAAGGGTGAGCGCCGAGGCGCTATGTCACGAACATCAGGAACGACAGCAGGAGGGTGCACAGGCGGAGCCTTACGCTTAGATGCGAGAGGCGCAGTTTCGCGCTCAGGTCCCTGAGACCCCGAAGGGCCTGGAGATTGCGCAGTGGTAGTCTCAGGTGGCGTGTAAAGCGCGTCAGTAGCTTTGGATGTAGAAGGTCTGGGCGACAGTTCACCTTGTCCCGAAGGACGACCATCCTCCGAAGGGGATCACAAACGATCCCCGGAGAGGTCTAGGTTGGTAGCAGGCAGGACAGGAGAGCGGCGAGTCATCTCCTCCGCAGAGGACTGTGGTGACGACGAGCCGAAGAGGCGCCTCCTAACCCCTTAAAAAGGGGGAAGAAAGGCCTCTACGGCAAAGGGGAGGACGAGCCTTCCGCCTTATACGCCCACGAGAGGCCGTGGGATCAGCAGGCTGACCATCAACGGGCCTCCGAAGAGGCGTCTCTACCAGAGAACTCCCCCGAGAGGGAGTCTCAACGGAAGGAGAGACCGTGAGACTAAGCTCCTCCCTCGAAGTATGTTCGGAGGGGGAGACAGAGCCTTCCGCTACTGCAGCCACAGGAACGGGCATTTGGCCAGACCCACGGGATGTTTCCGACACAACAACGTCAACCACAGACAGAGGATCTATCACCGCTGAAGTTGACGATTGTTCGGCGGCCGCACCCCGTTTGATCATGTCAAACAGGACTTCCTTGGAGGGCAAACCCTGCAGCCTCAAGGAAGCCCAAAGCTGAAAAAGAACATTATTGGAAACAACTACCTCCTCCGAGGGGGAAGGGGCAGCCGCCTCGCTATGGGAGGCAACGACCTCTCCCTCACCACGGGATCGGTTAATGACATCAACAACATTACGGTCTACGCTACCACTCGCCGGCCTCTCGGAAGACGCCGCCCGAGTGGGAGCTTCGGAGGAGGAAAGGGCGGCGGAAGAAGAAAACCTGGGATTTTCTCTCTTCCGAGAAGCCTCGGAAGGAGAAAGATGCCTTTTAGCCTTCTTCTTACGTCGCCGGGCAAACCTCTCCCACTGGGAGATAGACCACTCCCTACACTCAATGCACAAGTTAGACCTATCACACCGTTGACCCCTACACTGAGGGCATAAGGAGTGAGGATCCGTGTCCACGGCCGACATAAAGGTCCCACAAGGGCGGCCGGGAAGTCCAGGGCACGTATGCATAACGAGTAATAGAGGCCAACTTCACACACACACTGAAAAGAAAAAGCAAACAAAATTATGGCAGTCAACAGAGAGGAGAGCGCTGACAGGTCTGTCGTCGCTCCGAGCCAAAAGTAAAGTGAGCTAATCACCGGTGTGTGTGAGGGGGGAGGGGTAGCTAGCTACCCCTCCCTACCCCCCGCTAACTAGCGGTGGGGTAGGAAACCCTCGTTAAATCTTAATGGCTCGTCATTCAGCTAAGCCGAAGTAATTACCCCCATGTAAATAGCGTGGTTTGTATTTCAGTTACGGAACAAATTAAAAATCAAAATTGTGTTGATAGATTTGCATACAGTAATATACCTCACCAATTAGCCTCCTCTGCCCTGAAATATATGATACCCCTTTCTATAAAAATCTAAAATCAATAATCCTTCTCACAGCTCAGAATTCAAGGTGAAACATCACTAGAGTATCTTTTCATAAACATGACAGTCTGAAAAATAATCTTGGCTCAAAATCATTACAATAGATATATTTAAAAAATATACTCTGCCAGCGAATTGCAGATATATAACTTTTCTTATTTTCATATGCGAAAACTTCCCATCCTGGAGAATTGAACTGAGTACTATAAAGTCAGGCATTTGACTAAATACTGTACTGTACTTCAGGCCCATAGTGGAGTAAAAGTATTTTGAAATGTAATGAGAGAGAGAGAGAGAGAGAGAGAGAGAGAGAGAGAGAGAGAGAGAGAGAGAGAGAGAGAGAGAGAGAGAGAGAGAGAATATTGTACATTAATATAAAATACTGATGTTTTGGTAAGTATTTCTTTTCAATTACATTTATAATCTAGTCAATACAGCTTATCTTTAATGTAAGATTATGTAATAAACATCAGTTATTTTCAATAAGCATTATTGCAGTACTGCCAATATATAGTACACTACAAAACAAGAATTACTCCCTATAGTTTTTAAATTAGCGACATGAAATATACATCTTAATGATTTGGCCATTTAACACAGTACTGTACTTCTTTCATTAAAATTAGATGGTACCAGCCTATCAGAATCAGACAATACTTAACCCTTTTACCCCCAGGCTATTTGGAAATTTCCAACCCTTAACCCACAGCCATTATTTTTTTTCAAGCACATTTTGCAGTATATGTTTTTCAAATTGCTCTAACAGCCTTAATTTTCGTCATAGAGAGGTCAGGTTGGTCTCATTCTCTTGGAAAATGCCTGAAGTTTCTATAAAAATTATCAAAAATATGCAAAAAAAAAAAAATTTATATACATTTTTTTGCAAGAACGTACCGGTACGTCCATGGGGGTAAAGGGATGAGTTTTGTGAAACGTACCAGTACGTCCTTTGGGGGTAAAAGGGGTAACATATATAAGATTAAGATGAGGTATCATCAAAATCCAATACAGCTTACTTATCTGAGATTAAGATGATAGTAAAGTCTACCAGGTCCTGATAATATTTACTTCTCAAGATTGGTGCTGAAATTTGGCCAATCTGATCCTGGTAATACAGTATTAACTCATCTGGCATTAAGATGATAGTAAAGTCTACCAGGTCCTGATAATATTAACTTCTCAAGAGATGGTGCTGAAATTTGGCCAATCTGATCCTGGTAATATTTACTTATCTGAGATTAAGATGATAGTAAAGTCTACCAGGTCCTGATAATATTTACTTCTCAAGAGATGGTGCTGAAATTTTGCCAATCTGACCCTGGCAGTATTTACTTATCTGAGATTAAGATGATAGTAAAGTCTACCAGGTCCTGATAATATTTACTTCTCAAGAGATGGTACTTAAATTTGGCCAATCTGATCCTGGCAATATTTACTTATCTGAGATTAAGATGATAGTAAAGTCTACCAGGTCCTGATAATATTTATTTCTCAAGAGATGGTGCTGAAATTTGGCCAATCTGATCCTGGCAATATTTACTTATCTGAGATTAAGATGATAATAAAGTCTACCAGGTCCTGATAATATTTATTTCTCAAGAGATGATGCTGAAATTTGGCCAATCTGATCCTGGCAATATTTACTTATCTGAGATTAAGATGATAGTAAAGTCTACCAGGTCCTGATAATATTTACTTCTCAAGAGATGGTGCTGAAATTTGGCCAATCTGATCTTGGCAATACTTACTTATCTGAGATTAAGATGATATCAGGCCTATCTGATTCTGACAACGGAGCATGTGCAAAATACCAGTCTGTCTGCACATATCGACCGTGGCTTAGAGATGCCATCAGAGCCAAACCAGCCGCCTCGTGGCTGTTGTACGGTCGCATAGCAATGAATGGAGAGACGTGCCGAGGCACTCTTGATCTCACAATTACCTGGGGATATGAAATCAGGTAACTACTGTTATAAGATTACCATTTACTGTACACAGCAAAATGAATTTTGTATATTTGAGTAAATTTAAGATTTGTTGTTGCCATAGTCTTGATCAAATACTTTTCACCAAGGTATTATGTATGTATGTATATATGTATATATGTATATGTATATATATATATATATATATATATATATATATATATATATATACATATATATATATATATATATATATATATATATATATATAATATATATATATAAAAAATATATATATATAACATATATATAATATATATATGTATATACAATATATATATATATATATATATATATATATATGTGTGTGTATATATTATATATATATATATATATATATATATATATATATATATATATATATATACACACACAATATCTTAGAATGCCGCTCACTATTATCTATGGGAGCTACTCTATCAAAATCACTATAAAATAACTAATATTTACTCACATCATGACCTAAATCAACAGCACGTCTGATAGCATCACACGCCATAGCTACGGAGTCAATGACTCCGAGAGCTGGTTTCGTAATCAATCCCATGATTCCACGACCGAGACCTTTAAAGAATCCTTCAACTCCATCTTGTTGCGCACCTGTGAAAAGACAGTGATATATGAGGGACAATTCTATCTTAATTCTTATCTCCTCATTATGACGAATGTTACAGTGCGTCCCTTAATTACTAAAATATTATGCATTAAATCTATTTGATGAATCCGAATGACTAAATACTAATTGAAATAAGGATAACAGGATATACACATTGCCTTTTTTCATGACAGCATAACACAGTAAAGTAGTAATTGAATATAAATTAGAGAATAAATGCAAAGAAAAAAACAAGACTTAAAAGTAATGTAAATATTGTAAATTATCTAGGAGACAGCCCTTGAAAACCAGCTATTCTATGTTATACATATACACATACATATGCTTATACATACAGTATATATACAGTATATATATATATATATATATATATATATATATATATATATATATATATATATATACATATATATATATATATATATATATATATATATATATATACACATATATATATCTGAATTCCAAGGACCTGAGTAGAAGGAAACAGATGCTGACACCTATAATGTACTGGGAACATCCGTGCACAGATTTCAAAATCCAGTAATCAAAATTTATATGTAGATAACACTAATGAGTAAAGAACAATGGAAGAAAAAAACATCACAAATAATAACAAAGACATAAATGAGCCCATAAATTTACATGGTAGATTTTGGTATGACTTTAGTTAGCTTATTTACGGAAACCATTTTGATGATGATAAAAGGGATTTTGACGAAGGAAAAATCTATTTCTGGGGAGAGACCTGTGGCGCCCGGTGAAAAGAGTCCTTCTTATATACCTTTTCTGATAAAACCTTCCAATTATACCAGAGAAAGATAAAAGCATGGAATGCTGAGGTTACAACCCTCGCGCGAGCACCTTTAGGGTGTCGTGTATAAAGCAAAGGCGCGTGAAATCCACTATTCACAGGTTGTCTTCCATTTAGTTAATTCCTTCGTCAAAGGGATGGGCCGATACAAAGGCCCTTGCCAACCACCAGCGCCACACCACCCACGCCACGACGCGAGCGCCATCTGAACAACATCCTTCTGTATTGGCCATGATGGCTTGGAAAGGAAAGGGTGGGATTGTGTAAAATAAAGGGGAAGGGTTTCACCGGGCGCCACAGGTCTCTCCCCAGAAATAGATTTTTCCTTCGTCAAAATCCCTTTTCTGGGTCGATCTGTGGCGCCGGGTGAAAATGTACCAGAGAATGCCTTCCAAGCCCAACAATAACTAATTTAATGAGGGGAGAGAAACAACACCATGTAAAGAAAACCATAAATAATTAAGGTAAACAAACATGATAACAGGGAAGCCTCCGAGTATCAGAGGAAACATGCTACAAAACTGACATGGCTAAGAATATCCCAACCCTGTAACAACGGTAATCAATAATAGTTACAAACATAACCTAATATGTAATAAACTTAGGGCTAACGAACTACCAAGGAAGCGGCGTCGTGGTGCGAGTGGCGGGTAGGAGGGAGAAGAAAAGAGATGGATGAAAGGAAGAACAAAAGATCACTGGGGAGAGATACGGCTCCCAGCTGCAACTGTTGGGTATTTAAGAGCCTGTAAGTTCATTAGATAGTGGCGTTTGAAGACCATAGGAGATTCCCAACCCGTGAACTTTATAAGGTCATCAAAGTCCATCTTCTGGGGGAAATGATCCCGGATTGGCTTGTCAAACGAAGTATAGGATCTATAGCCTAATACCACGTATGGGAATGGTACCTCCTTGTTCCCTGATAAACAAGGGGCCAGACGATCGGGTAGCAGTCGTGGCTAAAAAGGCCCTGAGAGTGGTGACCGGACATAGAAAAGTATCTTGGAGAAGAGGAATAACTTTCCAAGGGGACCACCTATTTTGGGGGTTAACGGCCGAATCATATTGGCGAATTGTCGAGTCCCTTTTGACTGATTCGATGAAGAAATCGTTTTCCGGTTCAATGTTCGAGTCTCTACGAGCTGCCAACTTCCTGTAGTCCACAAAGTTAGGGTTTTGGACATCCTTGAGTAATCCGACACAGTGAGTTTGGAATACTCGGGTCAGTTTGAGGAACGGAATCCGGATGGGACGGAGTTTCTACTCGAGGAGGAGAGGAAACCAACTGTTCTTGGGCAGTGAGGTGGTACTAAAACCACTGCGCCCCGGAAGGAGCGCAGTCGGTGTTAAAGTTTTTAGAAGATTCACTGGGAGAGATAGGGAAATCTTCCTCTAATGGTTCCAATCCCGGGGTAATGCGTCCATGGCATGAGCCCGAGGGTCCAGGATTGGGGTCACATAACAAGGTAGTTTGTGATTGATCTGAGATGTGAATAGATCTACCTGGATGCCTGGAACGAACCTGAGTATCCACCGGAGTGAAATTCTGACTCCAGGGAACTCGTCCTGGATAGTGAGCCCGTTCTCACACCCTGGCCTCCCGCTAGGTGAGGTGCTGACAGGAACCAGTTCTTTTCTGTTGCCCAGGCGAAGAAAGTGACCAGGACCTGATTCAGGTTGGGTGACTTGGATCCTCCCCTGTTTCCGTAGTGTACCTCGTCTGTGCTGTCTGACACTACCCTGATGTGGGTCGACCTCGGAGGAGTCTCTCTCTTCAAGGTCAAGAACACCGCCATGGCTTCGAGAACATTGATATGGGACTGTTTCATGGCTAGTGACCAAGAACCTGAAACATCTGATGTTCGGAGAAATCCCCCCATCCACTTAGAGACACGGCTGAATGGAATGTCACTTGTGGAGGTGGGAATTGTAGAGGAACCGCTTTGGAGAGGTCCTTCGGTTCGGACCATGGGCGTAGTCTCATTTTCCCGACAGAGGGGATCTTCGAGACCTTGTCTTCTTATAGGTACTGTAGCTCTCTTTCTCCAAAATCGATTGATGTCTTGAGTTTGGCTTTTATTAGGAGATCTGTTACTGAAGTGAATTGGGAAAGGCCGAGGATACTTTCTAGGCTCTTTGGACACCTGTTTGTGCTTGAGAAATCCTTGATCTTGGAACCTATTCCTCTTACTTTTGGAAGGGAGAGACAACGTGTGCTTCGAAAGGTCCCACTGAATGGCTAACCATTCTAAGTGGCCTGATGGTTGCAGGCGAGACTTATGGAGATTGACCCGAAATCACAGGTTGTCGAGCGATCGAAGAAATTCCTTCGTAGCTCTGTTACCTTCTATGGCCGGCCGGGCCCAAATGAGCCAACCGGCCAGATAAGCAATGATCTGTATCTCTTGGTTCCTGAGTTGTTCTAACACTGCCTCTCCCAGTTTCGTGAATATCCTGGGATCAATGTTGAGGCCGAAGGGCATGTCTTGAACACAAAGGCTTTCCTGCTTAGGTGGAAACCCAGATAAGAAGAGAAGTTTCGAGCTATAGGCGCAAGCTAATAGCGGTCGGTAAGATCGACAGAGGTGGTGACGGTCCCACGGGGAAGTAAGGTCCATACCTAAGAGGTAGTCGTTTGATTGCTTTTTCTTGAGTAACCCTGTGGTGTACTCTTTCAGGACGGGAGTGTATTTCTGGGAGAAGGTCACTGGCGGAGGAGGAGGACCTTGAGGCCATTTTCATCTCAAACCGTTAGAGACTATGCTATGATCCCACAGACCGAGTCCAATGGTCACGAAAGTGGTAAAGTCTTCCCTCTACCAGGACCACCGCGTTGTGAGGGAGTGAATCTAGGTCCTTCCCTTCTCCGAGCCCCCTTTTTCCTAGGTCCGCTTTGATGTCGGGACTGTCTTCTACTCCTGTAGCTTCCTCTCTGGTGTCCATGAAAGGAGCCTGAGGGTTTGGATCTAGGGCTGCATGCAGGCAAAACATCCCAACGGAGTTGGGCTGTGTACCTGGGGAATCAGTGAGGTAGACCACCTGATGATGGGGGGTCAGATACAAAATCGTCGAACCAGAGGAAGGCTGTGATGACGAGTGGGAAACCGACTATCAATTCCTGTCTGATAGAGGTCTCAGACAGAACGTACTTCCCACAACTGACCCGATCAGACCAACAAACGTGTAGGTCGAACTGGAAGGGCAGAGCCTGGAATTATCGTACCCCCCAGGCTGACAACATCCTGGTCCAGACAGATCGGGCCTGCCCTTTAGGAAATAATACCGTTACCTTCGGTACCTTGTCTAATCTAACCAAGGCAATCTCTTTCAATCGAACGAATCCGTTGAATGGGAATTCTAGTACCTGGGAGTAAAATCTAGGTCCCCCAGAGGGAGGACGTCTATGCCCTCCAGATTTATGGTACCACCTATATCCGAGTTCCTGAACGGCACTGACTCACCACCATACCTTAGAGCTCGTCATAGCCCCTTGGATTTCCTTAGTATGTGTTGCTTTTAGCCGTCACCGTTTATGCAGGGTAACATGAACATTAGGATCCTTTAATGGTCCTAGGTCGGTGACGTAGGTAATTGCAAAGCTGAAGGCTCAAAACTCATCCCCACATACCTGCCCGTCCATGGGGTCGTTGTCCAACCTTAGAGAGGACACTCCGAGGAGATAGGGACCTCTAGATGGAGCATTCCTTCCCAACTTCGATACCCAAGGGTGGAGAGCCTCTCTTTGCAGGCCAGAGAGAATCATCATCATCCTGATGGGAACCATGCAGGCGAACCTTCTGTAACACAAAGGGGACATAAGTCTGGATGTTCCTTGAACTTTGGTTAGCGATCCCATTCACAGGCTGGGATCAGCTGTATACTCTTAAAAAGCCATTTTAATGACAAGTTATTTAATGTATTATCTTCTGGGGTATAGTGCGACACTTGTATTCATGAAATGTGACACTGTTGGCGCATTCGCCACTGGGTGGAAATTTATTTCTATATGAACACTATGTTGTATGGATATTTATCCATATCTAGACATAGTTAGAATTGACTATGCATAAATATAGGCATAATTAATGTATTTCTATTTGAACACTATGTTGTATGGATATTTAGCCATATTTAGACAGTTAGGATTGAATATGCATAAATATAGGCATAATTAATTTAATTCTATTTGAACACGATGTTGTATGGATATTTATCCATATTTATACATAGTTAGAATTAAATTCATGCATAAATATAGGCATAATTAATTTAATTCTATTTGAACACGATGTTGTATGGATATTTATCCATATTTATACATAGTTAGAATTAAATACATGCATAAATATAGGCATAATTAATTTAATTCTATTTGAACACGATGTTGTATGGATATTTATCCATATTTATACATAGTTAGAATTAAATACATGCATAAATATAGGCATAGTTACGTTCATAAATAATTTTTTTTTTTTTTTTTTTTTTTTTTTTTTTTTTTTTTTTTTTTACAGGTAAAACAAAAGATTGGCCACCCGTGGTCTGAGTGATCTCCGACAACCATCCCCGGTACAAACAAAGGTCCGTCATAGTGACAACGTGAACCAGAGGAAATCTAATATTAACCTCAATGCTGATCGCCTGTACGATATCCGGTTAAGCCGGAGATTCGATGAAAAAGAATCGTAATGACGATATTGTGATAATTCATGAAAAAGGGTTCATACCCTGATTCTGAGCGTCTGATTGATCTCAGTTTGTACCGGAGAACCAGTGACAAAGGTCCGGCAACGTGAAAACGTGATCCTCATCGGTACGATAACATTCTCTAAAACTGAATGTCTGTGTTATCTCCAGTGAAGCCGGATATTCGATGAAAAAGGGACCGTAATAATGAAACTGTGAAATCCTCATCGGTATCACATTGTTAACTCCGGTTCTGGACGTCTGCTTGATCTCTGTTTGTATGGGAGATCCGGTAGCAAAGGCTAGTCCCCGTGAGATCGTGACCGTCACCGGTACGATACCATTAACCTCAATGAATGTTTGAGTTATCTCCAGCGTAGCCGGAGATTCGATGAAAAAAGGGGCCGGAAAGGTGTAATTGAGATCAAACATGACAAAGGTTCGTGTGCAAAAAGGTCTCAGCCGGAGTCTGAGTGCCGGATTTCACCGTTGCACTCCAAATATCTGACTAGTTCTCACCCAATGAGTATCCATTATAGCGGCGTATAACTCAAGGCGGAGCTAAACATAACTCAAGGCGGAGCTAAGGGTGTCGGTATAAATCGAACCCTATTAATGACTCATACACCAACGTTCCTACTAATAGTGTTAGCTATATTAACAGTAACCACATCAATAAAACGTGTATAACATTAAACGTACTATCATCAACTCTGATAATAAGAGGAGGCCTGAATAACTCGTGAACGTATAAAAACGGAGAACGGGAAAATCACCTCCCTTACTCGAGCTAATAAACGAGCACCTTATGTTCTCACTCTCAAGGTTACATAATAAAAGCTAACATCACACAATAATATAAGGAAAGTAAAATAAAACTGATTGTTTTTATTTTATTTTTATTTTTTTTATTTTTCCTTTTTCTTTTTCATTTTTAGTCATTGTAATAACCAAAAACGAAGAATAACGACAACGTAACCAATAAATAAGGATATAGTCTAAATCGAGCCTTCCTGGGGCGAGTGTAAACTAACAGACTAACAGACTAAATCGCAAACGTTTAAATCGCTATTCGGCCAAAACCATTGTTGGCACTATAATATCCAAATGTTTGTATATTTGTAATTTACCTAATGTCTGTTAATGACATAAGGATAAATAACTTAAAGCAATCTGCCGACCTGCGAGGGTCGGGGAAGCAGTGACATGCCCTTAAAATAAATATAAACACCAGCCTTAGCTAAAGGCAAGGCAAATATAAGTGTTAAGTGTATGGGCGACCTCCGGTGAAGCCGGAGCGTAATGAGATGTCCTGAATAATGCCGTCTTAGCCAAAGGCAAGGCAAATATAAGTGTGAAGTGTATGGGCGACCTCCGGTGACGCCGGAGGATAATGAGATACCCTGAATAATTCAATTGTGGCTAATAATTCAATTGTGAAGATATAAAAGCCAAGCCGCAGCTAAAGGCTAAGGCTTAGATCATAGCAAAGCGTATTTACAACCTCCGGTGAGGCCGGAGGGAGAAGAAAGGTCCTGAATAATTATTGTGAATAAAAACACAATTGTAATAACAATGGCTATTGTGGATATGGCCGTGGCCTGAGACCGCAGTAAGGGCCACCGGAGGGTCGTATCTAAACAATATGAAGCCCGTCCCATGTAGTAAACAATATATAAATATAACAATAGAACGAAAGTCATTGAGAATCCCTCAAGCCGGAGTAGAACTCAAGGCGGAGTGGAAAACGTTCATAAACTACTCCCGAGCCGTAACGGGGAGAGGACGAACACGGACCAAAATAACGCTAACAATTGAAAAGTCACGAAAAATAAATAACTCGTAAGTTATCATCCACCCCGAGGGGGAGAGGTGAGGGAGGGAGAACCCGTTGAACGCACAAAACGGAAAACGGGAAATCCGCTCAACCACCAGAGCAAAGAAAGAAAACGAGAGAAAGGGGTAACTCGTGACTGCGAACAGAAAACGGGGACCCCTATCTCTCGCTCTCTTGGACACAAAAACAGGACTAAAAATCACACAACACTATTATAAACGTATAAAATAAAAATGTACATCCATATAACACTACGATCGAAGAATAGCAACTGCTAAAACTTTAAATAAATAGCACAGTCGAGTGACGAACGCCTCGGAGGGGCGGGCACTAAACAAAAACAAAGCTAAATCGCTATCTCGTTCGTAGGCTGGACTTACTAGCAAAAAGTACCATGAGCATAAATACACAAAAAAATAAAAATAAAAATAATAACGGTTCTAAAGGCATAAGGCCAGGACTTAACCAAGAACCTAAGTGACAGAGTACTAAACGGGCAGACAAAGATGAATTCCCAACAAGTGAACAAACAATGGCCGCCATGAAAGGCCAGACGGGAATTAAAACAGACTATACTGGATATAAAACAAAAGCCCGGTACAATAAAATACTGTCAAAACAAACTATGGTACTTAACATTGGAATGTGTGAAGATGGAGCTTCGGACATGACAAAATAAATCCACGATTGATAAAAAAGACCGAGAGCACAACAAAACAAATCAACACTTAGTATTCCAAAAAGAAGGATGTTGTTCAGATGGCGCTCGCGTCGTGGCGTGGGTGGTGTGGCGCTGGTGGTTGGCAAGGGCCTTTGTATCGGCCCATCCCTTTGACGAAGGAATTAACTAAATGGAAGACAACCTGTGAATAGTGGATTTCACGCGCCTTTGCTTTATACACGACACCCTAAAGGTGCTCGCGCGAGGGTTGTAACCTCAGCATTCCATGCTTTTATCTTTCTCTGGTATAATTGGAAGGTTTTATCAGAAAAGGTATATAAGAAGGACTCTTTTCACCCGGCGCCACAGATCGACCCAGAAAGGTTTTTAATATTTTCAGTCTGACTACCAAAGACATTACTGTTTGGTAAATTCTAGGCTAGTAGAAACTTATTCTAAATTGCATATCTTAACTCTGAAATATATTTCAAATAAATCTTGATTTAAAAGCTCAAGATAGAGACGACTGGCGAAATCTAACCAAAACCTTTTGGGTCAATAGGCGTGGGAGGAGAGGATGATAGAATACTTCCTCTACATTTACCTCTTCTGGTGCTAGAACTAATGACGAGGAAAAATATGACCTTTATTCACATATTGAATTTTTATATTTTCATAAAAATACACTTAAAAAACTACAGCTTTACAAGTGATGCTGCCATTAACCCTTTTACCCCTAGGCTATTTGGAACTTTTCGACCCTTAACCCCTAGGGGTTATTTTTTTTCAAGCACATTTTGCAGTATGTTTTTTTTTAAATTGCTCTAACAGCCTTATTTTTCGTCATAGAGAGGTCAGGTTGGTCTTTTTCTCTTGCAAAATGCCTGAAGTTTCTCAAAAAATTATCAAAAATATGCAAAAAAAAAATGTAAATAGCAGTTTTTTGCAAGGACGTACCGGTACATCCATGGAGGTAAAGGGATGAGTTTTGTGAAACGTACCAGTACGTCCTTTGGGGGTAAAAGGGTTAACATCAGAGGTAATGAAACTGTCTCTCTAAGAATATAAGAAACGGACTTTGACGTAAGAAAAATATTTATGGGTGAGATAGCCATGTCGTCCTGATGTAAGATCCCTTTGACAACTTCCTACTGCATAATATTTCTGCGAGTGATATTACAAGAGAATTACCGTCAGGTATCACGGGGTTCTAACCCCCGGAACGACTATCCTAAGATATCGTGCATAATCAGGGACGTATCCGTAGTAAAGGTCTTATCTATCCTCATGTTCAAAGAAATTGTTCCTAATGTTCAATCATGATGATACAGTATTTTCCCGTGCGCCAATATCAGATGAACAATGAAATGCAGTGGCAAAAATTTTTGAGACACAAAACATTCCTGAATTTGGAGATACTGTACATAAGATTTGCAAGCATCTACAAACCATAATTTATTAAATTTCTCCACTGGTAATTTGCTAATTTTAAACAAGACTTTTGGTACAGGGTATAAGAAATAACAACTTTATATCAAACTAAGATTAGAGCTACATAAATAGTTACTCATTATAGGCACCACAATACATTTACTAAAACACTTAAGAACTTTAAATATGGTAAATTACTTAGTATTGGGTTAAAAGAACTAATCCGTACCAAATCATATATTGTATAATACACCTTTCTAATTGCCAATAAAAATCAAAACATGCTCTTTATCATATGCTACCATACAGCTTGTAATTTATACAAAAAGTTGAATTTCAATAATAGATGTTATTTCTATACTCGCCTGATGTTCACATTACTTCTATTTGGAAGCTCGACTTTCTCCGAATTCACCCTACAAATTTTCTTTCTTTCTTTTCAATACACTTACGTTTAATAAAGTAACAAAGCAATCTAGCAGTTAATGGCTATAAGTCAATGGCTTACGTAGGCCTTACAGTACTGTATGTCTTCAGTCCCTGTCACTTTTAGTTTGTTGACAAGCCTCAAACTCCACATTTTCCAAATTTAGGTGTTTTAGGCCTTTTACAGTTGTCTTCGTCTGGGTTTGTTAATAACTACTGCATAGACCGATTAAGGGAATTATTTTGAGGCAATCACAGCCCTTTTATCTTTGTGTCTCGTGTTGGGAACAGATAATCACTGTGAGGATTAAAAAGGCATCACTGTTCCCTCTATGGATGCAGACCAGTTTAAATGTTCAAAGTGCAAAGGATAATGAATTTTAGCTATGGGAAAACCCAGAAAAGAGTGGGTTAGTTCATTATCCCGGGGATGACGGCGATAGTGACACGCCAGCATCGAGGTCCAATACAGCACTAAACAAATATATTTTTGATAGTGATAAGCTTCGAAAGCTCTTAACTTCTTTAGATTCTTTTGTGAAATCCAAGAACGCTAGTCAATCTTCTAATTAAGGCAGGAATTATGAACTACCTGACCTATTTTGAACTCTAACCTGACTTCCCATGTCTGGTCCAAAGGTTCTAGTGTTTCACAAAGTAGGGGTTCTGATGGTGAAGAGTGCATTACAGATTCAAAATCCTTTCTTAGATCCTCAAGTTCTTATCCAATTTAGACCATTCTTCTGCAAAGCCCTTGCCTTTTTTTAATCCTAGCTGCTCTATTAGTGTACTAGATTGCAAGGCAGATGATCGAGATGGTACACTGGACTACAACATCCCTCCATTTACTGAAGTAAATGCTCTAAAGCAACTTCATATTTCATATGTGCATGGTGTGGCATATTTCAATGTAGCAAAATGAACATGAAAATGTGTTTCAAGATGTTAGAAAGCTTTCTTTCTCCTATTCAAATGATTATGAAGTTAGTCAACATTGTGAATATTATGATGAAATTATTTTGAAAATAGCAGGAACATGAAAAACATAACTAGTAGCTTCTTAGAAACGGATCTTGTTTTCTAGTTACTGTGGCTTTATTCAAGGTTTAACTGTTAAATGTTTGATCTTTTAGATAACAAGTGAGATATTTGTTTTTAAAAAGAAAATATTTTATAAAAAGAGACAAATAGAAAACTGAAATCATTCTTTAGAGAGGCCTATAAAAGTTATAATTTACAAAAGAAGTAAATGTTTTAAATCAGTAAATGAAAAATGTTCATATGAATGTAAACAGAATCACAATAGTGAAGTTTTGGTGCCCTTCGCTCTCATGCACACTCAAATTTCTCCTTGAAACTAATAATCGTACATTATAAATGTGTTATAAATCCGAGAAAAAGAATAAGCATGTCATAATAGGGTTTTCCAATAAGAAGTTGCTGAGGGAAGTAAGGAAAACAATAAACCAAACTGCAAAACATATACAGGGTGCTTCATGAATCAGGATTAACATCCTGAGTTTTTCTCAACACTAAAACTGTAAAGTCACATAAAGACACTGCTTTCTAACATATATGAACTGTGAATACAGAACGGAAGTATATGATATATATTGAGGTATGTATATTAGAAATACAAATAACACAATCAAAGTACCATACAAGGGATGCTTGTGGTCTCTGTCTGTTCTTTCATGAGAAAGCTAGCTAACGTTACCAGCTATCTGTGGTTACTTTTTCTTTTAAGAAGAAAATTAGTGCCACACAGGCCTATAATGGCATGGACAGGGCATGAATACCTTTTGAAAAAAAACTTGTTTTTATCTCCATCAAAAGATAAAGTTGCCATTAGTTGCCTTCAAGATTAGGCTCTCTAGAGATTGGGCCCTTCGACGACCAAACTGGCATATTGCGCATCACATCATTGTGTATAGTTTTAAGGTGGAATATGAGTTTTCTATTTATTTCTTATTGAAACTAATTCTACACACCTCACAACAAGGTCTGTTTGGGGACAGTTACAAATCCTCAAAAATTCAAGCATTTTAGAACAAATTTATGTTTCACAAATACAAACTCTCTTCCTCGAAAGCCATCTGCTGCGAATTGACATTGTTTCCGTACTTTGAACAGAAGCAAGAGCAATGAATTTTCGTGGTACTAACACAAAACTTATACACATAGAGAAGTCTGCTCCACTCGAGGATGTTTTTCTATTAAGAGTACATGAGGCTGCACTTTTCCCATTATGTATTGCCTTATAAGTTAAGCTTTATGTATTTTAATGGCTGGAATATGTATTCTCCAATTTGTCTTCTGTTAAATCTTCAGTGATTTTCCTATAAGATTTGAATATCTTATGTTAACAAACAGCTCATTAATTATTAATCAAAAGAAAAATATTTCACTTGGTTTAAATACTGTATAGGAAACTCGTAGTGGTTTTTCAAATTTCCCAGTAATCAAATATTCATGAACTCTGGTTAAGTTTGCAATGAATTAACATCATATAATTTATATCACCTCTATAAAAAAAGTAGTGAATATACATATATATATAAAGATCTACACAACTTCTTATTTTCACATACAGCTAATCTAAAATCAACTTATTTTGTTAATTGATTGGTTACAGTTATTGATATCTATAAGTTTACATATTTTAGCCTCTTTAGTAACTAAAATCATTCATAGTACCCCTTATTTACAATAATGGCCATAGGTACATATAAAACCAAAGATTGTATGCATACAAAACACCAGGGGGTATTTCATGTGTATACTGTACTATAAGTATGAAAATATTGGCAATTGTTACATATTTTGAAGGAATATATCGTCACCCTCATAAACTAACTGCCTAAGTAATTTTCTCCACTTGTTGGGAAATAAAAAAAAAGCCTTCTCATTTCCTAATTCTTTATATCATTGTCTTGAGCTTCAATTCACAAATTCTTAACATAGAAATTTGTGAATTAGAATTTGTGAATTGAAGCTCATTACAATGATATGAAAAATTCGGAGATAATTTGTATTTTTCCTAACCATACAAACCTTAGCTATTTACATTGGGTTTACCTTTTCAGCTACGCTAAAAGGTAAACCCAATGTAAATAGCGTGGTTTGTATTTCGGTTACGGAACAAATAAAGAATTAGGAAATGAGAAGGCTTTTTTTTTATTTCCCAACAAGTGGAGAAAATGACTTAGGCAGTTAGTTTATGAGGGTGATGATATGTCAATTATGGGAATATACAAACAATTTAGGTAATAATACCCAAATCTCAAAATACATAAACCAGAAATATTGAGTCATGCACTATACCTGGTAGCCTACTCCCTGCCATGCAGAAGAAGAAAAGAAAAAAAAATGATTATGATAAAAATCAACTGTTGTTACAGTTGTATTGCATAAAATAAATGAGGAGTTGAAATAAAAAAATACATATTGATTAAAATTATCGTCTAATAGTTACTCATGGTAATTATAATCTCTCGTGTAAAAATCTACGTCTATTATATGGACTACCTGATTGACTACCACGGACAATCAAATATTAATGAAGTAATGATGCAGTCTTGCAAATTCCTATAACAAAATCACAGGAATATATTAAAAAAACAAATTATTGTGATACAGTAACAAAATATGACAGACAAATGTCTGTTTTAATTAAAAAAAAACTACCTAAGACGATACAATGGAAGAGGAAATGTCACTGAAGAGTTGATAGAAAGTCCTCTACAAAATTGTGTTTATAAACAAAGTACAGAATTCCATTCCTTAAAAGTTTGAATGGTATAAATATGACCAAAATATTCTGATAGTATTTTCGGCCAACATTGGCTAAAGTGTTTTACATTTCATGAATGAAAATACCAGCAGCACTGCACCATAAAAGTCTTGGAGAGAAGCAAGCTTACAATACAAAGTCAAAAAAGGTTTAAATTTGATTCATGCATATTTAACAAAGTTAAAAAAAATGCAGCAAGTGTAAAGAATAAAGAGATGCAACATACTAAGATCTAAGAAGTAAGGAAGGACAAATGAAGCTAACGATAGGAATTTAAATTCATATTTGGGTAGTTTAATTCTAATATGCATGTGTGGTGCTTTACGGTGCCTACATATATCAAAAGCAAACTGAAAATAGGTGATTGCTTATAAATCTTAATGCATAACTCATTGCATTGATAATTCAACAGAAGTTATACAAGGAATCATAAAAACATTCTCTCCCTTCCCCTTTATTTCTAAAAGTTACTCATGAATGGCAAAGTCAAGAGACAGGAAAATGTCTTAGAGACTGACCTTAATATACATATCATTGCCCAAACCCACCCACTCCATCAACCCTGGACCAGGGAGGGGCAGGTAATGGATAACAATGACTCAAAAGTTAAACCTATCGGTTTTCCCAAACCGGGCCCCATTCTTAGCTTATAAAGATGGAGAGAGTGCAGACACTACTACAAATGAATAACCTCGAGGAGGTCTCAAACTCCCATCTGGCAGATTGCCAAGCAGGGATGTTTCCAATTAACTAGCATGGTAAGCAAAACCCAATAAAGATCTCGGCTTCAACTCCACTAAAGAGAGACAGCCTCTCAGCATCATGTCTCACTAGATTTAATTGTCAACAATGAACTGTGAGGATAAGAGACAGGTCACTGCAGTGTTACAAAATGACATAAAGATCACACATATACGCATATTAATGGCAAGGGGCCTCTCTTCACCCATAATAAGACCTGAAGGAACCAAACATGAGCTGCTGACTTGCTATCAGTTAAAATTTATAAAGCCATGAGTTGGAACTGAACTCTGGACTACTGCAGTGGAAGGTGCAGGTGATATACTTAGTTACCACATCTCTAGCCATCATGTATTGAATTTCAACTGTGAATTTATTTGTTTACCGAAGACAAATGGAATTAGAAAAAAAAACACATTTTTTATTTTTCTCTCTATTTCCCAATGTACGAACACCATATTGTTAAGCTTTCTCTCAATCAGTGATTGAATTTTCTCAACACACTTTAAATACAGATCACAGTATTTGCCTCTATTTTCTTTGCAGCAGCACTGTGTCTGTCATGTAGTAAATCAGTTTTATGCACAGGGTAGAAATCTTCGTTCTGTACAGCAATGGTACAAGTTTACTTAATAGTAGTCTACCAAACCCTTTTCACTTGTTAGTTTTCATGCTTCCTTTCATGTCTGTCCTCACAATCTACAAATTTTCTCCTACCTCAAAGGATGACCCATTGATACTTGGACAACAAATTATCTGTTAAATCCTTAAGGCAAAATGATGACAGAGCTAATTCTGAATTTGTCATCATAAAGTAATCATAGCTTTCTTAGTAAGCCTTTTAACACAATCTACTTAATATTCTCTTTATAGCCTATCTCAATTTCCACAAATATGTCAATCAACATCTTCAATAAAATTAATTCTATCAACATCCACTGAATTCCGACCTACAAAGTTGAAACTGATGTTTAAAAAACTTTCTTAGCTATCTTCCAGCACTTTTCTGCACTTATGGTGTACTTGAGCAATATCATTATTTTATACTTATTACTATTATTATTATTACTTGCTAAGCTATAACCCAAGTTGGAAAAGCAGTATGCTATAGGCCCAGGGGCCCCAACAGGGAAAATAGCCCAGGAAGGAAAGAAAATAAGGAAAAATCAAATATTTTAACAACAGTAACAACATTAAAATCAATATTTCCTATATAAACTATAAAAGCTTACAACAAAACAAGAGGAAGATAAATTAGATAGCATAGTGCACCTGAATGTAACCTCAAGCAAGAGAGTAAAATAAAGTTTTATTCATTTTTAGTAGAATATTCCTATACCATTCTCTCGGTATCTTTTCCTCTTTACTGTGACACCATATATAATAACAAATGTCTCTATGGTAATCAATTATAAACCTGACCAACATACTTAAATGACAAAACATAATAAAATACATTACCAAAGAAGACTGGTAACATTTACCCGTTTCCAGAAATACTATACTTTCGAATATAATCAACTGAAAAGTTTTCATAGATGGAAAACTAACAACTCAAGATAAAGGACAGTAAACAGATGAAAACTTACAAGGAGTTGAATGTAGCAGAAATATAGAAGGATGAAACATCAGAAGACTGGAGAGGGTAATTAATACACAGGAATCGAATGAGTGAGAAAACACAACCTTGAGCTAACTGGACAACAGATATAACTTTGCCAGATAAAACACTTTAAATATGTTTACAAAGTTAATAGTAGAATCATTAACATGCTGTTTGGCTAAAAGAGCCTCCGGCAACACCTTGAATGCGTTGGCTATGTTAAGAAGGATGACAAAATTTCAGCAAGACATCTAAACAATAGGGGAATAAGCACTCCACTTGTTCTTTCCTTATGGAAGCCATAATGGTGATCAAAACAAGAGAATAAGATTCAAGAAATTGAAGAAAGGAAGTTTTGAATAGAATTTATATACAGTATATTAACAATAGCAACAGTTAAGTCAAACAAAAGTAGCTGGAATGATTGAAACAGTCATTTCTATTAAGGATTGGTTAAAGTACTGATGTATCAATAACAAGTAACAAATGGAAACACTAATCATAACAGAAAAACTATGGCAAAGCATATGGGCCAATTCACCTACAAACTCTTTTGAGAAACTGTGCAAGAATAAAGTCAGAAAATGCTCTACCAATATTCAGAGAAAAGTATACTGGGGAGGAAAAAAGTCAAGAGATAAAGTAGATGGATGAAGAGCTCATCAAGAGTTGAATTGACTGAGAGGTAAAAGCCAAGGAGAGTGCCTTCTTCATTACCCCCAAGCTATAGATCTATTAGTAAAGAAATTTACTGAAAATGGTGAGATTTTGTTTTCAGTCAAGTTGTACAGCAATCCATAGAATATAACAGAATCTTAACGATGATATCTATTTCCTTATTTACTTTGTAGTCATCATGGTGAGATCATGGAAGCTGGTACTTTTATTAAACTAATAGCATGATGACTACATGGTAAGATTCATTGAAATAATACGATACTCGTATGAGTGAATAGCAATAGAAGGAAAAACTAGGAATGATCTATGTGCCTCCAGGCCAGATGACTTCGGAATAAGGGTATACTAAGAGCAAGGAATAACGGTAGTAGTGGAAAGAAGGATTTAAGACAGATCACATCCAGAACAGAAAATGTACAAATCACAAGTTTAGCTTAAAGATCATTAACTACACAGGATTGGCAGTACCTAGCAATGATAGTTCACACTGAAGAATAATAGAACAATAATCAAACACTTTATGATTCAGTGGACATGGTTTCCATAGATCATAAAACTTGAACACTAATTTTTTAACTCTCTTGGATATGAACAACATATTTTGAGTTGTATTATTAAACAGTTTAAGTATATAAAGAACAATTCCTGAAAAAACAAAATAAATCTTTCATACAAACCAATTAAAGTAATTATAATTTAACCTTTAGTGGTTCCTTTTCCACACAAATGCATCAGTTCATCTCAAAATAAAGACAGCTGGTGGCACTGTATATGCACGAGTGCATCCCTAGGTCTCAGGCAGCCTTGAGTCAATATCTACGAACTAATTTTGGAATAATTCCTAACTTGCCAGTCTCTACGAGGGGGACGCTGTCACTGCTATGTGACAGAAGTTATCAAGCATCGATCCCCTTGGACTACTGTACTCCTTAGTTTCAAATGGTAAGAAGCTTCCTCTCCAGCTGGAACAATACCATTGTAAGCTTGAAAGTCTAACAAGTTGGTTCTCTCTCCTTGTGAAAATTGGAACTTATAAAACAGGAGACACTAAATTCAATTCTTAGCCTCTGGTCCTGGGGAAGTTACTAGTAAAGTAAACCTTTTCAAACATTTTCTAAGAAGACAATTTTGATGGTTAGATTTGGTTAGTTATACATGAAGAGAGTGGGTCCTGAATTACCTTTTAAAAAACTTGGTATAAAGGGAAACCTGACCCCTATCACGGACTACTATCTATGGTAGAAGGAGTCTAGCTATTTGAAAACTTGTGTTAAGGGATAAAACTATATTCAGTCTGCTGCTAGATAGAGAAAAGTAGCTACTGAGCGAATTTCCAAAGTATAGTAACTACCCTTTTGATTGGTTTCAAATGCCATCACTCCCACCTGACCTATGATGTATCTTTTATGTATACCTTCTTTTCTTTAACCAGCAAGAAAGATCAGTACTTAGATTGTCTTCAGGAAAACTATCACCAAGGAGTGTTGAAAACCTGAAATTTATAATGCTTCTATTGGGGGAAGTGCCTTGGTATATGTATGTA
The DNA here is from genome assembly GCF_036898095.1 of Palaemon carinicauda. NCBI lineage: Eukaryota > Metazoa > Arthropoda > Malacostraca > Decapoda > Palaemonidae > Palaemon > Palaemon carinicauda. Next base: position 192,083,360 of record NC_090728.1, on the reverse strand, counting down.
TGTATTTCAAAGCTTGGTTTAATACTAACATTTACCTTAAAACTTAAAATTTCCAGTTTTTTCCATTCAATAGGCTTATCCCTCTAGTGCAGTATAGAGATAATCTAGCACTTAATTGCTATAACCTTGGTTTGGGTACGCTGCATATCCTCTGTCTTCTCAGTCTTGAAGTCAAAACTAAATCCCTATCCTCTTGACATCGCAAGTGAGTGGGGCAGAGGGGGAGGTGCATGTACATGAACATTAGGTGAGAATAAAAATGATAAATTCTATTATTAGTTTAATCTATTTCTATGAAACTTCCCAAATATTCATAATAGTGACTCCAACACTGATGGAAGTGGGTTAGTGAAGGAGAGAGATAGGATATATAAAGTCCTAAAATAATAAACTTATCTAGGCTGGGAGGAACGTAGAGAGTAGAGGTCCCCTTTTTGTTTTTGTTTCATTAGTTGATCTTGGCTAACCCCCAAATTGGGGGAAGTGCCTTGGTATATGTATGTATGTAGGACCTGAGACTTTCCTCTTAGCCTAGTGCCACAGTAACCAATTGTTATTATACAAAGTGTTATAATTCCAGCCTCTAGATTGTTCCCAAATATAACTCCACTATCAAATTATATGTTTATACATATTACCCAACACTGTGTATTTACAAAAGAAAAAACTAATATTGTACTATAAATTTGATTGAATTTACACAATTAAAACAAAAGCTGTTTTATATTACATACCCCACAACTACTAAAGCACATATCGACAAGTAATCTTGTTAAGAAAGCCATGTTTCTCTAAGATTATCATACATACATACATACATATACCAAGGCAATTCTCCCAATTTTGGGGGGTACTGACATCAAACAAATGAAACAAAAAAAGGGGACCTTTCCTCACTACGTTCCTCCCAGCCTGACAAGGGACTCAACCGAGTTCGGCTGGTACTGCAGGGGCATAAGAACAATTAGAATAGCGCCAACGTATCCCTGCGTGTCGTAAGAGGCGACTAAAAGGGACAGGACGAGGGGGCTGGGAACCCCCTCTCCTGCATTATAATCCTGTGAGGCATCCAAGATTACGCTCACCTAAAACTGACTTGGTGCTTCATTGAGTTGCTGCTCTTTGATTCTATAGAAATTAAAATGCAGCTGAATTTCTAATATCATGAATTCTACCCTTCAAGTCTTACATCTTTGAGCCTCTGTGAATAAACTTCTACCGAGAAATGATACAACACTCTTGGAAAGAGCACAATTTGAAATCTTAATCCCACAAAAATTTAGAGACCTATCCCTCAATATGTTAACCCTTGAACAAATAAAACTTATCAGCCCTCACAGAGCAAAGAAATCTCTTCTCACATACCACCAACTTTGCTTTCTAAAGTGGGAATATGAAGATATTGAGGCAAACTCTTTAAAATCATTCTTACCTCAGAATTTAGGTGAAAGAGATAAGACCATCTAGTTTTCTACAAAAAGTCTACATTATAATAAAGAGCTCTTACAGTAGTTCACTAATGCGTTTAGCTGGTGTTGAAGCTAACAGGAAAAGATTCTAAGCTGTGAGATCTCTAACAAAAATGTTATTTTCCTTAGTAAAATAAATTTTTGAATATACTTACCCGATGATCATGTAGCTGTCAACTCTGTTGCCCGACAGAAATCTAAGGTCGGGATACGCCAGCGATCGCTATACAGGTGGGGGTGTACACAACAGCGCCATCTGTGAGCAGGTACTCAAGTACTTCTTGTCAACAAGAACTCAATTTTCTCCTCGGTCCACTGGTTCTCTATGGGGAGGAAGGGAGGGTCCTTAAATTCATGATCATCGGGTAAGTATATTCAAAAATTTATTTTACTAAGGAAAATAACATTTTTCAATATTAATCTTACCCGATGATCATGTAGCTGATTCACACCCAGGGTGGTGGGTGGAGACCAGCATACATGTTAACATTAGAAGCTAAGTATCCCGTATCTTATTTTAGCAGTTATTCAAAATAACAAACATAAAATAAATAAGTACCTGGTAAGGAAGTCGACTTGAACCATTACTCTGCCTTTTTAAGTACGTCTTCCTTACTGAGCCTAGCGATCCTCTTAGGATGCTGAGCGACTCCTAGGTGCTGAAGTATGAAGGGCTGCAACCCATACTAAAGGACCTCATCACAACCTCTAATCTAGGCGCTTCTCAAGAAAGAATTTGACCACCCGCCAAATCAACCAGGATGCGGAAGGCTTCTTAGCCTTCCGGACAACCCAGAAATATTTCAAGAGAAAGATTAAAAAGGTTCTGGAATTAGGGAATTGTAGTGGTGGAGCCCCCACCACTACTGCACTCGTTGCTACGAATGGTCCCAGAGTGTAGCAGTTCTCGTAAAGAGACTGGACATTCTTAAGATAAAAGACGCGAACACTGATTAGCTTTTCCAAAAGGTTGCGTCGAAAATATTATGCAGAGATCTATTTTGTTTAAAGGTCACGGAAGTTGTAACAGCTCTAACTTCGTGTGTCCTTACCTTCAGCCAAGCTTGGTCTTCCTCATTCAGAAGGGAATGAGCTTCTCGTATTAACAGTCTGAAAATACAGTAATAGGATAAAGAATTCTCTGACATAGGCAAAGATGAATTCTTAACTGAACACCATAAAGCTTCAGACGGGCCTCGTAAAGGTTTTTAAAATAGAACTTAAGAGCTCTTACAGGACATAATACTCTTTCTAGTTCATTTCCAACCATACGATAAGTTTGGAATAACGAACGATATTGGTCAAGGCCGAGAAGGCAGCTCGTGTTTGGCTAGAAAACCAAGATGTAGAACATGTAGCCGTTTCGGATGAAAATCCGATGTTCTTGCTGAAGGCATGAATCTCACTGACTCTTTTAGCTGTGGTTAAGCATATCAGGAAAAGAGTCTTAAAGGTGAGATCTTTCAGGGAGGCTGATTGAAGTGGTTCGAACCTGTCTAACATAAGGAATCTTAGAACCACGTCTAAATTCCAACCAGGTGTAACCAAACGACGCTCCTTCGTGGTCTCAAAAGACTTACGGAGGTCCTGTAGATCTTTATTGTTGGAAAGATTTAAGCCTCTGTGACGGAAGACTGATGCCAACATGCTTCTGTAACCCTTGAAAGTGGGAGCTGAAAGAGATCGCTCTTTCCTCAGATATAAGAGGAAGTCAGCTATTTGAGTTACAGAGGTACTGGTCGAGGATACGGATACTGACTTGCACCAGTTTAGGAAGATTTCCCACTTCGATTGGTAGACTCTAAGGGTGGATGTTCTCCTTGCTCTAACAATCGCTCTGGTTGCCTCCTTCGAAAAACCTCTAGTTCTCGAGAGTCTTTCGATACTCTGAAGGCAGTGAGACGAAGAGCGTGGAGGCCTTGGAGTACCTTCTTACGCGTGGCAGACGTAGCAGGTCCACCCTTAGGGGAAGAGTTCTGGGAACGTCTACTAGCCATCGAAGTACCTCGGTAAGTTATTCTCTCGCGGGCCAGAGGGAAGCAACTAGTGTCAACTTTGTCCCATCGTGAGAGGCGAACTTCTGCAGTACCTTGTTGACAATCTAGAACGGAGGGAATGCATATAGATCTAGATGAGACTAATCTAGTAGAAAGGCATCTAAAAGAACCACTGCTGGGTCGGGGATAGGTGAGCAAAGTATTGAGAGCCTCTTGGACATCGAGGTTGCGAAGAGATCTATGGTTGGCTGGCCCCAGGTGACCCAAAGTCTCTTGCATACATCTCTGTGGAGGGTCCAATATGTTGGAATTATTGTCCCTTCCTACTGAAACAATCTGCTAAGACATTCAAGTTGCCTTGGAAGAAACTTGTTACTAGTGAAAAGTCTAGACCTGTTGAACAGGAGAGGAGGTCACTAGCGAACTCGCACCATGTCAGAGAGTAGGTCCCTCCTTGCTAGGAGATGAACATCAAAGCAGGGAGTTGTCCGTGTTGACCTCCACTACTTTGTCTTGAAGGAGAGACCTGAAGCTTTTCCAGGTCAGACGTACTGCCAGAAGCTTCTTGCAGTTAAAATGCATTGTCCTTTGACTCGAGTTCCATAATCCCGAGCATTCCCTACCGCCTAAGGTCGCACCCCAGCCTACGTCCGATGCGTCTGAGAAGAGAACGTGGTTGGGAGTCTGAACAGTCAGGGGAAGACCCTATAAAAGGTTGATAAAGTCCTTTCATCAGGTTAGACCAGACCTATCTTCCGGAAACCGGGATCGAGACCGCTTCTAGCGTCTTGTCCTTTTCCAGTGAAGAGCTAGATGAAACCGAAGAGGACGGAGGTGTAGTCTTCCAAGTGACACCAATTGAACCACGGATGACAGTGTCCTAACCAGACTCATCCACAGCCTGACATGGCCGTATTCCTTCTTCAGCATCTTCTGGATGGATAGCAGGGCTGGGGGTTGATCGTCTTGTTCAGCCATGTCCTCATCAGAGGGTTCCTCATCCGAAACTGATGAGGAAACGGCAACGGAGTGGGCAACGTCTGACTCGCTGAATCCGGTCGCACTGGTGGATGCGTGACGGAGCCGGACACAAGATCATGGTACTGCTGCACAGTCTGTGAACTGTCAACCATGGGGATGCGAGGAAGTACAGCGACAACCCGAAACTGTCTAGACTGTCTGGGTAGTGCAGACAACCCCTTATCGGGTTGCTGAGGTTGCCGCACTGCGTCACAACAAGTCACCTCTGCTGGTTGTTGAACGTCTTCCCAGTGACACACTGAACGTCCACAACCACCTCCGAGAGTAGCTTAACGTCAACGTGCGACTGGCAACCCACACTGGGTCGCACCGGTGGAGGAACCATCTCAACTGGCTGACGTGAGTAGGATACCTCAGCGTCAACAGGGCGTACAACCAACCGGTAGGAAGGTCGTTGGCAAGAAGGTTCTTCTCCGTAAAAAAAAAAATCCTCTATCAAGGACTAAGCTTGGACTGCATGTCTTGCAACAAAGCCCAAGGTCTATGGGAGCAGGTGTGGCAACAGACGGGGTTAGCGACTGAAGCGGAACCATTTACCCTCCCTGGAAGCATGTTAAGCTTTAATTAAAGTCCATAGGAGGCTAAGCAGCTTAAGGCTCCTCTCCAAATGACAGAGTCCTCAAGGGAATATCAGAAGGAGGGAGAACAGCACTTTCTCATCTACAGGAACCATGTCCGAGAAAAGCTAGGTTATCTCAGTGAGGGTTTCACTGGTGCAAAAGCAGCAGACCAGAAGGCAACGTTATGAAACTGCTTGACAGTCTGTGAACTGTCAAAAACTGAACTGTCAACCACAACAGGAGCGTGAGGACATACAGCACTGGTGTATTAGTAGCAGACCAGAAGGCAACGTCATGAGACTGTTTGACAGTCTGTGAGTTGGCAACAACCAAAGTTGTGTGGGGAAGCCTCAACTCCTGACTGACTAGTTTGCTGCGGGCGAGTGGCGGTAACCACAGTGTGTTGCGGAGGCTGACACACCGTGTCAAAACACGGCAGCTTGTGGTAGCTCACGCACGGCAACGGAGTGCTCCGTGTGTCTGTGGGAGTCATCATACATCTGGCAGGGTTGACTGTGCATGGGTGGAGGAGCTCTCACAACAAGAGTGTGGGAGCAGGAAGCCATGCCGGGCGCACAACCGTGGTAGGTGTAAGCCCACGGGTGCATCGTCAACCTTCTCCGCAGTCGGAGTGTGGGAGCTGGCAACAACAAAAGCGGAGTGTTGGTGCGTGGGAGGGACTGCCGTGGGTTGCGGAGCATGCTGTATGGGATGCGGAGCATGCCGCATGGGTTGTGGAGCATGCCGCATTGTGTCAAAACACGGCAGCTCTACAGCACCTTCCCACTGCTGATGCGGTAGCTCACGCATGTCAATGGAGGGTGCAGCATGAACATGCATCTGGCAGGGTCGACTGCGCATCGGAGGTGGAGCTCTCACCGGTGGAGTGTGGGAGCAGGCAGCCGCAGTATCTGCTGAGCGCACAACCGTGGAAGGTTGTAGATTAACAGGTGCATTGTCAACCTTCCAGCACGATACTCCTGCATGAAGGAGCAAGCTGAGACTGTATAGTCTGCAGCATGGACCACTAGGGTCTATGAAAGACGGCAACAAACGGAGCTACTGTCCGTTGTGACTGAGGGTCTAAAACAGCTGGTGCGGCAACAGACGGAGTTACTGCCTGTTGCGGTACCACCTTGCCTCTCTTGGGAGGTGTGTAGTCGTCGGATGACTGGAGCGAGTCCGAACTGACCCAGTGGCTACACCTAGGCCGTTGGACTTGCGCGGAAGGGACCGACTTGCACTTAAAAGCTGCAAGATTTGGTCCATGGTTTCTGCGAGAAACCTCTTCCGCAGACGAGGAATAAATGGGCTCTCTCGTCTTTGTGTGGGTGGGGTGATCACGTCGGCAACGTGTGTAGATACACCCGAAACCACGGAGGGAAACGTCTGTTCGTCGATCAAGACCTGTGGAACCCATAAGTCCTTCGACATTACTTCTCCCCTGGGCTTGGGAGCTTGTAAGAGGTATCGGACTAGGTGAACAACTGGCACTAACAGACGAACCCTCGAACGCAACACTGTAACACTTTGCGCATATCACTTTATCACTTTGATTTTCTGTTTGCACTTATTTCACTGAACTCGAAACTTTAAGTGATTTGTACCTGAAACACGCAATCCTATCCTTCATTAAAAGGTAGTAATTGCGAAAACAGTTTTACAATGTAACAGAAAAACATAATGAAAGATAAAGAATTCAGTGGCTGGAAAAGAGACTAAACACTAGATCAAATAAACTACGTTTAAAATCTCTCACCGCATAAAGCCTGGGAACAAGAATAAAACTCTAGAAACGTTTTACCTTCTTCCCCTATAGCGACTAGGGAGAAGAGTAAAAAAACGAGAACAACGTTACCCGCTTGAACGAAACGTTTATTCTCCTCTCTCTCCCTCCGTCTCCATCTCTCTCTCTCTCTCTCTTGACTTAGAACCTGAGAGATGAGCCCAATTATATATCGTTAAAACATATTATTTGTTAAAGGAAAAAAACTGAAAGGTTTCCCAAATAAAAAGTTCCTTTATTAGAATTAAAACCATTTAAGCTAAGAAAGAATGAACGAAACGCTAGAATCGGTTTACTCTTACTGCAACGTGAAACCGTGAAATACTCTCTCTCTATCGTAACGATAGAGCGCATGTTGAACGTTCTGAACGTCAACAACTGCGGAGACTAAACTAAACGTTAGTTCATCTTTGAAAACAGTACAAGACTATCAAAGAAATTCTTTCAAAAACATTAAAATTAAAATTAAAATAGCATAAATTCTTAAAAGGAAATACGATATGACGGGTTCAATGTGAATTAACTTCGGTTCCAAGTAAGGACCGCCTACTATTAGGAAAGGTCGCATATAAACAAACATAAAAATTAATTTTTATAAGTTTATGATAAATGGAAAGTTAATCGAAGAGGCCTATAAATGGCGGAGAGATATAAAATAAATCTATAACTTTGTTAAGCAAAATTACCAAAAACCTAAACACACTTCCGTCTAAGGGAAGGGTCGGTCATTAAAAGTGAAAGAGAGTCTATACTCTCTTCGTCACCAACACTTCCGTCTAAGGGAAGGGTCGGCCATTTAAAAGTGAAAGAGAGTCCATACTCTCTTCGTCACCATAATTAAATCTATCCAAAACGAGTTCAAGTTTTGAAATGAAGATAAAACCCCTGCATAGCGAAAGCTCAAAACTGGAATAGTGTACTTCACCAAAAAGTTGTGAAAACAAATCCAGTTAGGGACGGCGTATTAGTAGGTCTTGCCGGTGGCACGACAGAGGAAAAATTGAGTTCTTGTTGACAAGAAGTACTTGAGTACCTGCTCACAGATGGCGCTGTTGTGTACACCCCCACCTGTATAGCGATCGCTGGCGTATCCCGACCTTAGATTTCTGTCGGGCAACAGAGTTGACAGCTACATGATCATCGGGTAAGATTAATATTGAAAAAGATATTTTAAAGGTTCAAAATAAGAACGTTTTAGATATTGTAACACTACTTTTATAATTCCAATAAATTGTTCAAACAACCAGTGGCTTTTCAAAATTAGGAGACCTAATTACACCTGCAATAATACCTGAAATGTATAAATCAAAGCAACCAGTGGCTTCTCAACATAAGGAGACCTAATTACATCTGCAATAATACCAGAAATGTATAAATCAAAGCAACCAGTGGCTTCTCAACATTAGGAGACCTAATTATATCTGCAATAATACCCAAAATGTATGAATCAAAGCAACCAGTGGCTTCTCAACATTAGGAGACCTAATTACATCTTCAATAATACCTGAAATGTATAAATCAAAGCAACCAGTGGCTTCTCAACATTAGGAGACCTAATTACATCTTCAATAATACCTGAAATGTATAAATCAAAGCAACCAGTGGCTTCTCAACATTAGGAGACCTAATTACATCTGCAATACCTGAAATGTATAAATCAAAGCAAAGATGTTTGAGTACAGTGTTCAGCATGGATCTATAGTCGTTAATAGCTGAAATGAACTTCACTTTTATAAAAAAGGAAATACAAAAACTTAACAATACTGGACAGTATTATCAAAACTGATACCTATCTTGATTTGCACCAATGAAAATAATTCCATTGCCTTTGATACTAATCATTTGTCTGCTGCTTTTTGGAACCTAAGATTTGCAATCTAGAGGTCTCTGTAAACCCTTTTTCTCGAATACTTGTATGGTGGACAGTCTCCATACATTTAGAAGTAGCACTGGAGTTGGTAAATGTTCAAGCTGTATTGTACGTGGATTTGCCTTTGAAATGCAGTGCTCCCGTCTCATAATTGTTTCCTTTATTCCGAGATATTACGACTGATTTGTGTAATTTCGTTACCAGGCAATGGGCTAGTTATAAGTAATGGCTTTGCTGTGACATGATTTCTTTTTCTATTTTCTAGACATTCCATTTCCTGGTGTTCATAAATAACAGTAAGATAAATGCAGTATAGTATCGAGGGTGTTGTTATTTACAGAAACTTTGTACACCACTGTACAAATACATCTGAATATATATCTGTGCATATACAGTATGTGCCAAAAGTGTCCATGCTTGGAAATGTGCAAGTACAGTAATGCTTGTAAGAGATCAGTGTATGTGAGTGTGCATTTAAACATGGATGTACAGAATACTTTCATGCTATAATATACATAATTAAGGAGATAAAAACTTTAAAAGTAAAATTATAAATTCAAGAATGCAAAATAAAATACAGTGATTGCTACATTATAATTACATAATGATCAAAACATTCATTAAGAAACAAGTACGCTGAGTCAAAATTCAGACATCTGTCTCAGTAGCAACAAGACTTTACTGGAGGAGGAATGCTCAACGTATATCAAATGTGTTTAAAAGTAAGTAATTAAAAGGAACAAGATATCTGGCTTATGATAAAATAAACAAGAAAAGATTCAATTAGCATATGAAATTGATATGGCCCAAGCACATCTTGTAGGTTTGCATTCTTCTACAGCTGTAGTTCAATCAGAAAAGTAACATTTACAATTTACCAGCATTATCAAAAGATTATTTGAGTATAAGAATCAAAATACTGTCCAAATTTCAACATAAATTCTTAGCTTTCACAGATCTAGTTCTTGTAAAGAAAAATGAATTCTGTACATTTTCAGGAATTGTGATACTGTATCAATAATTAGTTGTGAAAAAAATCAAAGAAAACATTTGTGTGGTATAGACAATGCAAAATCCTTACAGTATTTGAAATAAAGAATACGATAAAGCAAGAGAATTCACTAATCATTTGTTAAATTTGAAAATATTAATTCATAGCTTAATAAAACACAAGGCAATTCCTGATATATGTATGTGAAACTGTGTAAAATATAAGTTAGAATTAATTATTAGTAGACTTCGTCAGTGTTTTACTTTTATGATCAAAGATTACATTCTTCGCTTTTACCTTTCAAATTTTACCTACTTTTTGACTTTCCATCTCTGCCCAGCAATACTTTCCCTCTTAATAAAAGGAAGAAAATTAATTTAAAGAGGAAAAGACATCATATTTAAAACAGTAAAATGCGACCCAAGTTTTCTAAATCATTAATTGATGCAGAACATATTTCCAACGGTTCAAATCGTTCCATTCTTAACTTTGGAAATAAGTTTTGCAGTTTTTCCAAAGTAAACCCACTTTACGTTTTAGGTATCAATCTATGAAGGGATGAGATCACGGACAACATGCTCATCAGTACACAGTCTTGAAGGGCCACTGACATGGTATACTAATTGTGAAAGACCTAAGCTACTCAAAAGCCTGAATATTAAGTAACGATAGTTACCCTCTAGCGTGCTACTGATTCCATCTTTGCACAAAGGAGAAGAAATTTTGTTGCTTACAGTGTACAGTACTATAATGTTTGGCAGATTTAATAAACAGATTAACCTAAAACACAAACACTAAGAACTTTTAATTGAAAATAGCTTTATTCTAGAAGTGAAATATCTAAAGAAACCTTGTTTACATACTTTACAAATTCCTATAATTACTTTCACGGCTTAAGAAAACTGGGGAAAATACTGGCATGCCAGTGGTCCTGTGAAGCAGACGTGAACAGATGAGGAGAGGAGAGTACAGTGATCAAGATACAGAAAGCAGAGAGAGAAAGAGTAGAAAACAGACAGCCATCAATTACCTGAAGCTAAAGGTCCACACCACCATCACCGACACCAATTAGGTCACCACCATCACGAAAACCAGCACCATAAAAGGGAATTGAGAAAAGACAGGAGGTTTATAAAGGAGGTTATGTTGGTGGAAGAAATTTCATATTAGCAAATATCAAAAAAATGAGAGAGGTTTTAACCCTTTTACCCCCAGGCTATATGGGAATTTCCAACCCTTAACCCCCAGGGGGTTATTTCTTTCCAAGCACATTTTGCAGTATATATTTTTTTAAATTGCTCTAACAGCCTTAATTTTTGTCATAGAGAGGTCAGGTTGGTCTCATTCTCTTGGAAAAATGCCTGAATTTTCTCAAAGAATTATAAAAAATATGAAAAAATAAATTTTTATAGCATTTTTTAGCAAGGACGTACCGGTACGTCCATGGGGGTAAAGGGATGGCTTTTGTGAAACGTACCAGTACGTCCTTCGGGGGTAAAAGGGTTAACTAATTGCTACTTGCTTTGAGGGGGTAGGGAGTCAATAGGGAGTAAGCACCCATGCAGGAAATATGGTTCAGTACTACTGTATACAGTATACAGAATGAAGAGAATTGGCAAGACAATACATATATGGTGAAAGCATAAAACTACAGGTATAGTACTTGACTGAATGTCTTGTTTTTTTGAAACATTTAGAAATTTTGTTTGAACTTTTCGAAAAATCCTACAAGAGGTCTTTCTGATCTATAGAAAATCCTATACTACAGTATTTACAAATACAAAACAACTGGCGAGTTTAAATTTAAAATTTGAAAATCTAAATGGGAAAACATGCAATCTAGATACAGTACTTACAAAAAATTTGCGATGACTATTTGTTTAAACATAGCTTGAGAAAGTTACTACCAGATACTACATATTAGCCTTTTGAAGCCACCTTTCATGTTTGTTTTCAATAAAAGTTTAATTTTCTTCAATATCTTTTAGAGTACTGTATCAGTAGCATTAGCATGGCTATCAAATTACCTTAGTTATTAATTATTATCCAAGTGTAATTACATATATTTCTTGAAAAATCTTCCTATGTTATATAAATACAAACTCTTGCCTTACTAATGCCCATTACTTTTGGATTCATAAGACCAATAAATGGGGAAATGATCTTCTGTAAGTTTTTTGCCGGTTATCTATTTCTAAAACCCACAAGGACACCTTAAATCCTTGGCTTCCTTGCACATTTTGGATATGTCTTAATCCAAGTGAGAATAAATGGAGAAGCACTCCATTTCTGTGGCAAGATCTGATCCAGCACAATTAGTTATCCTCCCCTTCATTTGATGTTTGTGTATATTCAATTTCATTCATCTAATTTTGCTCTAAGACAATGTTCTGTATTAATTGTCAAGTCTATACTGAGAGTTAAGATCATAAGGAGCAGTGTCAACTTGGGCCACAAAACTGAGGCAAGAAACTCATCCTGCCTATTGTCTCAGCAGAGATTAAATGCCACAAGTGATGAATGATTTCATAGCACAAGCATTTCATTTTCATAGATCCCAGGCATGGGTAAATAAAATGAAAAGATGTTGTCTACTATACAACATATTTTCCAGCATCAAACGATAGCTACTCATAACACAGAAACTCCAATAGAAGAGATAAATGACAGAGGAGAGGATAATGATATTTTGACCAAATATTTATCTAAACCAAATAAATTGTGGAAAAGATTAAGGGTATGAGACTTACAGCCAACTTAAGGGGTATATCCTACCCAATGAATAACTAATATCATCTAGATTCCTAGTCTCTTAGTCAATCTACTCTTCTGGTATGAAAGTAAATGGAAATTAGTAAGGCAGAAGTTATACTTTAAAAACTAATTCCTTCGTCTTTTATCTTATTATTAAATTTTGTCCATTCAATTCCTTTTACTGTATTCATTTTATTGGCATACTTTTCTTTAGTATAATTTTTTATTGTTTATCCTATCCATAGCAGACGAATACCTTTTACCAAACTTACGTAAGTCTGTTTAAAACCTCTTCCTTTAATGCCAATAATGACAAACAATAAACAGACAATCACAGAACCTCCACAAAGAACATGAAAACATAAAAGCGTAATTCTAAACCAAGTGTTTAAACAGAAGAAATATGGTAAATAAAATGTGATCTTATCTGAAGAATCCTTGACATTAAAATATGAGACAACATTCACCCACTATACTCAATTTTTTTTTTTTACTGAGGCACATTTGCACCGACTCGCAGCGGTGCCCTTTTAGCTTGGAAAAAGTTTCCTGCTACCTGATTGGTTAGAAGTATCTTGTCCAACCAATCAGCGATCAGGAAACGTTTTCGAACTAAAAGGGCACCCCTGTGAGTTGGTGCAAATCTGCCTCGCTAAAAAGAATTGACTATAGCTACGAGAACAATAACCAATGAAATGTCAAAAAGTGAGTGGGCTAATCTTTATTCTACAAGGAGGCAATGAAGACCAAAGTAAACTATTGTTTGGTTTGTATCATATGTTAATTTACATAACTATCCCCGTCTAAAAAAAAAGCTCCTGTTACAATGTAATAAAAATGTACAAAATAACTTTAAGATGTTTTTGGTCACATGAAGACAATTGTTCTCTTAAAATAAGAAAACCTACTTTTTGTTATCTCAACTGTTTTTAATTGCTCTTACCACTTCAGACTGAAATTCAGACCAACAAGCACAATACAGCGTTTTGATACCAATATTGGTAGTCTAAAATAAAATGGGAACAAAAGGCATGTCTTAGAACTCCACTATTAAAATACTGTGTAACTTCATCATAGTGTTGGCTATTGTTCAGTATAAAAACCTAAGGATAAGAAAAGTTAGACATAATCTGAGTTTACATCTTTATGAATGAGTAGAGAAATATTAAATCATAAGAAAGTTTACTACCACAAAATCCGCACCAAGATTTTTCAAACAAACCATATTTTCAATCCTAACAATAAGATCAATCCCAAATTCTATAAGAGAGAGTTATTCTAAAGGATAAGAAAGTAGGCGTCTAATCTGCATTTCATGATAGATCGAAACCAGCTGCCAGTCTCGTCTTTGATCTCTGAACCAAGTGGTTGCATACAGGGGACTGGTTCATGGAAATGCGAGGGTTACGCAACAGAAGAACCTGGAGTAACTCGAGAGTTTGAGGCTAGTGTAGAGATGACAGGGACTCTGAGCTGTAGATCATCAGGATCCTACTGGATAGCCTACTAGAACCGCTAGGCCAAACTTGAGAAGTTATCCTGGACTTCAAAACAGGGCAGGCAAGGTTAGATGCACTGCCTTATTCGAAGACTCATAGCCTTTCTAAGATAAACAAACACAGCAAAAGTTGTAAAAGATTAAGAAGCTCTCTACTATTAACCCAAAATTGCTCCACAATAGCTTAAGTGGAATTTAAACATCCTCTAATGTAATCAAGTACCTTAGTAAGCTCTGGATTTTCCTCTGAACTAAACATTAACCTAATCTTATGTTTAAAAAAAAAAAATACAACTATCAGCTATAATAGTCATAGTCTATCACAGCTGAGGACTATGAAGCATGAAGTAGGAGATGATGAATGGAGAAATATTGAATTGAAAGCTCAAGTTAGAACAACTGGCGAAATCTAACCGAGGCCCTTGGTATCAATAGGCATAGGAGGAGATGATGATGCTCATAGGAACTGTTAGCAAACAACATTTCTCAGAATAATAAAACAAAACTCCCTCCTCTGGACGACAAGCAGTCTCAAAATTGCTATAACCACTCTCACCAGCATTCACAGCCATTCCAGAAAAAGACATCCCCTATTAAAATGTTAATTAACCTAAAATCATAACGATAGGTTCAATCTGGATCACGGGTAGTAAACAAATAAACATGTGTGATGCTGGTAAACACGGAAAGAGAATTGAAAGACAAAGAAACTGTGATGTAACCATGCTCAGATAGCTGCCATCAATCTCCAGATTGGCTCAAAATACTTAACTATAGGGGGAGGCATTCTACAAGGAAAGAAAATAGGAAATTTTTATTTTACGGTAGACACAACATTTAAACTGCTTCTTGAGAGAAGCAATATGAAGATCAGGGGAGTTTCATAGAAATAATTATAACTATTCCTCAGTTTTACAAGTCAAAATTACTTTTTTATTGTATCCCATTACTTTGGTATTGAATTGTTGGGTATATTAATAATTCACAAAGTTAAGCACTTGCACTATACTGCTTAAGCAGTATAGTATTCATAGGTTTAAAGGCAACTCATGAATGGTAGAGGCAAGGAACAGTGACAATCCCCTAGCCGAGCAAAGCCCTAAAGACTGACCAAATATCCACATGATCAGCACCCTAGACCCCTCTCCAGTCAAGCTAGCACAAGACAAGGGAAGGGTAGGCAATGGCTACTGATGACTCAGCAGGTAGACCTATAAAGCTTCCCCCCAAAACACCCGACCCGCCATGCTTAGCTTACAAGGATGGTGAGATCGCAGACACTAGAAGCAACTATCTAGTTTGAGAGGGACTTTATCCAACAGAACACCAGGTTGGGACGTTTCAAATTGGCCACCACAATCTAACTGAAGTTTATATCTACAAAACTTGATATCTGGTACAAAAACTTCTGTAGATTTAAAAAGTGCATATGGTGGCCTTACTTGGGCAAAATGTCTACATAAAAGGGCAGACAAAGTAGAAACAATACCAGCATCGGATATGTCTGCATGTATTCAAATCACAAGAGGATGTAGAATCAATTAAAATATAAATTGTATGTGGTGAGCAATTAGCTGTGGTATGATCTTTCAGGGAAGCTGGTGAAACAGCCAATGTTGACAAAAGGGCCAGTCTGGGAAAGCGGTCAAAAATGTTATTTTCATTAGTAAAATAAATTTTTGAATATACTTACCCGATGATCATGTAGCTGTCAACTCCGTTGCCCGACAGAAATCTACGGTCGGGATACGCCAGCGATCGCTATCCAGGTGGGGGTGTGCTCAACAGCGCCATCTGTGGTCAGGTACTCAAGTACTTCTTGTCAACAAGACCTCAATTTTCTCCTCGGTCCACTGGTTCTCTATGGGGAGGAAGGGCGGGTCCTTTAAATCATGATCATCGGGTAAGTATATTCAAAAATTTATTTTACTAATGAAAATAACATTTTTCAATATTAATCTTACCCGATGATCATGTAGCTGATTCACACCCAGGGTGGTGGGTGGAGACCAGCATACATGTTAACAAAGAAGCTAAGTATCCCGTATTTCATTTTATTAGTTATTCAAAATAAAAAATATAAAATAAATAAGTACCTGGTAAGGAAGTCGACTTGAACCATTACTCTGCCTTTATTAAGTACGTCTTCCTTACTGAGCGTAGCGGTCCTCTTAGGATGCTGAACGACTCTTAGGTGCTGAAGTATAAAGGGCTGCAACCCATACTAAAGGACCTCATCACAACCTCTAACCTAGGCGCTTCTCAAGAAAGAATTGACCACCCGCCAAATCAACCAGGATGCGGAAGGCTTCTTAGCCGACCGTACAACCCAAAACAACAATAAAAAGTATTCAAGAGAAAGGTTAAAAAGGTTATGGGATTATGGGAATGTAGTGGCTGAGCCCTCACCTACTACTGCACTCGCTGCTACGAATGGTCCCAGGGTGTAGCAGTTCTCGTAAAGAGACTGGACATCTTTGAGATAGAATGATGCGAACACTGACTTGCTTCTCCAATAGGTTGCATCCATAACACTCTGCAGAGAACGGTTCTGTTTGAAGGCCACTGAAGTAGCCACAGCTCTCACTTCATGTGTCCTTACCTTCAGCAAAGCAAGGTCTTCTTCCTTCAGATGAGAATGAGCTTCTCTAATCAGAAGCCTGATGTAGTAAGAAACTGCGTTCTTAGACATTGGTAGCGAAGGCTTCTTGACAGCACACCATAAGGCTTCTGATTGTCCTCGTAAAGGTTTTGACCTTCTTAGATAGTACCTAAGAGCTCTGACTTGGCAAAGTACTCTCTCCAGTTCGTTCCCCACCAAGTTGGACAGGCTAGGGATCTCGAACGATTTAGGCCAAGGACGTGAAGGAAGCTCGTTTTTAGCCAAAAAACCGAGCTGCAAGGAACATGTAGCCATTTCAGATGTGAAACCTATGTTCCTGCTGAAGGCGTGGATCTCACTTACTCTTTTAGCTGTTGCTAGGCATACGAGGAAAAGTTTTTAATGTGAGGTCCTTAAAAGAGGCTGATTGGAGCGGTTCAAATCTGGATGACATAAGGAACCTTAGGACCACGTCTAGATTCCAGCCTGGAGTGGACAACCGACGTTCCTTTGAGGTCTCAAAAGACCTAAGGAGGTCCTGTAGATCTTTGTTGGTGGAAAGATCCAAGCCTCTGTGGCGGAAAACCGCTGCCAACATACTTCTGTAACCCTTGATCGTAGGAGCTGATAGGGATCTAACGTTCCTTAGATGTAACAGGAAGTCAGCAATCTGGGTTAAAGTGGTACTGGTTGAGGAAACTGCATTGGCCTTGCACCAGTTTCGGAAGACTTCCCATTTAGACTGATAGACTCTGAGAGTGGATGTCCTCCTTGCTCTGGCAATCGCTCTGGCTGCCTCCTTCGAAAAGCCTCTAGCTCTTGAGAGTCTTTCGATAGTCTGAAGGCAGTCAGACGAAGAGCGTGGAGGCTTGGGTGTACCTTCTTTACGTGAGGTTGACGCAGAAGGTCCACTCTTAGAGGAAGAGTCCTGGGAACGTCGACCAGCCATTGCAGTACCTCTGTGAACCACTCTCTCGCGGGCCAGAGGGGAGCAACCAACGTCAGCCGTGTCCCTTT
Source organism: Palaemon carinicauda (assembly GCF_036898095.1). Lineage (NCBI taxonomy): Eukaryota > Metazoa > Arthropoda > Malacostraca > Decapoda > Palaemonidae > Palaemon > Palaemon carinicauda. Next base: position 192,065,775 of record NC_090728.1, on the reverse strand, counting down.
GTGAGAGGCGAACTTCTGAAGTACCCTGTTGACAATCTTGAACGGCGGGAATGCATACAGGTCGAGATGGGACCAATCCAGCAGAAAGGCATCCACGTGAACTGCTGCTGGGTCTGGAATCGGAGAACAATACAATGGGAGCCTCTTGGTCATCGAGGTAGCGAACAGATCTATGGTTGGCTGACCCCACAGGGCCCAAAGTCTGCTGCAAACATTCTTGTGAAGGGTCCACTCTGTGGGGATGACCTGACCCTTCCGGCTGAGGCGATCTGCCATGACATTCATATCGCCCTGAATGAACCTCGTTACTAGCGTGAGCTTTCGATCTTTTGACCAAATGAGGAGGTCCCTTGCGATCTCGAACAACTTCCTCGAATGAGTCCCCCCCTGCTTGGAGATGTAAGCCAAGGCTGTGGTGTTGTCGGAGTTCACCTCCACCACCTTGTTTAGCTGGAGGGACTTGAAGTTTATCAAGGCCAGATGAACCGCCAACAACTCCTTGCAATTGATGTGAAGTGTCCTTTGCTCCTGATTCCATGTTCCCGAGCATTCCTGTCCGTCCAATGTCGCACCCCAGCCCGAGTCTGATGCGTCCGAGAAGAGACGGTGGTCGGGGGTCTGAACAGCTAAAGATAGACCTTCCTTGAGAAGAATGCTGTTCTTCCACCACGTTAGAGTAGACCTCATCTCTTCTGAAACAGGAACTGAGACCGTCTCTAGCGTCATGTCCTTTATCCAGTGAGCAGCTAGATGATACTGAAGGGGGCGGAGGTGGAGTCTCCCTAACTCGATGAACAGGGCCAGCGATGAAAGTGTCCCTGTTAGACTCATCCACTGCCTGACTGAGCATCGGTTCCTTCTCAGCATGCTCTGGATGCACTCTAGGGCTTGGTTGATTCTTGGGGCCGACGGAAAAGCCCGAAAAGCTCAACTCTGAATCTCCATACCCAGGTAAACAATGGTCTGGGATGGGACGAGCTGGGACTTCTCTAAATTGACCAGGAGGCCCAGTTCCTTGGTCAGATCCATAGTCCATCTGAGATTCTCCAGACAGCGACGACTTGTGGGAGCTCTTAAAAGCCAGTCGTCTAAATAGAGGGAGGCTCTGATGTCTGCCAAGTGAAGGAATTTCGCAATATTCCTCATCAGTCTCGTAAACACAAGAGGTGCCGTGCTTAGGCCAAAGCACAGGGCTTGGAACTGGTACACAACCTTTCCAAAGACGAATCTTAGGAAAGGTTGGGAGTCTGGATGGATGGGGACGTGAAAGTATGCGTCTTTCAGGTCTAACGAGACCATCCAGTCCTCCTGCCTGACCGCTGCTAGGACCGACTTCGTCGTCTCCATCGTGAACGTCTGCTTGGTGACATAAGCATTGAGAGCACTGACGTCCAGCACCGGTCTCCAACCTCCTGTCTTCTTGGCTACCAGGAAGAGACGGTTGTAAAAGCCCGGGGATTGATGATCCCGGACTATGACCACTGCTTCCTTCTGTAGCAAGAGCGACACCTCTTGTTGCAACGCTAGCCTCTTGTCCTTCTCCTTGTAGTTGGGAGAGAGGTTGATGGGAGATGTAGCTAGAGGGGGATTGAGGCAGAACGGAATTCTGTATCCCTCCCTTAGCCACTTCACAGACTGAGCGTCTGCGCCTCTGCTCTCCCAAGCTTGCCAGAAGGTCTTGAGTCTGGCTCCTACTGCTGTCTGGAGAGAAAGGCAGTCAAAACTTGCCTTTTGCGGACTTGGAACCCTTCTTGGACTTGCCACGGTGACTGTCTGCACGGGTACCTCCTCTGCTGGAGGTTCTGCCACGAAAGGGCGGGATGAACCTAAAAGCAGGTGTATCAACTGCTGTAGGGCGGAAGGGTCTAGGCACGGAAGGTAAGGTTTTAGCCTTACGTGCAGAAGAAGCCATGAGGTCATGAGTATCCTTCTGGATAAGAGAGGCAGCCATCCCCTTAATCAACTCCTCCGGAAACAGACACTTGGAGAGAGGAGCAAACAGCAACTCTGACTTCTGGCAAGGAGTGATACCAGCAGACAAGAAGGAGCACAGATGTTCTCTCTTCTTGAGGACTCCTGATACATATGAAGCCGCAAGTTCACCAGACCCATCCCGAATTGCCTTGTCCATGCTAGACATGATCAGCATGGCCGAGTCCTTATCTGAAGGGGAAGTCTTCCTGCTTAAGGCTCCCAAACACCAATCGAGAAAGTTGAATATCTCGAAGGCACGAAAGACTCCCTTCAACATATGATCGAGATCTGAAAAGGACCAGCAGATCTTCGAACGTCTCATAGCCAACCTGCGGGGAGAGTCAACCAGACTTGAGAAGTCGGCCTGGGCAGAGGCAGGAACCCCCAAGCCAGGTTCCTCTCCCGTGGCATACCAGACGCTCGACTTAGAAGCCAGCTTGGGAGGAGGGAACACAAAAGAGGTCCTTCCCAGTTGCTTCTTGGAATGCAACCAGTCCCCCATAACCCTCAAAGCTCTCCTAGAAGATCTGGCGAGAACAAGCTTGGTGAAGGCAGGCGCAGCAGACTGCATGCCCAGAGCAAACTCAGAGGGAGGAGAACGAGGGGTTGCAGACACAAAGTGTTCAGGATACAACTCTCTGAACAAAGCAAGGACTTTGCGAAAGTCTAAGGAGGGTGGCGAAGACTTGTGTCCTTCAACATCAGAGTGAGGATCATCCAGATGAGCAGCTTCATCATCCGATACATCATCATCCGAAAGTTGAGTAGTGAGAGGCAAAGGCAGAGCAGCAAGCTGAACGGCTGAATCCTGCAGAACGGGTGCATGCGTGCCTGCGGATCCATCATCATGCCTCTGCTGGACAGTCTGCGAGCTGGCAACAACAAAAGCAGAGGGCTGGTGTGTGGGAGGGTCTGCGGTGGGCTGAGGAGCATGCGGTATGGTATGCAGAGCATGCTGTAAGGTATGCGGCTCATGCTGCATGGTATGCGGAGCATGCTGTAAGGTCTGCAGAGCATGCTGCATGGGCTGAGGAGAATGCCGCATAGTGCTGGAACCCGGCAACTCCTGATGCGGTAGCTCACGCATGTTAGCAGATGGTGCAGCAAGAACATGCGTCTGGCAGTGAGGACTGCGCATCGGTGGAGGAGCTCTCACAGGTGGGGTGTGAGAGCAGGCAGCCGCAGTATCTGCTGAGCGCACAACCTCTGCGGGTTGTAGGTTAACAGGAGAGGTGTTAACCTTCTCGGCATGATACTCCTGCATAAAAGCCGCAAGCTGAGACTGCATAGTCTGCAGCATGGACCACTTAGGGTCTACTGTGGTTGGAGCAACAACAGACGGAGCAGAGGCCTGTTGAGGGACCACTCTACCTCTCTTGGGAGGTGTGCAGTCATCAGATGACTGCGGCGAGTCCGAACTGACCCAGTGGCTACACCTGGGCCGTTGGACTAGCTCGGAAGGGACCTTACGTTTGAGCGGTCGTGAGACCTTGGTCCACCGTTTCCTCCTGGAAACCTCTTCCACAGACGAGGAATGTAAGGGCTCATTCGTCTGTAAGTGGATGGGACGATCCTTAGCAGATACGTCCGCAACCACTGAGGATACATCTGTGCGCCGATCAAGGCCTGCCGAACCCTTTGGTCCTTCGACATTGCTTCTCCCCTGGGCTTGGGAGCTTGCAAGAGGTCCCGGACTGGGAGGACGACTGGCACGCACAGATGTACCCTCATGCGCAACACTGACACTGACACTATGCACATCACTAGCACTAACACTTCCCACTGCACTCTTCGCTTTCAGCTCTCTGACATCTGCCAAGAGCTGATTGCGGTCACTAACCAACGACTCCACCTTCTCACCGAGAGCCTGAATGGCACGCAACATATCAGCCATACCAGGCTGAGCACTCGTAGCAGGTTCGGGAGTCACCACCACAGGGGAAGGAAAAGGTTGAGGGGCATGGGGAGAGGAAAAATCCACAGAGCGAGAAGAACTCCTCCTATCTCTCTCCTTCTCTAACCTACGTGCATATCTGAGGAATTCATTAAAATCGAATTCCGAAAGCCCAGCACATTCCCCACATCGATCTTCCAATTGACAGGATTTTCCCCTACAATTGGAACATACGGTGTGAGGATCTATAGAGGCCTTCGGAAGATGCCTAGTACAAGTCCTAACACTACATTGCCTGTATTTAGGAACTTGGGAATGGTCAGACATCTTGAATTTAGAGGTAGTCAAGGGGGAATTCCAAAATTAAGCAAAGATCGTTAACCAATGAATCAAATTAATTCCAAAAGCTTGCTAAGCTAAGGATAAAGCTTCCTGAACAGCGAAGGCTAAACTTCAGAGCAAATACATCACCAAATCGTGAACAAAAGACTCCAAAATCAACAGCGTATCCATGTAGGTCTTGCCGGCGGCACGACAGAGGAAAAATTGAGGTCTTGTTGACAAGAAGTACTTGAGTACCTGACCACAGATGGCGCTGTTGAGCACACCCCCACCTGGATAGCGATCGCTGGCGTATCCCGACCGTAGATTTCTGTCGGGCAACGGAGTTGACAGCTACATGATCATCGGGTAAGATTAATATTGAAAATAATAAATTGGAACCGAGGTGATAATATTTGATATATTTGTGGTGTAGGGAATGGGTTTTTACCTACAACAATAGCAGTTATTCAACTGATGACAAAAAACTCTAAAGGTTCTTGGAAGTAAGAAGAATAAGGTGGATTGCGGTTTTAACTTAATCAACCAATGAGGCATGCATGAACATTGCTAACATGGCCTAAGCTTAAACTTTTGCATACTAATTTTTTCAAGTACACAGCATACTTCTCATACAGAACCAGAATCTTTTTTAATAGTTTTCAAGTCAGAGGGCAATTGTACTCTTAAGAGATTAGGTGGGGAGGCCTGAAGATATGACAAAAAGCATTCAGCAACCAAGAATTGCATACTCTGTGAAGGTATACATTCAGAACTTCAGCTTGACACAGGAAAGTTTTCCTTTCATCCTTCTAAACAAGTTAGAAAGAAAGATATATATCATAGCTAAATAATTTTAAGTTATTATACTGACCTCACAGCTAAGTTTTCATGATAAAATCTTCATAAAAGAAAAGATCTATTGACAGCCAGTTTCTAATAGTCAGTGCTGGCGACTTGATATTTTCATCATCATCATCATCTCCTCCTACACCTATTGACGCAAAGGGGCTTGGACTGATATTTTAGCAGCTGTAAATGTTCATTGGGTATAATATACCCCTTAAGTTGGCTATAAGTCCCATGCGCTTAACCTTTTCCATAGTTTATTAGGTTTAGATGAATCTTTGGTAACAATATCATCAGCCTCTGCCCTGTCATTTATCTCCTCTCATGGACGAATGGCCGGAAACAGACCGAGGGAATGACCAAGAGATTCATGGGTGAAAACCTTCAAGAAAGCAAATCAAGGCGAGACATTTCAGCAGCTGGCACAGATGGAAATGAATAGGGACCTCTGGAGAGAATGGCGACGTCAGATGCAGGACCCAACCCGGAAAATTCCTGAATGGATTTAGCAAGTGAAATGCACAGGATGTAATTCTCATACGCAGTTACAGGACAAATGTCTTACATACTACAGAAGTTAATATTAAGGAACTTCAGATGATTGAAAAATAATGTTTATTGCTCTTAAGGGAGGACCAAGATACGAGAAAGTCTATTGCTTACCAATTTCTTAAGTAAATAAAGTACCTGATTAATGTGGAGTTTGTGAGACCTATCCATAATAAAAGTTGGCCAACCTTGTGTAGAGAAATGTGAAGAGGTCCACATGTACGGTATCTAAATGTCAAACAGCCTCTTAAAAACAATGGAACTGACATTTCACGAAATTTGACTATATTTTCAATGACATTTATATGGAGGTAAAAGCCTATTCTTTTGGAGCATATGAATTTTCTATAATGTATAAGATTTTCAAATTCATCACCACAGTTCCATCATATACAATAATACCTCTATCCTCCGGTGCATGTATTTTGTATAGATTAAACCAGGGTTTTTGTTCATTGTTTACTCAATCCACTATCAGATACAATGGCTTTCGTTTCATGTAATTGGTCATAAACCTGTTGAAGACTATATGGTCTAAATTAAAAATGGGTTTAATTTTATGTGCTTGGAGAGTCACCTATGAGATACTACGTAGTTAAGGTTAGTGATGGTTTAAGTTTAATGCATTGTGACACTCACCTACCAAAGGGTGCTATTTTTCTTATTCTGTCTTCTAAAAAAAAGGGGATTTTCAAACATTCTAATTAAAATCTATGGCTAAAAGATTATTCTAATTTATCAAAGTATAATGGCACTGAAAACAATTCTTCTTTCAGTATTTAAATAAATCAGTTTAATTCCACTTCCTTATATTCTAAAACTTGGTACAGTAAAAGATATACTGATCATAATGACTTGAAGCAGAAGAGCACTCTTCATCTAAGTCCACAGCCTTACTGATAACAAATTTTAATGTGAAATACAAATAAATTTCATTCACCTTTCATGACTTATTAATTCACTAAAGTCTTTAATATCATCAGGCTACTGTCGACCATATTAGAGATTATATCCTTTTCACTAATGTTTTATGGCTACAACCTATCAAATCAAATATTGAAAAGTCTTCTAATGAAAGATGACAAATTCGAAGATAATTTGTATTTTTCCTAACCATACAAACCTTAGCTATTTACAAAGGGTTATTACTTTTAGCGTAGCTGAAATGGCGAGCCATTAGAATTTAACGAGGGTGTATTACCCCCGCGCTAGTTAGCGGGGGGGTAGGGGAGTGGTAGCTAGCTACCCCTCCTCCCCCTCACACACAGGTGAATACTCACTTTCACTTAGAGGTAGGACTTGTCTTGGGGGACAGGGCTGGCGGGCAAATATGTGTAAATAGCTAAGGTTTGTATGGTTAGGAAAAATACAAATTATCTTCGAATTTGTCATTTGTTCCGTAACCGAAATACAAACCACGCTATTTACAAAGGGTGACTTATCCCTTAGGAAGGGTGGAAAGTCCCCAGCCATACTGGCTTTGGCTTTACCCGGGGACTCAGAATCCGAGTGAGTCGCACTCGAGAAAAGGAGTCCCTGCACCTCACAAGTTCCTTGCACCGCAAGGAACCATGTGGCCTACGTAAGCTTGTGTGTGAAGGAAGAAGTGTGACCCGTCCTAGGCAGTTGACCTGGAGTTCCAGAAGGAACTCTGGGTTAGGACGTTCCCAATACCACCTCGTCAGGGTATGGGGGACGCGACAGTATTGACTCAATACTCGGAACACAAGGAAGCATGGTTTACCTGCAGAGGTTCGAGGTCAGCTATGCAGAGACCAGGATGCTGCTTCCCCGTAGAGGGGATGATGAAGAAAGAAGTAAGGGCCAGACATACTTCTTTCGTTCATGCAGACTAAAACCTGATAACAATGCCCTCAACCTTCTGCTACCTGTCCAAAAAGGAGCCTGAGGTTAGACCAGCTGTTGTGTAGCCACCACAGAGCGATAGAAAACGTATCGAGACTCCTGTGGGTCACGCCCTGCAGGAAGCGGGCTGCGAAGGTCATCAGACGCTTCCAGACTCCAGCTTGTAGCACCTGCGTCACAGAGTAGTATTACTCGAAGGCGAGGGACGTTGCGATGTATCCAACATCGTGCTGTAGGGCGACGTGACGGGGGAGGGTCTGAAGACAGGTCGAGATGAATGTCCTTGAGTCCGGGCTGAAGAGGTATACTGGTGACTCTCCCCCCATGTCCTCCTTGTGTTCCCAAATCGGCTGCAACTGAGGCCAAACTGCAGCTGTTCCCAGCGCTAACCTCTCGATTCCTGTACTGGCAAGAAAGAGAAGGTCTTGGGACATCAGACACAGAATGGAGACTCAAAATCTTGAATGAATCGGACCGAAGGGTCGGGACCCTCAGATTCTGAGTCTAGCCAACAACTCAGGAGCGAGCCTGAATGTTGCCTTCCCCTCTTCCTTAGAAAGGGGGGGGAGTAGTAAGAGACCAAGAAGATTGCTTACACACTGGCCGTGGCCAGAGTGAGCAGAAGACCCAAGGCGGAATACAATCCGAGGCCTGTCATAAAAGGGTCTTGAGAAGATCTCTTAAAGGACTAAAAGTCCGAGCCATGCTCCAAGTTGGAGGTCTTCCTCCGACTAGGGCAGGGACGATCGTAGCTTCGCATGAGCGAGGATAGATCCAGCGGGCAGGAAAAAGTTATTCCTTTAAGCCTGAAGGTCAGGGAAAGGCTGAGCGACAGGCTTCATTGCCAAGAGCGGAAAGGAGTTTCCTCCCGCCGAAAGGCAATAAGACCGTTATTGCTGGAGAAGAGGCCTCACGGGAAGAGGTATATCTCCCACGGCACCAACCACCTTAGACTCTTCACTTTGCCTGGGAGACCCCTGTGGATGACTATCGCAGATGACGCGACCTACGTACCGCGACTGTAGCGGGTTGTCTCTTCTAGAGGAGGAAGCGTAGTGTCTCCAGGCATGAAGCCGAAGCGACGTCCCGGTTCGGGAGAGATGTCGCAGTGTGGTTGCTTGAGTAGTCTGCGTCGTGGGAGAAGCTCTCCCGGGAGTTCCGTCAGGGGAAGCAGAGGGTCCAGAAACCGTTCTGCGCATAGTCCCAGTGGAGCTCTCCCATTGAAAGGTTGACAGACAACCTGGTTTTGTTGAGACCCATTGTCCGCAGACAAAAAGGAGGGAAGACGCAGGCGTCGAAGTTGTCCCACCATCACCGGAATGCATCTTGCCAGAGTCTCGGGGTCTGAGACTGGGGGGAAAACTAGCGGAAGCTTGAGGTTCCAAGCTGTCGCGATCAGGTCCCCCAGACCAGCACTTGCTGGTTACCCAAGGTCAAAGACCCTTAGGTACACTCTCTCTATGAGGCTCTGCTCGGATAGTCTGAGAGAAACATTCCCCTGCCTGGAATGAGAGAGCCGATGGTGGAATTGAGAGAATCTCAATCATCCCGGTATCTCTACTGCAAGATGTGAAGGTGTGAAAATGCGTCCCCTGCTGGTTAGCATGAAGTCGACACGCAACGGGGCGACTTGGCAGGAGCGGTAGGATCTGAAGAGGGGCCAGACTAAGGCCCTTAAGCCTGCCTGAATGATGGAGAGGTATCCTTCAGGTCTTGACCATAGGCCTGGACCGGAACATGCCCCCCCCCCTTTCCTTTGACGAGTCCGAGAACCGCATCAAGAATGTGGGGAAAGGACGAGAATATCCACTACCATCAAGAGGCTCCATAGGTCAACACCCATTGCAGGTTTAATAGTTCCGCTGGTCCCATAGGGCCAGGGAGTCCGGTTAAACATTGCCTGAAGCCACCGGAACTTGGATCGCCCCACATGGAACTTATCCTGAGGCGACCGTTCGGACTATAAACGGGTCAATGAGGAAAGAAGAACTAGGAAACGTTCCAAGGTAGGGCTGAAAACTCTGCTTGACTGAGAACAGGTACTGCGACTCTCCTCAGTCTTGCCACAGTCAACCGAAAGGAAGGCTCGGAGGATGTGGTAACAGAATCTGGCGTCCCCAGGTGGTCACCCATCCAAGTACCGACGTTGCTTAACCTCGCTGGACGGACGAGAAGCGGGGTTTCCAACGTGGTAAGGCGGTTGACTCAATATCATGGCCAGATACTCCAGATGTTGAGGCAGAGGAAGAGAAGGCTCCAAGCAAAATACCATGAGCCCACACTCATGGTCAGCATTCGGAAGCTTTTCCCGGCGCTGAAGAAGGTCGAAACCCGAGCCTACCGGAGTTGACCAGCCCTCCAAACAGCAGAGGAGGCGGAAGTCTGCACCTGAGCGGCCAAGAGGAAGGCAGGGAGAGTTCTCTGGGGAAACAAACCTGCTATGCCACGGCGGGATAGCCACACTGCATCATAAGCAGGAATACTTGCAGTTTAGGCTGAATTCGACGAGCACCCTGGAAGATGGATGGAATGGAAACTGAAAGTACCCGTCCTTCCGATCCAGGGTTAAAGGAGTCCTGTCGCCTCGTTACCAGTCTGATCGATTCTGCTGGTCTACGCTGGCCAAAGTTTGTTCGACAAACTTGATCAGGGCTGAGAGGTCGACTATGGACATCCCCTCTCAGATCCTTCCTTACAAGAAAGGATCGACTGAGGGGGCCGGGGGTGAAGCCGTCGATGATCCTAAGGAAGACCTTCGCCTAAGGTATGGATCATTCTGCCCAACCGGGCAACTCTGCTGATGCTATGGCATAGAGGTTCAGAGACACTGAATTCGCTGACAGAGACGGCAGGCGCGATATCCTTGGCTACTCACAGAGATTGTGCGGGAATGGGCATCGGGAAGCTGTCATTCGGATGAGTAACCTTAAGCATCCTCCCAGCGAAAAAACCTGCAATCCTAGAGTTCGTGAACTCCTTTTAGGACTATGCCCCCCCGGGGGAGTCTCCCGTGCCATCTGTTCCTGACAGGAGGAAACTGCAATTGGACACCTTGTCCCAGTTGTCGTAGCCGATAACTTAGGCCGACGTGGTTGAAAGAAAAGGGAGCTGGAGCCCTGCAGAGTCTGGAAGAAAGCGCCTTGGAGGAGTGAAACCGGAAGTCGATTTACTCCGCACAGCAGATGTTTAAGTCTCTGTCCTTGGGCAAAGACAAAACTCTTCTCAAGGATGGAAGGGTGTCTGAGGTCGTTGACCTCCACAGATGAGACACCCGAAGGAAGCCTTCAGTCAGTGCGTCCAGATGGTACAACATCGAGCTTGTCCGCAAGTAGATACTTAACGACGAAAGGCCAAGGTGCCTGAGCTCGAGAGGAGGAAAGTACCCTTGATCTTCCTGTAGCTTCCTTGAACCAAACCTCGGGCCGTAACCGAGGAGGGAAAGAACCTGGTAAGCTCCCAGAGGAAGAGGTAAGCAGTCACCCCTTGTCCGATGGAGAAATCTTCAACGGAAAGCCCCCCCGCCAAAAATCCTTCCAGGGCGGGAGAAGGAGAGAGTACTCGTGCAGGAGAGGGGACCCTCGAGACCGACCTCTTGGGAACCAACTTCGCCCTGGGGGAAGTCACCACGAAGTCCACTCCTCTCTTTCTCTTCAGCGTAGGAGAGACAGCCGCTGGTTTGTTACCCTGGCCGGTGAGTGCTGGTTTCATAACCCTCATTAACGCCCGTGCCAGCGGATCAAACCATGTCTGCTGCTCCAAGGACACAGAGTCCGAAATCCTCGCTAAGGTGAAAGGGATCGGGCGATCCTTTGGAGAGGACACGACGGTTCCTGCCTGAAAAGAAGGTGGGAAGAATGCTGTACTGACCTGTCTTCGTCCTGCACTACAAACCTGTGCTTGGATGGAGGTGATCCCGAGTGCCGCCTAGGAGCACGCGTCCCTGCTGCTACCACCGGCTGTGGAATTCGCCGCGAACTATGGTCGCGCGAGGGCGAACGGTCGCGCGGGCGCACAGGCGAGTGGTCGCGCGGGCGCGCAGGCGAGCGGTCGCGAGGGCGCGCAGGCGAGCGATCGCGCGGGCGCACAGGCGAGCGATCGCGCGGGGCGCGCAGGCGAGCGATCGCGCGGGGCGCGCAGGCGAGCGATCGCGCGGGCGCGCGCAGGCGAATGGGCGTGACGGCGAGGGATCGTGCTGCCGCGTAGGTGAAGAAGATCGCTGGCGGTAAGCGATGGCGAGCAGCATGTGTAGGTGAATGATCGCGTGATAGGGTGCGATGGTGATCAGCATCCGCAAGAGGGCGAGCGTTCAGGGTTGTGCGATGAGGAGCAGCATGCGTAAGCGGGCAATCGTGCAGGGTTGTGCGATGGCGAGCAGCATGCGCAGGTGAATGATCGCGTGAAAGGGTGCGATGGTGATCAGCATCTGCAGGAGGGCGATCGTTCAGGGTTGTGCGATGAGGAGCAGCATGCGTAAGCGGGCAATCGTTCAGGGTTGTGCGATGGCGAGCAGCATGCGCAGGTGAATGATCGCGTGAAAGGGTGCGATGGTGATCAGCATCTGCAGGAGGGCGATCGTTCAGGGTTGTGCGATGAGGAGCAGCATGCGTAAGCGGGCAATCGTTCAGGGTTGTGCGATGGCGAGCAGCATGCGCAGGTGAATGATCGCGTGAAAGGGTGCGATGGTGATCAGCATCCGCAAGAGGGCGATCGTTCAGGGTTGTGCGATGAGGAGCAGCATGCGTAAGCGGGCAATCGTTCAGGGTTGTGCGATGGCGATCAGCATCCGCAGTTGAGGGTCGCGCGATGGCGATCAGCATCCGCAGTTGAGGGTCGCGCGATGGCGATCAGCATCCGCAGTTGAGGGTCGCGCGATGGCGATCAGCATCTGCAGTTGAGGGTCGCGCGATGGCGATCAGCATCCGCAGTTGAGGGTCGCGCGATGGCGATCAGCATCCGCAGTTGAGGGTCGCGCGATGGCGATCAGCATCTGCAGTTGAGGGTCGCGCGATGGCGATCAGCATCCGCAGTTGAGCTAGTAGCTGGCGAACCATGTTCCTTCAGAAGTGTTGGAGAACGTTGGCGTGCCAGCTGTAACACACGTGGGCGATCCGGAGATCGCTGGCGAGCTGATGATCGCTGACGAGCTGACGATCGCTGGCGAGCTGATGATCGCTGACGAGCTGATGATCGCTGACGAGCTGATGATCGCTGACGAGCAGAAGGCTACGCGTGGAAGCCTGCGCAAAGAAGAGTCCTTGACCCCGACCTGAACCGAAGTTCTAGATCGCGAGGGCGAACGTGGGCGCACAGGGCACGTAACAGGAACCGCAGGGAAGATCATCTTGAAAGCGCTGACGAACAGGAGAGCGCTGACGAACAGAAGGGCGCGCAGGGAAACCCTGACACGCAAGGGAAGAACCCCCGTGGGGGCAACCCTTTGCCCCGAAGGGATCGTTGTCCGCCGGGAGACTGATGTCCGTCGGAAGACCGCTGTCCGTCGGGAAGACCGTTGTCCGTCGGGAAGACCGTTGCCCGTCGGGAGACGAGATTAGACTGCTGTCCATCTGCACCAAGACGGAAGATCGAGAAAAAGAAGTTGTAGGCTGCAAACGGAGATTCAAAAAGGCGCCTCAAGCACCCTTATAGGGAGATGAGAGGCCCTTACGACGAGGCGGACGGAGGGCCTTACGGCGAGGGAGGCCAACAGCAACAGCAACAGAAGAAACCTCCGAAGAGGAGTCTCTATGAGTGTACTCTCTCGCGAACGACAGAGAAACACTTCGTGGAAGAGACTGGTCAGCCAGTGACCTAAAAGGGGCAATCCTCCGAAGAGGAGCCCCTGCAGTTGCCCAGCCCCTTGAGCGAAACTGCAGGTGCGACCCGCTCAGCACCAAGAGCATAGTCGCACGAAAAAAAGGCAAGAGAAGAACCCCCCAAAAGAGGAAAAGCTCAAGCCTGGACAGGAAAAAACTTCCCTCGGAAGGAAAGTTATCCGCCCAAGGAGGCAAGCCTCCTGACTGTTCTAAAATGAACTGGAGAGCTGTCCGTCGACACGGGAGTACTACCAGTAGAAGGAGACACGCCCCTGACGACAATACAAGGGGGGAGGCAGCAACAGCCGAATCCCCAGGACTCAACCAGACAGCTCACACCGTTGCTATATTACAGAAACGAACTAGATCGGTAACTGTAAAAAAATAAAACAAATAATATTAGTACACATTCATTCCCCCGGGAAGGCTCCGAAGAGGAATCCCGAGGAAAAGGAACAAGAATTACACAACAGGCACGTGCCCTCACAACCACTTACACTCGCGGAAGGAGAGCTGTAACCAAAACAGAATTATAACAATTATAATTATGTAACTATGTAATTATGTAATTTAAAAAAAGAATGAACACTAAAGAAAAAAAACGAAAACCCCGAAAGGAATCGTTCTACAAGCTGAAAAATTAACAACTACAATTAGATTCATAAACTAATTGAGACAAAATGTACGGCGTAGCAACCCCACCCACACGGGAAGGAAGCTACAAGGGCGTAGTAAAACATAGTAAAAGGGTGAACGACCTCAAGAGAGAGAGAGAGAGAAAGACCGAAGTCAAACTCGATCGCAACCCATAAAATTAGGCCGTGGTGGCCTAACTGCCGAGGCCTCCACGTAGATATCGTACACTACACACACACATCTGAAAAGGAAACTTACTTATTTCTATACTCAAATATATATACAAACATGAAAACATGTTTACATATATATTGAGTAAAAGAAAAGTAAGCGATTAAGTAAAGACAAAACAGACAATGGCTGCCAAGCGAGGACCAAGACAGAGACGTCTGTCACAGTCCGAGCCAAAAGTGAAAGTGAGTATTCACCTGTGTGTGAGGGGGAGGAGGGGTAGCTAGCTACCACTCCCCTACCCCCCCGCTAACTAGCGCGGGGGTAATACACCCTCGTTAAATTCTAATGGCTCGCCATTTCAGCTACGCTAAAAGTAATAACCCTTTGTAAATAGCGTGGTTTGTATTTCGGTTACGGAACAAATATACATTATTAAAGGACAAGGACAATAATGTGTTAAGAATCCAATAATGATTTCACTAGATCAGCAATTTAGAATTATTTTGATTTTTGTGATTGAGAATTTAAGGTGTAGTTTGTTTAAAATACTGATTTCAATTGCCAGGTACCAGGCATCACTAATTGCTTTAATTATGCTGGTGTACATTTTGGCCTAACGACTGAACATGGATCTATTTACCAAGCAGGTTTCATTATCAGATTCTGAGTCAACCTGTCAATTAGGGGTGCTTGTTAATTATAATAGAAGGTATAAGTGTTCCGCGCCAATATTTCCTGTTTAAAAACAAGTTAAAAGTCAAAGAAATTTCAACAGATATCACCTCTTAAAATGCAGCACTGTAGATAAATGTACTTACAAAAATTACGCTAGGAGGATATTCCTTGCAACCTACCTGCAACAGGTTTGACAACCACTCCTGAAATACCCAAAACCACTCCCATTACGAACGTCTGACCCGCATACAGAAGGGATTTTGGCACTGATGTCTGTATCACTAGTCTCTGCCGACGTTTCTTCATGGAAGAGATATTTGGATTGAACTGATATCTATGATGAGTAACTATCAAAATATTATCAAAAGAATATATTGAAATGTCAATTAAAGCAAGATGTCTGGTTGACACAGGATCTTATACAAGTTTCCAATATATCCAACAAAATATATTTTTGCCACACCGAAATAGAAATCTCTTTGACTATGGAATGGCCAATTTCATGTTACACATTTAATTTACAAAGAAAAAAATATATTGTGAAATAATTTGAAGAATTGATAAACATTATAGTAATGTAATTATAAATTTGTAGTGATGTAACATGTCAATTGTACAGTATAGCTTAACATACCTTTTTATATTCCTGGTCAAAAGTAAGACTGACTATTGTATTTCCAATAGCAGAGGAGATAAGGTTAAGGCTGTCAGCTGTACCCCCAACAACGTGACCCATTAGACTCTGCGCACCACGAGCTATTCCTTCCGCAAATTCATCAGGTCCTTCGATGATACCCTGAAGAGAAAGAAAATGCTAGCACAGGGTACTTTAACCCTTTTACCCCAAATGAACGTACTGGTACGTTTCACAAAACTCATCCATTTACCATTATGGACGTACTGGTACGTCCTTGCAAAAAACTGCTATTTACATTTTTTTTTGCATATTTTTGATAACTGTGAGAAACTTCAGGCATTTTCCAAAAGAATGAGACCAACCTGACCTCTCTATGACAAAAATTAAGGCTGTTAGAGCTATTTAAAATAAATATATTGCAAAATGTGCTTGAAAGAGAAAACGCCTGGGGGTTAAGGGTTGGAAAGTTCCAAATAGCTTGGGGGTAAAAGGGTTAAAAACCAATATATTTGAGTTGAAAAACTAAATAAATGTTCAGAATCTTGAAAAGTATATTGGAAGTACTTACTAAAGCTGGTTGATAAATGAGGTCTTTAACACCTTGTGACAAGTCTCTTAGTCTCTGATATGGATTGCCTAGAATGTCCAATCCCAACACCAACACATAAATCTGTAAGGAAAAGTCAAGCTTACAAACTTATACAGTTATTAAACCACAATATCTTAACCCTATACCTTGAGTGTTCCAAATAACTATCAGCTTTATTAAGGTGTTTCTTTTATCATTTAGCATTTTCTGGGCTCAACCTGTGCTGCTCCGTGAAATGCTCCTTTAGCATCATTTCTAAGGTATATAACTGCTATATATTACCAGAGAAAAAAGTGCATAGGAATGCCATGGATGAACCCAGCTCGCTCACCTATATTAGGTGTCGGTACATAGTAACTGGGGCGTGAAAACCACTATCAGAGGTCTCGTGCCATTTAGATATCTCCTCTTCAAATATCCCTGTTACTACGAGGTGCCGTTCTACATCCACTACTAACTATCAGCTTTATTATGGTGTTTTTTTTATCACTTAGCATAATTTAGAATCAAGAGTAATTTATGTAAGATTAATGCACATCAACCTCTTTAGTTTAATCCTTACTGAATTACAGCATTGATGAAACAATACGGCCTAGAAAAGAGTTTTTGACGAAGGAAAAATCTATTTCTGGGCGAGGGACCTGTGTCGCCCAGTGAAATGCTCCTGTAGCACCTTTTCTAAGGCATAGTTATTGCTAAATATACCAGAGAAAAAAAGGATGCATGGAATGCCAGGAATAAACCCAGTTAGCTCACTCTATGAATGTCGGTATAGTAACTGGGGCGTGATAGAACCACGACCATAGGTCCCTCACCAGTTAGACCTCTCCCTCATCAACATCCCCCGGAACAACGAGGTACCGTCCTACACCTGTCTGCTGCCTCCTACTACGGCTATCCTTCCCTACCCCTACACCTCCCTACACCCTTATTTCATAATAAAATTTATTATCTTTATACTCAAATTATGTTCATATTACGCCTATCTCAAAGCCCGGTTTAATACTGATGTTTCTAATAAAACTAAAAATTTCCCCATTTTCCTCCCTTTCAATAAGCTTAGGTCTCTCGTAAAGTACTGAGACAAACTGACGATTAATGGCAATAACCTCGGCATAGGTACGCTACAGCTCCTTGTTCATTTTAGTTTTAAAGTCAAAACTAAACTAGAGGGACATTCAGTAGCGCGCAGACCTCCGCCAAGGTAGCTTATTTCTCAACCTTTTGCTCGACCTTGACCTTGATCTTTGACCTTAACATGTATTAATTGACGTGGATTTTCATACATTCAAATATGAACTAAGTTTGAAGTCTCTGTGACAATGATGTCCAAGCTTATGGCTGATTACATGAAGTGGACATTCTGCTTGACAGTGATCTTGCACATTTTAATCAGTTCCAGCTTTTTACATAACAGTTAATCCCTGCAAGTTTCATTACTCTTCGATTAAAATTGTGGCCAGGAAGCTGTTCACAAACAAACATACACACACAAACAGAGGCAAAAATATAAGCTTCTTCCAACTTTGTTGGCGGAGGTAATTATTATCTTCTTGAAATCACTTGTCAGTGGAGAGGGTGGGCATGTTTATGAACATAAAATGTGTATAGAAATAATAGATTTTATCAAGAAAATTCCATTTATATCACTGAAACTCCCTTTTATATCCATATTGTATTACTAACTCCCACATTCAGATGTAGTGGGTCAGTGAAAGAAAGAGATAGGAAATGTTGTCTTAAAATAATAAACTCACTTAGCACCTGAGATTCAACTTTTATTTTAGTACCTAAGTAAGCAACTATCACCAAACATGGTCTTTTATAACTGAAACCTGCAGAATTTGATCCCAAATCCAACACCACTAACCAGTTACATCCTTTTTATATATATATTACCCAACACTGTACTTTCAAAAATAAAAAATGAAAGGTAAACTTGGAAATTTCAACAGTAGAGGTCATAGATCTGTAACCCACTACCTTCAAGGCCAAAAGAGAGTCAGTCAAGTCCTCCTGCTGCTTGTAGACACTCTAAACTTGTTTATCACAGGCTGAATCGTGGAGATACAGATTCAGCCACTCCTGTAACTGGTAACTGCATTCACTTTACATGATAAATTATCCGAAAATAATGAGCATACCTCCATCTTCTTGTTGAGCAATTTCACTGACATGTCCACTTTTGGTATTCCCCAACAATTCAAAATCTCTAGACATACTAACAGAAGCAGAGACCATTCGTTTGAAAGAATCTGTTTTGCCTGCTTAATTTCAAAGACATTCAGTTTCTCTGGGAAAACCTGGGGGAAAAGATCTATTCCTCTAAAATCTGTTCACGTTAATAGAATTTCCCCTATCAGGAATAGGGTTTCCTACCTACTTCCCCTTAGTTCTAAATATGTCAATGCTGTAGCACCGTCTGAAAATACTACTACGATATTTCCCATTACCAGCCACTCCTGAACCAGAAAAGATCTTGAACATGGCTAAAAATTAAAGGCAATTGAAAACTGATTCTTTCCTCGCTTATTCCCTGAAAAATGGAGATAATCTGGAGTTGCAGTCCATCCTTCCTCTGAAGGCCCCATGAAAAGAGAGATATCTAGAGCTTTCACTTCTAAGGACACTCCCTGTAATAACAGATAGGAAGTTGGTTCTGCATCACTGGAATACAAAAGGGATTTTGACGAAGGAAAAATCTATTTCTGGGCGAGGAACCTGTGTCGCCCAGTGAAATGCTCCTCTAGCACCATTTCTAAGGCATAGTTATTGCTGAATATACCAGAGAAAACGAGATGAATGGAATGCCAGGAATAAACCTAGCTCGCTCACTCTTTGAGTGTCGGTATAGAATACTGGGGCATGATTGAACCACGACCATATGTCCCTCACCAATTAGACCTCTCCTTCATCAACATCCCCTGGAACGAGGTGCCGTCCTACACCCGTCTGCTGCCTCCTACTACGACTATCCCTCTCCACCCCTACATCTCCCCACCCTCTATCCTCATTCCTCAACAGCACCTGCGTTGATCAGAGACCATATACCCTGATCCAATCCCATTGAGACAATATTGGAAAGATCTCACTTAGAAGTGACGCATTGGAATGATTTCTCTAAAGAAGCCTTTGTCCTTTGCAGTCTCTTTTAATTTTCTTTGAAATTTTTTTGGGATAGGTAAAACTTGTGAATAGTACCATCGAAGAAAATTTGGTATAGCTTTCATCTGAGCCACAAATTATTGCATTTGCTTCAAAATGACAAAATTGCAGACAATTTTGTTGATTTACTGGCCAGTTAAAATGGCCAGTAAATCAACCAAAACATTTGGCTCCAGCTTTAGAAATAACCAAATTAAATGCAGTTGTTTTCACTTTTTAATTAGAGGGTGCTTTATCTCGGAGAGAAATTTAAATACTGGGCCCCTTATGTTACAGGTTATCATCTTTAAGAAAGTTGGGCCTGTTTACAAAAAAGATTTGTTGCTCTTCTCTTAAAAAATCTTTCACTCTTTCAAAGTTGCACAAATATTTAAATCTGTTTTATATATTAAAAAAAAATCACCATTGTCACCTATTGGATGCAACTTATCCAGAATTCATTAGTTTTGCCAAAGTTTCTAGCCTTTCTATTGATTGTTATATTTGTTTCCCCTTGTCAGATGACTGATTAAATATTAGGAACATGACTTACAAGTTCTGGAAGAATTGTGATTTGGTAACAATGTATTATTCTTTTAGTTGCATGATGAAGATAAACGAATTAAATGTGGATGTAACTCACCTGCTGGATGACCTGGTGTTTAGCATGATCCATGAAATCTACCATCAGTCTGTCCCAAGGTATGGACTCCCTCTCATAATGACCAATACTAATTGAGACATTCTTCATCTGCCATAATATAGAATGAAAACAACAAAGTTCATATTAAATTTACATGATTAGATTCAGTAGAATATCAGCACACTTAATTTCAAGTTACTGCATATGAAATAAACACAATATATAAAATATGGATGTTCTTAGTACTTGCCAAATGCCTTAACATAATCAAGATTGTTATACCCTTATGTTAGACACATTTTACAACATTTCAAACAAAATGATTTGAGCAGATTATGAGAAACATAACAATATTGGGATGTCTGAAACAGTTTTTTTTTCCATTTACTTATTAAGAAACTTAATTTCCAGGTAATTTGTACTGAGGCATTATAGGCAAAATATTATATTACTCTTAAAACAAGTAATGTAATAGAAAAAGAAGTGGTATAAATAATAAAACCTTCAAAACTGTGTTTAAAAGGTATAAAATATAAGTTGGTAAACCTATAATAGTTTTCAGTAGCATTAAAAGTCATCCACAGTCACTATTTTATATCACCATATCTTTTGATTAAGAGTCACTACCATGTTCTAAATATTGTTATGTTCTAAATATTGTTAGTGTGTAACGTTCCTCTGATAGATATCCACACAAAAGATATAACACACCACATTTCTATAGATAATTACACCACTAAATATAAAACGGATTCTGACATAGGAAAAATCAACTTTTGGGTGAGATAGCCATGTCATCTTGATGGAAGTTCATTCCTTCTTGCAGAAATATCCTAAGTAGAGAGCTGCCTTTGAGGAACTTCCATCAGGACGACATGGCTCAAGCCCAAAAAATAATTCTGGTAAATCTAACCTCTCAAATAAAATGACGGACTTGGAGCTGCATCAAAAACTATAACATACCTCTGTCAAAGTTGCACCAAGAGATGTAAGGAACCAATCCAAGACATCATTCTGTCTTGTATGATTTCCGAGAACGCTTCCCCGTGGGGAAAAGGAAAACTTCACGCGGAGACCTGCGATGCACACACGCTCAACTTCAGGGCCTTCGTCTACTTCTTTATCTGTCTGTTGCTGAAGATAATTAGATGAAATGAGCACCTTCATAATAATTATTAATTATTAATGATTAATGATTAATTATTATTACTATTACTATCATTATCATCATTATTATTATCATTATTATTATTATTATTATTATTATTATTATTATTATTACAGTATTATTATTATTATTATTATCATTATTATTATCATTATAATTATTATTACTAGCTAAGCTTAAACCCTAGTTGGAAAAGCAAGAAGCTATAAGCCCAAGGGCTCCACAGAAAAAATATCCCAATGAGGAGAGGAAATAAAGAAATAACTAAATGATATAAGAAGTAATGAACAATTATAAAAACATTAACAACATTAAAACAGATATTTCTTATATAAACTCTAAAAGGACTTATGTCAGCCTGTTCAACATGAAAACATTTGCTGCAAGTTTGAGCTTTTGAAGTTCTACTAATATCAAAGTTCAAAACATTAGCCTTGCTTATAATGTTAAATAATTAAAAAGAAATGGTGTTTAATTTGACTTCAGTTTGACTAAGTTTTCTATTTTCTACAACCGAAAATAGCATTTGAAACCAGCATTTCTCTCCCTCTACTTAATAGTATAAAAGTGTAGCTTTTCAAACAGCTTATCAACAAATAAACATATTGGATACCTTCAGCACAACTAGTCTTAAAAAGAAGACGCCGAGATCAAACTTACCATCATTGCCTGGAATGTGATGGGCATCCTAAGTTTCTTTAGCTCAGTATGGATTGTGCCAGACCAAGGGCTCGGGAGAACTGGTTTTAATGCATCATACATGGAGGAGATGAAACCCTTGTCTAGTTTCAGGTAAAATTCCTGGGCTACAACACTCAAATGTCTGAAAAAGAAAGACACTAAATGAAATTTCAAACAGAATTAAACTAATATAAAATATTACTGTAATTGATTTCATATATATCTTACAAATTAATAGGAGGTTTATAAAAATACACAAATTTTATCTTTAAAGCATAACAAATGGAAAACCACAAGACTCTCACTGTAAAATAATTTCAATTGAAATGAAAATAATAGAAATTTAGAATATATAAATTAGACAAAAAGCAAGTATCAAGAAAGGCAAATGAAAATACACCCACTCTTGATTTCAATAACATGACCAAACTAATATATCAATTCTATTCTATTTACTCATAAAAAAGAAAAGGAAATTGCAATCTGGAATGTAAATTTATAGCACTAGAATATACAGTATAGTACATCAATTCCTTAAAGATTTCTTTACAAATATATATAAGGCTTTGTCTCACCTTAGCTAATTAAGCTGTACAATGATGATAGTATAGTACATACATTACAGTAATATACACTACAGTATCAGTGAATGGTGATAGTTAGGAACAACAGTGTTTTGGTGCTACATATATATAGGGTGGTGTGACAACGACTTACGCCTTATGAGTTGTCTTGCCCTAGGTATCATAATGTATGCAGTACTGTTTTGTCACTGTGTTACTTATGTACAATTACCTCTATAAAGTAATTTAAACAACAATACCTTGATATAAACCATGAGAAAACAATTTACAGTGACTTATCTAAGGTGTACAGTATATCAACCACACTTAGGATATGAGGTTATGAACTGAATCACTCTATGGTACAAATAAATATTACACATTTATTTCATCTTCGCAGGATTTTGTTACCCAACTTGGCGAAGGTGTAGGGCTGACTATACAGTGTATAAGTGGGATATTGCTTCAAGCTTCCAAAAGAGAGGCATTATATCTACAGTACTGTACATTATTATTAATATTATTACTTGATAAGCTACAACCCCAGTTGGAAAAGCAGGATGCTATAAGCCCTAGGGCTCCAACAAGGAAAATAGCCCAGTGAGGAAAGGAAACAGGGAAAAATAGAATATTTTAAGAACACTAACAACATTAATATAAATATTTCCTATATAAATTATAAAACTTTAACAAAACAAGAGAAAGAGAAATAAGATAGAATAGTGTGCCTAAGTGTACCCTCAAGCATGAGAACTCTAATACAAGGCAGTCGAAGACCATGGTACAGAGGCTATGGCACTACCCAATGCTATGGAACAATGGGTTGATTTTGGAGTGTCCTTTTCCTAAAAGAGATGCTTACCATAGCTTAAGTCTCTTCTAACTTTACCAAGAGGAAAGTAGCCACTGAACAATCACAGTGCAGTAGTTAACCCCTTGAGAGAAGAATAATTGTTTGGTAACCTTAGTGTTGTCAGGTGTATTAGGACAGAGACTATATAAAGAATAGGCCAGACTTTTCAGTGTATATGTAGGCAAAGGTAAAATGAACCTTAACCAGAGAGAAGGATCCAATGTAGTACTGTCTAGCCAGTCTAAAGACCACATAACTCTCTATCGGTAGTATCTCAACGGGTGGCTGATCCCCTAGCCAACCTACTACTAATACTTTAAGGAGAATCAATAGTGTTATTGATTATTACATGACAAGAATATTATCATAATATGCACATGCACATACAGTAAACATTTCATTTGTAATACTGTACCAGCAACTGTAACTTTTAAAGTTGGATTTTGCATGGCATAAACAATTTGAATGAGATAAAATATAGATCTTTACTACTTTGTCAAAGCCTTTTAAACAGAGTTTGAAATCAGTGAAAAGCATCAATAGAAATTTTCAAATTTTTCAATGCAAGTTTTAATACTTCATTCTTGACTGTCAACATTGCATAATTGGAATAAGGTTTAAAACTGTACAAAAATACCATATATGTAGAATAAATCAAAGAATAGTTTTATGTAAGTTACATGACATTGTACAAAATCTACATACTGTATATCAAAATATTCAGTATACAGAGTTCATCTTCATACTCATTTTAATGAGATCAACCCCAAATGAGCTTTTACATTGCAATTTATCAATGACGTCATAGAGCAACAACGGACAACTAATAGAGAGGGCATCAGTCATATCAGGATGTGGAGTATCAGTTAAACTAGAAGGACACTCCAAAATCAAACCATTGTTCTCTAGTCTTGGGTAGTGCCAGAGCCTCTGTACCATGGTCTTCCACTGTCTTGGGTTAGAGATCTCTTGCTTGAGGGTACGCTCGGGCACACTATTCTATCTTGTTTCTCTTCCTCTTATTATTTCAAATTCTATATCCCCTTGTTATTTAGAAGTTTTCCTAGTTTATATATGAAAGATTTATTTCAATGTTATTATTGCTCTTAAATTCTCTTTTAGCTTATTTCCTTATTTACTTTCCTCACTGGGTTATTTTCCCTGTTGGAGCCTTGTGGTTATAGCTTCCTACTTTTCCAACTAAGGTTGTAGCTTAGCAAGTAATAATGAAAATAATATTAAACTAAACTTCACCATACATCTAAGCAAAGCCACACATTAACATTGGAAGAGACATCAAACAAGACTTATAGAAGACATCTGTCTAGGGCATTCATAAGAGTGAAGTGATAGTCCAGATTAGTTGGAATCTTTCACTGAAATAAATTATTTTATTCTTTATGCTGCTGCCTCCGATGCCTTAGATGACCGCGGAGGTAGCAGCAGTAGGGGATTCAGCATTACGAAGCTTCATCTGTGGTGGATAACGGGGGAGGGTGGGCTGTGGCACCCTAGCAGTACCAGCTGAACTCGGTTGAGTCCCTTTTAGGCTGGGAAGAACGTAGAGTAGAGGTGCCCTTTTTTGTTTTTGTTTCATTTGTTGATGTCGGCTACCCCCCAAAATTGGGGGAAGTGCCTTGGTATATGTATGTATGTATGTATGATTATTTTATGATATCAATATTCAAGTACTTTACTTATTACATACTTTATGGTAGTAAACTGGCCCATG
Source organism: Palaemon carinicauda (assembly GCF_036898095.1). NCBI lineage: Eukaryota > Metazoa > Arthropoda > Malacostraca > Decapoda > Palaemonidae > Palaemon > Palaemon carinicauda. Next base: position 192,041,014 of record NC_090728.1, on the reverse strand, counting down.
GACGAATGAAGCAGAATACACGACGATAGGCAAGGCTGGATGGCTCCAAATTCATTGGAAGGATAAAACACTGCTGGAAAAACGGCATCTGAGAGTTGGTTGTCGAGCTGGAAAAGAGAACATTAATCTTGTAATAAAATTACAGGCAAGGTAGAAAGAATTACAGGGCATAAATTATAAAAAAACAGTTAACCCTTTTACCCCCAAAGGAGGTACTGGTACGTTTCACAAAACTCATCCCTTTACCCCCATGGATGTACCGGTACGCCCTTGCAAAAAACTGCTATTTACATTTTTTTTGCATATTTTTGATATTTTTTTTGAGAAACTTCAGGCATTTTCCAAGAGAATGAGACCAACCTGACCTCTCTATGATGAAAATTAAGGCTGTTAGAGCAATTTAAAAAATATATACTGCAAAACATGCTTGAAAAAAAATAACCCCTGGGGGTTAAGGGATGGAAAGTTCCAAATAGCCTGGGGGTAAAAAGGTTAATATTTGTAGATAATATTAATACAGTATTACTTTTAAAGAATTGTTACGTAAAGAAGAAAACCATTCTAGTATCATTTCCATATCAACATGCCCGTTGCCATTAATAAAGAATTAATATACAAATACAGTATAAAAATGCTCAAATAAAGGAGGATATATATGGATTAAAAAATTTCCTCTTCAAAACTAACATGTAAATGCGTACATCAACAAACAGATCCTCCTATATTCAAGTCTATTTAAGAATAAGAGTCTGTAGCCTCAACACTTGAACACAGAAGTGTATTTTCTTATTGTGGAAATTATTTGTCTTCCAATACATTATTTACTTTATGTTTCCATTCCCTTAAAACAATCTTTAATGTTGTTACAGTTTTAAAATTATATTATTTTGACTGTTCATTACTTCTCTTGCAGTTGTAGTATATTTATTTCCTTGTTTCTTTTCCTCACTGGGCTATTTTTCCACGTTGGATTCCTTGGGCTTATAGCATCCTGCTTTTCCAGCTAGGGTTGTAGCTTAGCTGATAATAATAATAATAATAATAATAATAATAATAATAATAATAATAATAATGGTGAATCTTGTTTTAAAAGGTGATGCAAGTCCAGATTGATATAATATCATGCTTTATGTTATCACCATAAAAAAAGAAAAATTATGATCTCAACACTAAAAATACAACTTTGGCTTATTTGGTTTCCTTATGCAATGATTATTACTTCATTAGCAGTTTCTTTTATCAACTTATTCCAAACGATGCCATAAAGTTACAGATGGTTTCAAATTATTGGAACCTAGATATACGTCTATTGTAAGCTCTAAAGCCTTTAAATATGCAACCATGAGATCATACAATAAGCTTCCACTAGACATTCAAAAGATTGAAGATATGAAGGCTTTCAAGAGGAAACTGAAGACTTTCTTGTTCTGTGAGTGCTTCCATAGTGTCGATTCAACAATAAATGAGCAATATGTGGTGTGAAATGTTGAATGCTTTTGAACGACCTTGATAAAATGACTGTGAAGGTCCTGTAGAGAGTAGGGTTCCCCTACTGTATAGAACCAGAAAAACAGCCCTTAAAGTAAGTAAATTAGTCTTGATTAACCATTTTACCCCCAAGGTATTTGGAACTTTCCAACTATTAACCCCCAGACATTTTGTTTTTTCAAGCACATTTTGCAATATATATTTTTTAAATTGCTCTAACAGCCTTAATTTTCGTCATGGAGAGGTCACGTTAGTCTCATTCTTTTGAAAAATGCCTGAAGTTTCTCATATTTTATCAAAAATGCAAAAAAAAATGTAAATAGCAGTTTTCTTGCAAGGACATACCAGTACGTCCATGGGGGTAAAGGGGTGAGTTTTGTGAAACGTACCAGTACGTCCATTGGGGGTAAAAGGGTTAAAGTAAGTAAATTATTCATGACTAAATGTAACATATTTTACAAATGTACGATACCTGAATGCGATGTAGTTCTGCCGAGGCATAAACAAAATGAGGCGAATGTCTGTAGTGAAGCCACAAAGCAGGTCGTTTCGTTCGCCTCATCCTACAGCCAAAGGGTCGAGTCATATACATTTTCTCCAGGTCAACCTTTGTAGAAAATTTAAAAAAACATGAATACAGGTATTCCCTTAATAATTGCTATTCATGCTGTAATCAGTTGTGAACAAATGTATACATCATAGTAAGACAAATTATTTATATAAAAGTAAATTTCTAAAAAGGCTCGAGAAATCTTATATATGCACAAGGACACTGAAATATTGATCAGAATTAGGAATATATAGCAAAGCTTTGAAGCGAATTCATAAAAAATCTAATAAAAATCAACAAAAATTAACGTACACAATGTTAAAATAAAATCAGTGTGTTTTGTTATAAGAAGTGATTACACTTACAGTACTAAGAATTATTTTTTTTGCAACTTAGTAATATAAACATTCCGTCAAAAGAAAAATGAATATCCTAAATAATTCCTTGAAAAGTGTGTCAACTGAATTAGATTTCTTCCAAGTGTCTGGGTTAATCATTTGGTAATAACCTTTTACATGGATTACCTAAGGCTAATGTCTTGAATGAAAAGTCAAGAAATGCTATGATTATCAAATAAAATATACAATTGCTGCGACTATAATTATCACGCTTATAGTTGCCGTTATTATATTTGTCAAAGTTTCTTTTCACTAGTTTGTTTAGTTTATACAAACGGTATTAGAATGTAAGATTGAGTCCTAACTTTAAAGACGATGCAAAAATAATTTTTTTACCTAGGTCACTCCAAACAGCTGAAACCAACAAGCAAAATATAATAGATTATATTTCCCTTAGAACCCCTTAGAGATTTAATTCAAATTAAAACCACATCACACATTCCTAAAAAATTAAGAAAAAGAAAATGTAGTTAAAAATAGGAACCTATATTAATCTTAAACATGATGAATTTAAGATATCAACTAGATCTAAAGATTAGAACACCCCTTTGTAAGTGCTAACATTCATATGATATATAGGAATGGAAAGAGATATTTAACCTCGAATAAAGAGTTATACCCAATTTTAGCAGGCTGAAAGATTATAGGATTAAGAAAAGACAGAGGAGAGGAGTGTTTTTCTAATAATAAAAAGTCACTAAATTAAATAATCACAACCAAGTGATTTCTGATTGATACAAAGTTAGGTTTAGAATATGATCACCTGCCTTTTCTATGCTGTTTGAAAAGTAGACATTCAACTTCAACTGTTCGTGAGCCATCTAAAAACTGGTACTAATATTGACTGATTGGGAGGATAGTCACAAGTCACTTTTAATTAAATCACATTTCTTACATAAGAATATAGTATGATATACTGTAAAAGATACTTTACTGTATTCTGCCATGATGGAATGCAACCCAATTTGCGAAGAAATGGAAAAATATATATATTGCATATGGGTACATATATACTTCAAGGGGAAGATTCCTCAATAATCTTTTGTCTCTGACCTTTCAACTGAATTTATTTTACTATCCAGTACTTGATAAATACTTAGGATCCCAACAGAAAGAGCTCAACCAATCAAAAGGATTAAAAAATAAGCAAAAAAAAAGAACTTACCTCGGCTTTTATCGTTTTCTTTTTCATCTAGAAGAAAAATAAAAAAATAGCTAATTACAAAAATAAAGTTTAGAGCAATACAAAATACTGCATTTCTACTACAAATATAAGAAGAAGCTTTATAAGTGTGTGCCATTCTAAGCAAACCTTGCCGCTAACAGTATAAAAAAGCTATCGTGAGAAAAAAAAAGGCTTTACACTCAGCTAAAATACATTATGTCTACTTGAAAAGTTCTTTATGGCTAATGATATATTTCTGTACACAAGGAAGTGGTGCTTACTGATGCAATACATTACTAACATGCTTTGATGAATACTTCTAAGCAAAAGAAAATATATGCACTTTAATATACTGTGTGTATATATATATATATATACATATATATATATATATATATATATATATATATATATATATATATATATATCAAAAATTTTAAGTAATTTTTATTTTTCCTAACATACTTACCGAGAACTACTGTACTTTCTTTGGAGTCACTTGTGATCTCCTCTCTTTCGACCAAGGTTTTCGCGCCGTTACCCCCCTACTCCGTTCTCTACATAGGCCTACCCCCGCCGCCAAGGAATGCGCCCCGAGGGCAGGATCAGGGCAGGTCACTGCCTCTCTGGGTCATTCTCCTCATTAAGTTCGTCGTCTTAGCCCAACCTGGCAATGGAAGGATGGCACTCGGGGACGGAAGGGAGGGCCATTACCCGAAAGTAGTTCTCGGTAAGTATGTTAGGAAAAATAAAAATTACTTAAAATTTTTGATTTGTTCCAACACAAATACTTACCTCGAACTACTTTCTTTGGAGACTTATACTTTAGGAGGCGGGAGTGCTATTCTGACACTTGACTTGGCACGTAGGGCCTAGAGGGCTATGGAATGCGGGGCCTATCAGAGTGCGGGAGTGAGGGTAACTGCGCAACCTTACGCTATTATCTAAGACTCACCTCTAAAAAAATTCTTCTGCCGATTACCTCCGAAGTGTAGTCGCGAAGAATGTGCTCATCGTTGGGGACAGCCTCTGGCCTTACCGCTACACAGCTTGGAGGGCGGCAATGACTGTCCCAATGGAGAACCCGTCCAAGGATTTCCTTGAATAATCCTTGAGGTAGTGGGCAGTAAAGGTTGACTGATGCGACCAAGTGCCTGCCTGTAGAATCTGCCCCACCGCCATGTTTCTCTCAAAGGCCAAGGAGGTGCTCAGACCCCTGATGTCATGGGGCCGGGGAGAGCCTGGCACTGCCATTTTATCCTCTTCATAGGTTCTAGCAATGACTTGTCTCAGCCAGAAGGAAATGGTGTTCTTGGAAACTTGCTTCCTATTAACACCTGTGGAAACGAAGAGGTTTTTGATACCTGGTCGGAGATGAGCTGTCCTTTCCAGGTATTTCCTGAGCGTCCGTACTGGGCATAACTTCAAATCTTCCGTAATGCCCGTCTTGGGAATGGCAGGAATTGAGAAACCTTCAAACCTCGGGTCCCAGACTGCTGGGTTCTGAGTCTTAGCCACAAAGGAGGGCACGAACCTGAAGGATACTTCTTTCCACCCTTTGGAGTGAGAAACGTCGTAAGACAGACCATGGATCTCGCCCACTCTCTTAGCCGAAGCTAAGGCTAGCAAGAAAACGGTCTTGAGGGTGAGATCCTTGTCTCCGATATCTTTCAGGGGTTCAAAGGGGGGACGACTTAGCATCTTCAAGACCTTGGCTAAGTCCCACCTGGGCACTCTACTAGCTTGAGGGGGGCAGGATTGCTTGAAACTCCTGATCAGAATCGCTATGTGTCTCGAGGTCCCCAGGTCGATGCCCTTCAGGAGGAAGACTTGGCCTAAGGCGGCTCGAACTCCTTTAATGGCTGGAATTGACATTCCCACTTTATCTCTAAGATACACCAGAAAATCCGCTATGTCCGGGACCGAAGCTTTAAGAGGTCTAATGTGTTTCTCCGAGCACCACTTCGTGAAGGAGGCCCACTTCGCCTGGTATACCGCGGTCGAGGATCTCCTCAGGTATAGGGACATTCTCTTAGCTGTGGTGGTGGAGTACCCCTCCTTCTTCAGGAGCCGCTCGATAGTCTCCAGGCGTGAAGGCGAAGAGAGAGAGGGTTGTCGTGGAGCTTGAAGAAGTGCGGTTGGTGCAGGAGGTCTGACCTGGCGGGCAGAGGCCAAGGTGGGTGGCTCGCTAGGTCCTTCAGGTCCGCGAACCACTCTCTCTCCGGCCACCAGGGCGCTACCAAAGTCATCTTTAGGTTTCGGGCAGCCCTTACTCTGTTGAGCACCTGTCTTATCAACGTGAAGGGGGGGGAAAGCGTACACATCCAGGTTGTCCCACTTGCGCTGGAAGGCGTCTTCTAGGGCTGCATTTTGGTCTGGGACCGGGGAGCAATAGACCGGAAGTTGGGCATTGAGCTTTGTTGCAAAGAGGTCCATCACCGGGGAGCCTCAACGTTGAATGATGAGTCTGGCTACTTCTGGGTGTAGAGACCACTCTGTCCCCACTATTTGACCCATTCTGCTGAGGCCGTCGGCCAGAACGTTCTTCTTCCCGGGGATGAACCTTGCCAGCAGCACCACTTGCTGTTCGTCTGCCCAATTCAGGATGTCTATGGCGAGGTCGCACAGCTCCTTCGATCTCATGCCCCCTTGCTTCTTTATGTAGGCTACTACCGTGGCGTTGTCGCACATTAACGCCACGGTGTTTCCCTTTAGACGACTTGCAAAGTGAAGACACGCCTTCTGAACTGCTCTTAGTTCTAGGACATTGATGTGTAGACGCTTTTCGCTTTCCGACCAGGTACCCCGTGCCGTCTCTTCCAGAAGGTGGGCCCCCCACCCTTGGTTGGAGGCGTCTGTGAACAGGAGGTACTCGGGGGGACTGGACCCGAGGGGCATCCCCTTGAGGGAGTTCGACTGGCAGTGCCACCATTCCAGGGAGGTTCTCGTGTCCGGAAGGACTGGAACTAACGTTTTCTGCGAGTCCGTCTGGGACCAGAGGCTCTTGAGGTTCCATTAAATGGGTCTGAGCCTCATCCTCCCTTGGGGAACCAGTTTCTCCAATGAGACCAGGTGACCTATCAGTCTCTGCCAATCTCCCGCCCTCCTGGAGTGTTCTGACAGGAACGGCTGAATGATGTGCTTGAGGTTCCGTATCCTGTCCTGCGAGGGGAAAACTTTCCCCTGCACGGTATCCAACGTCATCCCCAAGTAGCCCATTCTGTTGGATGGGGTTAAGTTCGACTTCTTCAGATTGATTACGATCCCCAGATTCCTGAAAAACTGGAGGAGGTTTCTCCCTTGTTCCTCCAAGAGGGCCCTTGAGGTGGAAAGGAGCAACCAGTCGTCCAGGTATCTGATGAGGCGGATACCCCGTTCGTGAGCCCACACGGAGACTGTCACGAAGACCCTCGCGAACACTTGAGGGGCCGTCGACAGGCCGAAGCAAAGGGTCTTGAACTGCAGGATCTGGGGACCCCATTTTACCCGGAGGAACTTCCGACTCGACGGGTGGACAGGGATCTGGAAGTATGCGTCCTTGAGGTCGACAGTCATCATATAATCTTTCTCCCTCAAGGACAGCAGGACGGATTTTGGGGTGTCCATCTTGAAGTCCGTCTTCTTGACGAACTTGTTGAGGGCCGACAGGTCTATCACGGGTCTCCACCCCCCCGTTGCTTTCTCTACCAGAAACAGGCGGCTGTAGAAGCCTGGGCCTGGGAGAAGGACCTCTTCCAAGGCACCCTTCTCCAACATGGAGGAAATCTCCTCTTGAAGGGCGGCCCTCTTCATCGGGTCCCTGGGGGCCAACCATTCTGTCTGGCTGGCTGGAATAAGAGGGGGTGGATCTGCTAGGAAGGGAAGCCTGTAGCCCTCCTTCAGGACGGACACCGTCCAAGGATCCGCTCCTTGCGCCTTCCATGCTTGCCAATGTGGTCCGAGGCATCCCCCAACCCGAGGCTTGGGCGGGAGTAGGGGGCCTCTCCCTCTACCTTCTTCTAGAGGGGCGGCCTGACCTGCCTCTCCTAGAGGCGGAGTAACCCGACCTGAAGGAGCTAGACGAAGCTGGTGCTCCTCTGCGGGAGGGTTGAGGAGTTGTTGCCCAGGAGGAAGAGGGGGCGTCTCTCCTCGAAGTGCTGGGGGCGGCCTGAGATGTCACGGCACTATCTGAGGCAGCCCTCTTGTAGGGAGGTCTCTTAGACGACACAGGTCTGGGGACGTTGGCCTCCTTCCTCTTTGACACTTTCTCCATCAGGCTCTCCAGTTCTTTCAATGGGAATAGCGACTCACCCCACAAGGGAAGGCTACGTACGGCCCGGGCCTCTCTGTCTGGGATCCTCCTAGATACCTTGGCCAGGACCGTGTCTCGTTTACGGAGGACCCAGTTGGCCGTAAGGGCGAGCGCCTGATACGAGAGGAACTTAAGTGTCTTCCCCCCGGAGGTGAGAAGGTCCGTCAGGAGGCTTTGCTGCTCAGGATCTTCGGGGTCGACGGAGGCTTGGACGTTTACTAACGTGGAGGCCCACCAGTCCAGCCATGAGGAGACGTTGACTAGGTCCCGCGACATCTCCTCCATCATGGCGGCCTCCGTAGGAGAGAAGCAAACTGGGGCTGAAGAGGCCCTTTCGTCTGAGCCGCCCTGACCTAGGACGTCCAAGGCTGGGTCCACTCTACAGGGGCCTGGGCGACGCCCTTCCGGAATGTACACTTTACCCTGCGATTTGAGGCCCTGGAGAAGTTTCGAGGGACTCTGGGACTTGGGGGCCTCTGCATTGCTGGCCATCAAGTTGTCTATGTACTCCTGCCCTAGTACCAGGTCTGGGGCAAGAGGAAGGGCCAGGGAAGACTTCGGAAGGGCGGCGTGATGAGTAATCCTCAGGAGGCTTGACCTCCAGGAATCACCCCTCGGAGCCGAGGGTTCCGTAATCCCATGCTGCCTTCTGATGAGTCCCACTACTCTTCTATAGGCGGAGTCCTCCGTCGGGGAAGCTTCTCCTCCATCAGCCGAGGCCTCGGCCTGGAGTGGGGGCGCTGGGTTGCTGGCCAGGCAGACTGGCCGTCCCGCCCTTGGGTCCAGGGGGGCAGTCCTGTACCGGTAGTGAGCTCCATAAGTGGGTGGATCCAGGGGCAAGGCGGGTACCGCCGGCTCAGTGAGGGCTCTCGGTTGCCCTAAGGCTCTGGAGGCGGAGGTCACGGTCCCGGTGGGCTGACCCGACAACGGGAACCGTTCCTTTCTACTCGATGGCCGCACCAGCTGGGCTGGTTCGGCCAGGCTGCCTGCTAAGAAGCGCGTTTCCCCCCGCTGGGCGGGGTGAACCGGAGGCCTCGAGGACTTATGCCTCTTCGAGAGGTCTTTTCTGCGTGCCAGATCGCGCGGTTCTAGGCTGTGCATAGAGGACGGCAGCCTAGTCGCACGTTCGCTGGACCGATGGTCTGGTGAATGAAGTGTCTTGGACTCCCCCGAAGGCACGTAGACCCAGGCGCCCCCGGGAGAAACACTTCTCTTATACTCACGAGACTGGGAGCGGGAGCGCTTTCTGCTAACTCGCGACCTTGACCTAGAGCTGGAATGCTCGCTCTCGGACAGCTCCCTTCGCCTGCGACGTTTCACCCTGACCTCCTCTTTGGAAGACGAATCCACTTCCGACGAGTCCGACGACGCCACGTTTCTCGCGTAACGGCTGTTTGCGTGGTCCGCGGGGGATTTCTTCCGACGCTGGGTGCCCGAGATCGAGGGCTGGAGAAAATCATCGGGAACCGCCGTGGAGATCGTCGGAAAAGAGTCCAACCGTTCCATGCTAGGGAGCCAGGGATCTAGGGTCACGTCCATTCTCAGCGGCGACCTCCCTGGTGTCTTCGGTAGCTTCCATCCGAAGGCATCGCTACTCGGACGGCGAACTTTAGTTTGGTTGTCCCCTGGTGGGGGAGAGCCCGACGCACCAGCCCACGAGGGCGGCGGGGACTCTGAGACTACAACACTGCCCCATAAGGGGTCTTCAGAGGACGCGTGGCCCCCCATCACAAGGCCTGACTCACCCGAAGCACTACCGGGCCCTTCGTTAGACCTAGAGGGGCCCGCCCTTGGTTCTTCCCTCGCACTGGGTTCCCTGGGAAGAACGCCTTGACCTTCCCCAACACTAGAGACTTCTTGCCCTCTCCTCTGCGAAGGAGACGGAGAAGCCGAGGCTTCGTCGGACCGATCACTGGCCGACGGTAACAAAGATACGACACTAATCTTCCTGGGGGAACGCTTCGAAGATTTCTTCTTTTTAGTACCGTAGCGTACCCACTGAATATCGTCCCAACCTACGCACTCCGGACACGTGTCCGCGGAGGAGCAAACTTTCCCCCTACACGAGGAACAAAGGGAGTGAGGATCTACCTCTGGCTTTGAGAGGAAAGCCCCACACGACTTTCCGGCTCTAGGCCCAGGGCAACGGCGAGCGTGATCCATCGTTCGCACACGAATGGCACAACACTAAGGAAGCTATTAAGTACACTGGGGACACACACAGGGTGAACGCACGGTAACACTTGAGAAGAACGCACTGCAAAAAACACAAGTCCCCACGCTGGGAACACGTGGAACACTAAACGCGCACAAAGGATCGAGAGAGACGAGAGCGAGCTGTGAACTGCTCGCGACCAAGGAACTTAATGAGGAGAATGACCCAGAGAGGCAGTGACCTGCCCTGATCCTGCCCTCGGGCGCATTCCTTGGCGGCAGGGGCAGCCTATGTAGAGAACGGAGTAGGGGGGTAACGGCGCGAAAACCTTGGTCGAAAGAGAGGAGATCACAAGTGACTCCAAAGAAAGTAGTTCGAGGTAAGTATTTGTGTTGGAACAAATATATATATATATATATATATATATATATATATATATATATATATATATATATATATATATATACATATATTGTGATGCAGTTCCAGTAGGCCCTGCTGCTTCCTCCGGAGCCTTGGATGACCGTGGAGGTAGCAGCAGTAGGGGATTCAGCGATATGAGGCTTCATCTGTGACGGATAACACGGGAGGGTGGGCTGTGGCACCCTAGCAGTACCAGCCAAGCTCGGTTGAGTCCCTCGTCAGGCTGGGAGGAGAGCAGAGAGGAAAGGTCCCCCCCCTTTTTTTATGTCAGCTACCCCCCAAAATTGAGGGGAGTGCCTTGGTATATGTATGATGTATATACAGTATATATAGAACTTAGATTATGGTTGCAGGGTACTAAGGATATCTCAAAGAACTGTATACAATTCTTGGTCAATTAATTTAAGATGCCTTGGTGAGTACTAAGGTAACAATTAAATAAACAGCTTTCAAATATCTTTTGTCTCTACAGCTTACTTCTTTCTATGTTGGGAATTTTATCCTTCAAAAGAAATTTATGTATAAAAATAGTTAGTCTTTGAAGACTAATTGGTGCCCTATGCTAGCACCCGAAAAATACATATAATAAATTGAAAATGCAGCCAATGTTAGTTTATCGCAATAATGACTCACGATACGAAATTAATTCGTTCTGGAGTGGCTTTTGTTCCATAAAAATTTTGTATTATGAGTCCAATTTTACTCGTTAATCGCCTAATTCGCTCCAAACCCAAACAAAAACACCACATTAAATTTCATAATAAAACTACAGTATAATCACAATGAAATACTGTACTGTGAAATACATTTGAATCATTCAATATATCTAACCTAACTGTTAATACTGTATCTGAACAGTGTCTACCAGTAAAACCTTTGAAGGAATTGGTCATTCTATATCAGATTTGCTCTCTTATGCTTGTTTTTATTTGCTACCAATGGTCTTAGGACATACATTTTAAATGTTTAAAGGCCACTCATGAATGGCAGAGGCAATGGACAGTGACATTGCCCTATCAAGCAGGACAATGCCTAGAGATTGACCATATTATATATGATCAATACCCATGGCCCCTCTCCACCCAAGCTAGGACCGAGGAGGGCCAGGCAATGGCTGCTGATGACTCAGAAGATAGACCTATAGGCTCCCTTCAACCCCAACCCCCTATCCTTAGCTCACAAGGATGATGAGGTTCCAGTGACCAAAGGAACTGAAGAGTTTGAGCAGGACTCTAACCCCAGTCTGGTGATCGATCACCAGTCAGGGACGTTACCACATCGGCCACCACAACCCTAATGAAAATCATTGTAATACCCCAGGAATTTACTATTAAGAAAACAACTACCTCTTTAAGTGCTTGGAAGAATGTATCAACAACCATTTAGTGATGCAGCAAAAAAAATACAGAACTAAATATGAGGTAATACTAAAAATAAAGTTCTGAGTTATTCAAAGTACCAGAAAAATCATTATTTCTAATACTGTATTTTATACCGTAATTGTATGATTGCACATATTTTTTCTTATAGCTTTCACAAAAGGAAAAATCTTAAATTCATGAGAATCAATAAATCCCATTCCTCAGAATATTCTTTGTGCACAATATGTATACAAATGCTTTTAGTACATTTAATGTTATATGTTACAGAGAGGCACCTAAACAACTCAAAAGTGGTGCAAGTCATTTTCTGAAAAATAACTATGTATTCAAGAAATGATACATTTTCTTCTAATATTGAGTAATATAGAAAGGACCCCATTGCTATTAAGTTTGAGTACCTGAGCGCTAGTCTGAGGTCAATCAGAAACTACTTACTAATGGAAGTGAATAGTTTGCCTTATACACCTTGCACTAAAATAAAATATATGAGAAGGTATTTTCCCTCACTATTAACATGATTCTCTAGGTAGTATTACTCCTCAGTTTTCTAACATAGAAGTCACAAAGGTAAAAAAAAAATCAGTATGTGAAAATTACAGTAAATGGACTAAGGTTGCAATATATATAATACTGAAATAAGGATTGTAACTGTCATAAGGTCCAACACAAATTAGTTGATAATAGTGGTGAAAAGGAAAAAATTAATTTGACTTTTTTAATGGTAAATCTCTACTTCCAACTAATATTAACTTTACAGTTACAAAATCTAAATCATGATGAGAGAATTATGCAAAAATAAAAATACTTTGTGATTTTCCTTTTTAAGACGTGTAAACAATCAGAAGAGTACTAGTAAAGGTTACAGCCACTCTAGTGTGCATAAACAATCCACTTAGTACCTAAACATATGCAGTGTGCCTTCAAATATAACCAAAGAATGCATTGCAAATTGAAAATGGTGTGAAAATACACTGATCCTATGGAAACAGTTCTCACTGCCCAGCTTTAGCAAAGATAGCCTTAAAAAGCATATAAACTATCAAGAAATTTTACAAATATTTACTGATGCAGTAGCTGGTAATTCTAAGTAAATATTGATACTGCAGGGAATACATATAAGCTAATATCTTAAGTACTTGGCATAGTAGCAATGACACTGCTGTTGATTAAGAAAAGCTATTTCATGCAAATGATGATAGGCAAGAAAATGTGAAATTACTAATTACAAAACATTCACATAATTACATACTTCAAACCGACTTACCTGAAGAGATCCTTTGAGGTTAACCTTTGAGTTATTGTTGTGGAGATACTGGTCTTCTAACCAAGCGGTGAGTTCAAGACTTGGAGGAACTTTCCAAATGCCATCCACTTCTAGCTCCCATTTGGCAGCGGAGGGCATGAGACTTAGATAAGCCACTTCATGGTGATTCTGATTGACCTGAGTGCATGGAAAATCAAGAACAATGTGAATGTAAGTCTGAATTGCCTTTAAGCGGGGGTTTACACGGTCGAACCTGGTTGTTGAACCTGTTTGTCAAACAGTTCGATGAGGTAGCTGTCAATCACAAATGTATAAGGTTTGTGGACAATTAAGCCATGGCCACAAAAATTGGGCGAGAACAGACTTTCTTTGAACCATTCGACAAGTAATCGACAACTAAATACCCCGTTCACACGTTCGAACATTACTTCAAACACTTGTCTGTCGAACCGCGTTTGATGAACGTGTTCGACCGTGTAAACTTTACCTGTAAATTCAACTGTTTTTATTTAACAGAATTGTAAGAATTATTAGTCTAAATCTTATTGTAAAACAATAATTTATGTGGAAGTATATTCACAGAATATCAGTAAAATGCTGCTAGATACACAAAGATCAGTAAATTTGTGAGCTACTTCACATTATTGAGAGTACAAAACATTGGAAGTTCAGAGTACAGTACTTACAAGAGATAGACCAATTTTCTCTATCGCCAGACACAATTCAAACGATGCGCGTTCCAGAGGTAAACGGGTGGTAGCAGCTAAACGATCGGATTGCGTGAACAATAATATCCTCTGTCCTCCTTGTTTGAAACTAACCCAGTGCACCAATGTCTTTTCTTTTCGAGTTTTGGTTGACTAAAAATGGAATGATATTTACATTATGTGTAATTAGAAGAAAATTAATTCATTGGTTTTTACTTTCATGAAAATATAATACACTAATGAATTATATATATTCATACACTAATGAATTATATATATTCAAAGTTAATGACTATAGCATTTCAAAATCCCTAAATCAATAAAATCAGAGCATATTTAATTTATTGAAAATTTTAAAAATACATTTGGAAATATACCTTTCACTTACAAAATTTTCCATTATGAAAATTTAAGTCTTATTGTTCAAACACTCTATTGATAATGTATGCCATATCAATGATAATCCACATATACAAAATAGAAGAAAAATTTTATTATAACATCAGATAAAACGTGGACAGCAGGATAGATTAAATTTACATTATTTTAATAATTCTAATGCCATTTTAAACATAAAATATACTGTGTTGTAGATATAAATGATCATTGCCATAAAATTGATCTTTATAAGTTACTTCAATCCCCTCACAGTCCACAAAAAGGTTCTTCATCTCTCCCACAATCCACAACTAGGCTAGGTAGTTACCTGATCTATATCATACTAGTGTCTTAAATCTGTCTCAATGGTATGTCTTAGTGAAAGAGACACCTTTCAAGTTCTACCCTCAAGTATGTAGAGCCTAGAACAATCATCCAAGTAAATTAATGACCCTTTTGTCTGATGCAAAGTCTTTGAAAATGACTTTCTCATACATTATCTACTTTAGGGATAAGTGGCTTGCATGGTTACTTTATATTTTCACCATAGACTATGAAAACACTAGTCTAGGAGATTACTGGATGAGCTTCTGTTAAAAAAGCCTTAGTTCTTGTAAGCTTAAACTCCCAGTGTGATATCCCCAATTGTAATTATCTCAGAGCATATGACAGTAGATGGAAAATGATGGTTTACTAAACTAATGTCTTTCAAATTCTAGTATTCGGATTATGTGGACAACATAACTCTTATCATTTGTGTACTGTGAACAAATGTGTAAATGCTGTCTACTCGTCCTGTTACTTATGTAATGAAACTATAATGCATCGACTTGATAGAAAGGTGGAAGAAATAAGATGAAGAGAGTACAAACACAGCTAACTTGTAACCAGCTTTTTGTATTTCTGTCATTTGGGATGCTCCACAACTGATTTTCGTGTTTCTGTTATTTTGATATCAAATGTCAATGACACCTACAGTATATCATATGTTATAAATGAATTATAAATGGAAATTCTATTCTAAACCATAAAAACAGAGTCAGTAGAAAAGTTCAAAAGACATGTTTCTGAAATAAATTTAAAATTACCAAACAAGAGACTTGTTTATTGAATGCTTCAATCCTCAGTTAACACAAAAACTATAATATAAACAATGAGGTTTAGATATAGTTTTAATGATACTGGTAAATTCTGAAGCTAAAATTATTTATATTATCTGTTTCATGTGAACAACAAAGGTTATTATTGTTGAACTTTTTACAGCCCAATATCTGATCACAACGGTTCATAAAAAAAATAAGCAGTAAAATTTTATACAAAAGATCTATGCTGTTCATTACATTACTGATGGAGCAAGAGAACTCCAAACTATAAACACACAAGAACAATAAATATACACTAATCTAAAATAAATTCTCGATTCCAGTCATAAAGTTTGAAGGTTTCCAAGGCATTATCAATGAACAACACATATGACACAAGGTTTTAAACCTTACATAAAGAAATAATGACACTAAGTTGGTGTAAGGTATTAGTTAGCATTGCATACTTAATTAAAGACACAAACCTTATATAGTATAAAGGACTGGTATTGGTTAGTATTCAAATGCAAATATAAAGAAACAAACCTGATTTGGTATAAGGTATTGATTGCTTTGTCCTTTTTCCTCTGGCTCGTCATCAGATTCTGTTGACGACGATGATGCCACCGTCTTCGCCCTATGCCTCTGGCCTATCTTCTTTGGTCGAGTCTTCGGAGTACCCATGCTGGACTGAGATTTGGCCCGAACCATACCAGGTTTCAGAGATGTGATGGTGACGCATTTGCTACCATGGTCATCCTGCAGAGGAATAGAAAGAATTAAATTCAAAATCTCAAGTTTGGTCTAAGTTATAGAATTAATTTCTTGAATAATGGAATGATTATTTTATCAACATCGACATGATTGCATAACTTTGCATTGCTTTTCAACCGAGTCAAATAGTTTACCATGCAGTAAGCAGGTTGTCAAGTTAACCAAAGAGGTTTTCTGAAATGGATGAATTTCCATTTAATTTTCGCATGCAATAATAAACAAGTGCCTATATAATAATTTCATACCTTATTGATAACAGCAGGGATGTCGTCAGTCTTTCTATTGTATATATTCCAAAGAACTTCCTGAGGTAAGGTTGGATCATCCCAAGTATAGAGCTGAGATTGATAAGGTGCTAGAAGATGGGTCTGGAAAAAAGAAAACATTGAGAAGATGGGTCTGGAAACAAGAAAATATTAAGAAGATAGGTCTGGAAACTAGAAAACATAAAGATGATGAGTCTAGAAACAAGAAAACGCTAGGAAGATGGGTCTGGAAACAAGAAAACATAAAGATGATGAGTCTGGAAACAAGAAAACATTAAGATGGGTTTGAAAACAAGAAAACATTAAGATGATGTGTTTGAAAACAAGAAAACATTAAGATGATGGGTCTGGAAACAAGAAAACATTAGGAAGATGGGTCTGGAAACAAGAAAACAATAAGATGATGGGTCTGGAATCAAGAAAACATTAAGAAGATGGGTCTGGAAACAAGAAAACATTAAGAAGATGGGTTTGAAAACAAGAAAACATTAAGATGATGGGTCTGGAAACAAGAAAACATTAGGAAGATGGGTCTGGAAACAAGAAAACAATAAGATGATGGGTCTGGAATCAAGAAAACATTAAGAAGATGGGTCTGGAAACAAGAAAACATTAAGAAGATGGGTCTGGAAACAAGAAAACATTAAGATGATGGGTCTGGAAACAAGAAAACATTAGGAAGATGGGTCTGGAAACAAGAAAACAATAAGATGATGGGTCTGGAATCAAGAAAACATTAAGAAGATGGGTCTGGAAACAAGAAAACATTAAGAAGATGGGTTTGAAAACAAGAAAACATTAAGATGATGGGTCTGGAAACAAGAAAACATTAGGAAGATGGGTCTGGAAACAAGAAAACAATAAGATGATGGGTCTGGAATCAAGAAAACATTAAGAAGATGGGTCTGGAAACAAGAAAACATTAGGAAGATGGGTCTGGAAACAAGAAAACATTAAGATGATGGGTCTGGAATCAAGAAAACATTAAGAAGATGGGTCTGGAATCAAGAAAACATTAAGAAGATGGGTTTGAAAACAAGAAAACATTAAGATGATGGGTCTGGAAACAAGAAAACATTAGGAAGATGGGTCTGGAAACAAGAAAACAATAAGATGATGGGTCTGGAATCAAGAAAACATTAAGAAGATGGGTCTGGAAACAAGAAAACATTAAGAAGATGGGTCTGGAAACAAGAAAACATTAAGAAGATGGGTCTGGAAACAAGAAAACATTAAGAAGATGGGTCTGGAAACAGGAAAACATTAGGAAGATGGGTCTGGCAACAAGAAAACATTAGGAAGATGGGTCTGGAAACAAGAAAACAAAAGATGGGTCTGGAAACAAGAAAACATTAGAAAGATGGGTCTGGAAACAAGAAAACATTAACAATTATGTCATATCATTAACATTAATGATCAAAATCCACATTACTGCAAATTTTTACCTAATAAACAAGGACAAGAGGTCAAGAAAATATGTTGAAGTGATTGTAAAAGCTTCATCATAAACTATGGTGTCCTGCCGTGGTTAGGTCGACAGTTTGAGACGTGTGAGCAAAAATGCTACCATATTATATTACTTACATATTGATTATTGTTCTTTTCAATTTGGATTTTATATTCTAACAGTTTAATAGGAACATTTGCACTATTTTTTACTCTTTGAATTCTTTCAGGTGATCATAGATGAAATTGTTCCAGCATCACATTCTATTAAAAAGAATTACATTGTTCAGTACATCTTTAAATTTTTCAGGATTTCGGACAAATTTCCTTGACCTTTGATATTAAGCTCTCAAATCTGATCTAGTTGGATGTTATGC
>NC_090728.1:191947868-192017868 GCF_036898095.1 Palaemon carinicauda | reverse complement strand
ACATACGAACTTCAAGTAAACAAACACATGCAATGTAACTTCTATAAGTCTTTGGAAACTCTGGCTGTTCTTCTCGTAGTTCGTAGTTTGCGTTCGCCTACTCTCTACCAATGGATTCTACCTCTGCCAGACGTACGAGATTTCGAAATATAAGTGAAATTATCGCTATATATAGGAAAAATAAACACGCAAAGACGATTTTGTAAAACTCAGTCATGCAGACGATGCAGTAAAGATGACGTCATCATTTAATGACCATTTTATCTTCATTATTTATAAAAATAATTGGCTGAAACTTCTGGAGAGCATGTACGATATGTTTCCGCATACACAGAAACAATAATACAATTTTCGATTCCTGAAAGTTGTTATGTCAAAACACCATAGCGGACGATCCGCTCAAGCATAATTTATGCATCTCTTTTGTGCATGTTCATCATTCATATATAAATATTCTTATATGCATTGTTTGATATTCTCTTTAATTTAGTTATTTCAAAACTAAAGAAATGTTGCCACACAGTGATATATCAAATCTACTACGTGACATTGAGGTACATAACATCTGTATAAACTAAACACAGAATTTACAATTGTATAATGTAATATACCTTTCATTTAAAACTTCATAAAATACTTTAGGCCATCATTCAACCTTAAGGAGATTAACATTAATCTTACCTTTAACTTATGAGGATAATTTCTCTTGTATCGGAATAACACAATCTCTTCGGATCCATTCAAATCACAGATATATTTTGATCTTGCTCCCTGAAATACAAAATATGGAAATTAAGGTAATTTCAAAAGGTAATACTTTAAGACTAATAGTTATTGATTTTGCATTATATTAAAGTTTCCTAGTTAGAAAAGCAGGTTGCTACAAACCCAAGGGCTTAAACTGGGAAAGCAGCCCAGGGCGATAAGGAAATAGGGAAGTAACGAATTAACTATATATTAGAAATGATAAAAACAAATGTTAATTTCAGTGCTAGTTATGTTAAATAATTTCCTATATAAACTGTCTTCCACTGTCTTGGGTTAGAGTTCTCTTTCTTGAGGGTACACTCGGGCACAATATTCTATCTAATTTCTCTTCCTCTTGTTTTGTTAAAGTTTTTATAGTTTATATAGGAAATATTTATTTTAATGTTGTTACTGTTTGAAAATTATCTTATTTTTCCTTGTTTCCTTGCCTCACTGGGCCATTTTCCCTGTTGGAGCCCCTGGGCTTATAGTATCCAGCTTTTCCAACTAGGGTTATAGCTTACTAAGTAATAATAATAATAATAATAATAATAATAATAATAATAATAATAATAATAATAAGAAATGTGACTAATGTTCAAACTGTTCAACAGGAATGCATCTGCAACAAGTCTAAACTCCTGACATTACACTGGCTCAACCACCAGATAAGGAAGATCATTCCACAATCTGGTCACAGCTGGATAAAAACTTCTACATTACAACGCAGTATCAAGCCTAAGATGGAAAAGGCAAGACTGTTCGAATAAACTGCGTACCCAATGCTAGGTACAGGATAGCACCATATAGGAAGATCTGAAGGCAAAAAATGGTCACAATTATGAATAATATTATGCTACATGGACAAAGAAATAACTGAACAACTGTGCCAGAAAATAATATCCACATCAGCCATAAGAAATTTGATAAACTACATGTTTTTCCCAACAAATTAGGATAAAAATCAGAAAAGAAAATTTTCAAAATATTGTAGACTGAAAGAATCAAAACATTTTCTCAGGATAGACTGTTCACCGAAAATCTTAAAATAGGTACCTATCTAATATGACAATTCTTTTTATAATCGAAGAAAGAGATTGTATGTATTTCCTAAAAGTAAATTTGCAATCAAGAATCACACCTAGAATTCAAAATGAGTTGCATATGATTAAAGAACCATCATTAAAGAACAAATCTGGATGTTGAGTCCTTGTCCTTGACCTGCTTATACTCTGAGTTTTGTTTGGGTTTAACTTCATGCCTCACAATTTGCACCATGCATTTGATGTGATCTTTAGTAAGGGATTCTGCAATCATAGTTTTACATTTAGGAGATGCAATTGATACAAAGTGAGTAGTATCATCTGTATATTTTACAAAATTTAGAGCATTGTCAATAAAAAATTAAGATATCCCTAAAGAACAAAAATTATAACCTGTAGGTGTTTCATAACTGGGGGACAGGTATACAGAAAATTATGGGTTCTACTAGGTAAATACTTTAAAGTACAGTTGGCATTAATTATATTAACTGTGGCATTAAAAATGTTTATGACAGGCAAATGCTGTCTTAAAGCGGATAAAAACTCCAAGTAAAAACTAGTGCAATCAAAATCAGCTACGAAAAGATACACGTTTTAAGTTTATAAGAACCATTCTATGATTAATAATTTTCAGAAATTAAGTATTTACACATTATTTTAGAATTTCTTTAAAAATACAGCTAATATTCTTTCCAGTGAAGTTTCAGATGCACAATAATTTTTGTAGGATATGCAAGGTGCCTGAATATTTGTAACAAATCCTTTAACAATGGACAGAAGGAAACCTTCTAAAGAATACATGACCACTTAAAGGTTTAAAGATTGCTCATGAATGGCAGAAGCAAGGGACAGAGACAATGCCCTGAAGACAGACAATATATACTGTATACTACATATGATCAATAACCAACACCCCTCCAACCAAGCTAAGACCAGGGAGGGCTAGGCAATAGCTGCTGATGACTCAACAAGTAGACCTAAAGGCTTCCCAAAACTTACCCATCCTTATGTCAAAATGATGGTGAGATTGCAAACAAAAAAAGAAACTATAACACTTGAGCAGATATCGAACTCCCAACCAACAGAACACGAATCATGGACATTTCCAATATGCCACTACATCCCTAAAATGTTAAGATATGCTAGCTCTTTATCACCCATACCTCAAGTTCTTCCATGATTGAAACAACCCTTGTTGAACCATTAGCAGAGAAGTTGAAAGTATATGAGTAAGGATGGATGCGAGTAAACTTCCTATTCTAAAGAAAACTGAGAAGAGGAATCCATCAAAAAAATCTGTATCTGGTTGTGCAAATATGGATGTCTCTACTGTCTTATTACTAGACATATAGAAGGTTAATTAGTACTGTGCCATAACAAACATTTAATTTTTTCTCCTCTTTTAGATTCAGCATTTACCTCAAATTTTTCAGTCTGAAAACATTACCTATTTACTGTTCCTTTATAAATCATTCATATTTACCGTACTCACTATTTCTTATAATAAAAACTTTATCCTTTTATTTTACTTTTATAACTTTTGCAAATATTATTTCTCTATAGTATGGCAAGCCACACAAAAAGACACACTATAATTCGACTGCTCCAAAAATGATGGGTTATACTTTAATGCAGAGTATCCTTTTTATTTTAGGAATGGAGATCTACGTACCAATTTGAAAAAAAAAGAACAACTAGTGTACTTACACGTATACTTAAGGGGAGACCGGTCTTGTTTACAATCCAGTACGGGGAGTAAACGTAAATGGACACCGATCCAGATCGAACTGTGTAAAGGGTTAGTTCGAGCTTTTTCTTATTGTCTCCGTCACCATGGCTCAACGTGAGAGTACGGTGGTCATCTCCCTTCTCTGGTCCAATCTCTAACGTGCCATCCCAGTCACTACCAAGGTAGTTACAGACCTAAATGGTACAAGGAACCAATCAAAATATTTAGAATAGAAACTCAAATAATTAAATAATAAGTATCAAATAAAATTCTATATATTCTAATTACATACTATACAGTACACTGTACCTTTCAAATAACATTGTACCTATATAAACAATGCTTACTTCATTAGTGATTGAGTGACTTTTCATGATTATGTACTTACACCTGAATCATACTTTATTTATGTTTACTAATTACTATATTGCGAATGCAGAATAAGCTGCTTCGTTAAGATAACAATTTTAGAATCTCTCCTTAAAATATATTTTGAATATGAGGCTACAAATAGTATATCAACGATCTTAGTTTTTCCTCTATGCTGTGTCTAGAGCAAATTTCTCTTCAAGATTAACTTTCTTTTATAGAATACTGTAAGGAAGTCTCAACTGACATGTGAGCAATTGTTCAAAGTATTTCATAGTTATACATATTTTACTGATGAGAGAGAGAGAGAGAGAGAGAGAGAGAGAGAGAGAGAGAGAGAGAGAGAGAGAGAGAGAGAGAATTAACATATCAGTCACTTGGTTGCATGCTAATTTACAATAAACATATATTAACCACAGTAATGATAAAAAATTTGATAATATTCAGTAACTAAATAAGTTTCTCCGAAAGACATAAATATGGTAAAATCTCACCTGAACTTCTAAGTGCACTTTATCATCCAAATTAACTTTATAAAGAGTAGTACAGCCCCCAGGATCCAATGTCAAGGGCTGTGCTAAGGCTGGATGTGTTAAAACTAGAGTGCAGGGAAGATGATTATGGATGGCCAATGGTGGGGAAAAGCACAAAGTATAATTTGGAAGCACACCGCCTAGTCCCTCCCACTGACCAGTACTTAATTTCACGCCCTCTCTCATTGTTACCTGGAAAAAGAGCAATTTTAGTTTAGGTATTTTAGGAAATAAGGGATTTTTACATTTCATCAAAATTTATTCAATTCCAGAAAAGAAAAATATGACAAATTCGAAGATAATTTTTATTTTTCCTAACCATACAAACCTTAGCTATTTACATGGGTTTACCTTTTAGCGTAGCTGAAATGGCGAGCCATTAGAATTTAACGAGGGTGTATTACTCCCGCGCTAGTTAGCAGGGGGGGGGGAGGTAGGGGAGGGGTAGCTAGCTACCCCTCCCCCCCTCACACACCGATGAATTGCTTCACTTTCACTTAGAGGTAGGACTTGTCTTGGGGGACAGGGCTGGCGGGCAAATATATGTAAATAGCTAAGGTTTGTATGGTTAGGAAAAATACAAATTATCTTCGAATTTGTCATTTGTTCCGTAACCGAAATACAAACCACGCTATTTACATTGGGTGACTTACCCCTTAGGTAAGGGTGGAAAGTCCCCAGCCATACTGGCTTTGGCTTTACCCGGGGACTCAGAATCCGAGTGAGTCGCACTCGAGAAAAGGAGTCCCTGCACCTCACAAGTTCCTTGCTCCGCAAGGAACCGTGTGGCCTACATAAGCTTGTGTGTGAAGGAAGAAGTGTGACCCGTCCTAGGCAGTCGACCTGGAGTTCCAGAAGGAACTCTGGGTTAGGACGTTCCCAATACCACCTCGTCAGGGTATGGGGGACGCGACAGTATTGACTCAATACTCGGAACACAAGGAAGCATGGTTTACCTGCAGAGGTTTGAGGTCAGCTATGCAGAGACCAGGATGCTGCTTCCCAGTAGAGGGGATGATGAAGAAAGAAATAAGGGCCAGACATACTTCTTTCGTTCATGCAGACTAAAACCTGATAACAATACCCTCAACCTTCTGCTACCTGTCCAAAAAGGAGCTTGAGGTTAGACCAGCTGTTGTGTAGCCACCATAGAGCGATAGAAACGTATCGAAACTCCTGTGGGTCACGCCCTGCAAGAAGCGGGCTGCGAAGGTCATTAGACGCTTCCAGACTCCAGCTTGTAGCACCTGCGTCACAGAGTAGTATTACTCGAAGGCGAGGGACGTTGCGATGTATCCGACATCGTGCTGTAGGGCGACGTGACGGGGGAGGGTCTGGAGACAGGTCGAGATGAATGTCCTTGAGTCCGGGCTGAAGAGGTATACTGGTGACTCTCCCCCGTGTCCTTCTTGTGCTCCCAACCCGGCTGCACATGAGGACAAACTGCAGCTGTTCCCAAAGCTAACCTCTCGAATCCTTTACTGGCAAGAAGGAGAAGGTTTTGGGACATCACATACAGAATGGTGACTCGAAATCTTGAAGGAATTGGACCGAAGGGCCGGGACCCCAAGATTCTGAGTCTAGCCAACAACTCAGGAGCGAACCTGAATTGTGCCTTCCCCCATTCCTTAGAAAGGGCGGAGTCGTACGAGACTAAGAAGATTGCTTACACACTGGCTGCAGCCAGAGTGAGCAGGAGCCCCAAGACGGAATACGATCAGAGGCCTGACGTAAAGGGTCTTGAGAAGATCTCTTAAGGGACTAAAAAGTCCGAGCCATGCTCCATGTTGGAGGTCTCACTCCGACTAGGGCAGGGACGTTCGCAGCTTCGCACGAGCGAGGAAAGGTCCAGCGGGAAGGAAAAAGTTATTCCTTTCAGCCTGAAGGTCAGGAAAAGGCTGAGCGACAGGCTTCATTGCCGAGAGCAGAAAGGAGTTTCCTCCCGCCGAAAGGCAATAAGTTCGTTATTGCTGGAGAAGAGGCCTCAAGGGAAGAGGTATATCTCCCATGACACCAACCACCGAAGACTCTCCACTTCGCCTGGAAGACCCCTGCGGATGACTATCGCAGATGACGCGACCTCCGTCCCGCGACTGTAGCGGGTTGTCTCTTCATGAGGAAGAGGCGTAGTGTCTCCAGGCATGAAGCTGAAGCAACGCCCCGGCTCGTGAAAGATGTTGCAGTGTGGTTGTTTGAGAAGCCTGTGCCGTGGGAGAAGCTTTCCCGGGAGTTCCGTCAGGGGAAGCAGAGGGTCCGGAAACCGTTCCGCGCATAGTCCCAGTGGACCTCTCAGGGCCATTGAAAGGTTGGCAGACAACCTTGTTGAGACCCATTCTCAACAGACAACAAAGGAGGGAAGACGCAGGCGTCGATGTTGTCCAACCATCACCGGAATGCATCTTGCCAAAGAGTCTCGGGGTCTGAGACTGGGGGGAAGAACAGCGGAAGCTTGAGGTTCCAAGCTGTCGCGATCAGGTCCCCCAGGCCAGGACTTGCTGGTTACTCAAGGCCAAAGACCCCCAGGTACACTCTCTCTACGAGGCTCTGCTCGGATAGTCGGAGAGAACATTCCTCTGCCCGGAATGAGCAAGCCGATGGTGGTATTGAGAGGATCTCAAATCATCTCAGTATCTCTACTGCAAGATGCGAAGGTATAAAAATGCATCCCTTGCTGGTTAGAACACGCCAGTACCATGAAGTCGTCGCGCACGGAGCGACTCGGCAGGAGCTGTAGGATCTGTAGAGGGGCCAGACTACGGCCCCTAATCCTGCCTGAATGATGGAGAGGTATCCCTCAGGTCCTGACCATAGGCCTGGACCGGAGCATGCCCCCACCCCCCCTTTCCTTTGACGAGTCCGAGAACAGCATAAAAAATGTGGGGAAAGGACGAGAATATCCACTCCCATCAAGAGGTTCCATAGGTCAACCCCCATTGCAGGTCTAATCGTCCCGCTGGTCCCATAGGGGCCAGAAAGTCCGGTTAATCGTTGCTTTGAAACCACCGGAACTTGGGCCGCCCCACAGGGAACTTATCCTGAGGCAACCATTCGGAACTTTAGACGGGTCAATGAGGAAAGAGACCTAGGAAACGTTACAAGGTAGGGCTGAAAGCTCTGCCCGACTGAAAACAGGTACTGCGACTCTCCTCAGCCTTGCCACAGTCAACTGAAGGGAAGGCTCGGAGGAGGCGGCAACAGAATCTGGCGTCCCCAGGAGGTCACCCATCCAAGTACCAACCAGACCCGACGTTGCTTAACCTCGCTGGACGGACGAGAAGCGGGGTTTCCAACGTGGTAAGGCCGTTGACTCAATATCATGGCTAGATACTCCAGATGTTGAGGCCGAAGAAGAGAAGGCTCCTAGCAAATTACCATGAACCCCCACTCATGGTAAGGATCCGGAAGCTTGTCCCGGCGTTGAAGAAGGTCAAACCCGAGCCTACCGGAGTTGACCAGACCTCCAAAAGGCGAAGGAGGCGGCAGCCTGCTCCCGAGCGGCCATGAGAAAAGCAGGGAGAGTTCTCTGGGGAAAAACCTGCGATGCCACGGCGGGATCGCCACACTGCATCTTAAGCAGGAATAGCTGTAGTCTAGGCTGAATTCCACGAGCTTCCTGGAAGATGGATGGAATGGAAACTGAAAGTACCCGTCCTTCCGATCCAGGGCCTAAGGAGTCCTGTCGCCTCGTTACCAGTCTGATCGATTCTGTTGTTCCACGCTGGACGAAGTTTGTTCGACAAACTTGATCAGAGCTGAGAGGTCGACTACGGAATTCCCGTCTCAGATACTTTCTTACGAGAAAGGATCGACTGAAGAAGCCGGGGGGTGAAGCCGTCGACGATCCTATGGAGGACCTCCTCCTAAGGCATGGATCATTCTGCCCAAACGGGCAAACTCTTGCCGACCCTATGGCATAGAAGTTCAGATACACTGAATTCGCTGACAGAGACGGCAGGCGCGATATCCTTGGCTGATCACGGAGCTCGTGCAGGAATGGGCATCGGGAAGCTGTTATCCGGATGAGTAACCTTAGGCGTCCTCCCAGCGTGAAACCTGCAAGGGGGGGTTGCCAATCCTAGAGTTCGTGAACTCTGCCTCTCCCTCTAGGACTATGCCCCCCGGGGAGAGCCTCCCGTGCTACCTGTTCCTGACAGGAGGGGACTGCTATTGGACACCTTGTCTCAGTTTTCGTAGCCGGTCCGATAACTTAGACCGACGAGGCTGAAAGAAAGAGGCGCTGGAGCCCTGCAGGGTCTGGAAGAAAGCGCCTTGGAGGAGTGAAAATGGAAGTCGACTTCCTCCGCACAACCGCTGTCTATGTCTCTGTCCTTGGGCACAAACAAACTCTTCCCAAGGATGGAAGGGTGTCTGAGGTTGTCGACATCCACGGATGAGACACCCGAAAGGAAGCCCTCGGTCATTGCGTCCAGATGGTCCAACATCGAGCTTGCCCGCAAGCTCGAAACTTGGCGACGAAACGCCAAGGTGCTTGAGCCCGAGAGGAGGAAAGTACCCATGACCTTCCTGTAGCTTCCTTGAACAAAACCTCGGGTCGCAACCGAGGAGGGAAAGGACCTGGTAAGCCCCTTTCACGAGATAGAGAAGAGGAAGGGGTAAACCAGTCACCCCTTGCCCGATGGAGAAATCTCGAACGGAAAGCTCCCTGGCAAAAACCCTTCCAGGGAATGACGGGGAAGGGCTAACCCAGGTTCTGGAAAGAAGAATGTTGCTCAGACCTCCCTGAAGATTCTTCCTGCTCTTTGATGTGCCATGCTCTGCGTTTACGGGGTGAGGCCGTGTTCTGGTAATACGCTCCAGAAGACTCACCAGGCTGGCCGTGCTGCGAAACCCCAACGGGAATCGCGGTCGCAATCGCCCTGGCGCTCGCGCGATGGTAAATCAATGGTTTGCGCGTGGGCGAACGTGGAAGCGCCCATGCGCGGGCACGCAGGAACGCAAACGAAGGTGCGCGAAGGAGCGCAGAAGGAGGGAGAGCGTGGTATGAAGGGCGAGAGCTGGTGGTCGGCGAGCGATAACCCGTAGGGGAGCAATGGATACTGCAAGAATTAAGCCGACGTTCGCGCGATGAAACACCGTAGGTTCGCGCGACGGAACACCGTCGGTCCACGCGACGGAACACCGTCGGTCCGCGCGACGGAACACCGTCGGTCCGCGCGACGGAACACCGTCGGTCCGCGCGACGGAACACCGTCGGTCCGCGCGACGGAACACCGTCGGTCCGCGCGACGGAACACCGTCGGTCCGCGCGACGGAACACCGTCGGACCGCGCCATGGAACACCGTCCGTCCGCGCGAAGGAACACCGTCCGTCCGCGCGAAGGAACACCGTCCGTCCGCGCGAAGGAACACCGTCCGTCCGCGCGATGGAAGACCGTCGGTTCGCGCGCGGGCGAACATTGGAGAGCATGTGCGTGGTCGCGCATTCGCCTAGGTGTGCAGGCACGTGGGTGAGCGGTCGCGCGGGCACGTGAGCGTGTGGACGCGCAGGCACGTGGGCGCACGGGTGAGCGCAGGCGGTCGGGAGACCGATGACGCGTAGGCGGGCGACGGCGCGTCGACGAGCGACGGCCCGTCGGCGAGCGACGGCGCGTCGGCGAGCGACGGCGCGTCGGCGAGCGACGGCGCGTCGGCGAGCGACGGCGCGTCGGCGCGTCGGCGAGCGACGGCGCGTCGGCGAGCGACGGCGCGTCGGCGAGCGACGGCGCGTCGGCGAGCGGTGGCGCGTTAACAAAACGCAAGCGCGCAGGTGAAGAATCGCGCGGGGCGCGTAGGCGATTGCCAACGCGAGAGAGACTAGTGATGGTTAGCGCGCATCGCGCTAACAGAAGGAGTGCAGGTGCATCAGGAAGGTGAGCGCTGAAGCAAGCTGTTAATCAAGCGATCCTAGACGGTCAGAAAACCGTTGGCGCCCATTGGTGCGTGGCAGAAAAGGGCGCGCAGATGTGCGCTGGCGATTGAAGAAAGCTGGCGCACAGAAGGACAGAAGTAAAGGTGAGCGCTGGCGAGCAGGAGGAAGATCTACGGCAATACTCAGCTACCGGAGATCGTGGTCCACAGCAGGCGAGCGCTAGATCGCTACTGATGGTGTCCAGGGGAACTGACACGCGTGGCAGATCGATAGCGATCGTTGACGCATAGGAGATCGCTGACGAGCAGGTGAACGTTGACGCGTCTATGGTCGCTGGCGAGCAGAAGGCAACGCGTGGAAGCCTGTGCGTAGAAGAAGAGTCCTTGTCCAAGACCTGAACCGAAGTTCTAGATCGCGAGGGCGAACGTGGGCGCACAGGGCGCATAACAGGAACCAACAGGAACAGCAGAGATGATCATCATGAGAGCGCTGACGAACAGGAGAGCGCTGGCGAACAGGAGAGCGCTAGCGATCAGGAAAGCGCTCATGAGCAGGAGAGCGCCTGTGCGCTAACACTGAGCAGGAGAGCGCCTGTGCGCTAACACTGAGCAGGAGAGAACACAGCAGAAGGGCGCGCAGGGGAACCCTGACACGCAAGGGAAGAACCCCCGTGGGAGGCAACCCTTTGCCCCGAAGGGATCGTTATCCGTCGGGAGACTGATGTCCGTCGGAAGACCGCTGTCTGTCCGTCGGGAGACTGATGTCCGTCGGAAGACCGTTGTCCGTCGGGAAGACCGTTGCCCGTCGGAAGACAAGGTCAGACTGCCGTCCATCTGCACCAGGGGCGGAAGATCAAGAAGAAGGAGTTGTAGGCTGCATACGGAGATTCAAAAAGGCGCCTCTTAGCACCCTTATAGGGAGATGGGAGGCCCTTACGACGAGGCGGACAGTGAGCCTTACGGCGAAGGAGGCCAACAGCAACAACAGTAGAAGAATCCTCCAAAGAGGAGTCTCTATGAGTGTACTCTCTCGCGAACGAAAGAGAAACACTTCGTAGAAGAGACTGGTCAGCCAGTGACCTAAAAGGAGCAATCCTCCGAAGAGGGGCTCCTGCAGTTGCCCAGCCCCTTGAGCAAAACTGCAGGTGCGACCGCTCAGTACCAAGAGCATAGTCGCACAAAAAAAAGGCAAGAGAAGAACCCCCCAAAAGTGGAAAAACTCAAGCCTGGACAGGAAAAACTTCTCTCGGAAGGAAAGTTACCCACCCAAGGAGGCGAGCCTCCTGAGAGTTCTAAAATGAACTGGAGAGCTGTCAATCATCACGGGAGTACTTCCAGAAGAAGGAGACACGCCCCTGACGAAGATCCATAGGGGAGGCAGCAACAGCCAAATCCCCAGGCCTCAACAAGACAGCTCACACCGGTGTCACATTACAGAAACGAACTAGATCGGTAACTGTAAAAAAATAAAACAAAAATCATTAGTACACATTCATTCCCCCGGGAAGGCTCTGAAGAGGAATCCCGAGGGAAAGGAACACAAGAATTACACAACAGGCACGTGCCCTCACAACCACTTACACTCACGGAAGGAGAGCTGTAACCAACACAGAATTATAACAATTATAATTATGTAACTATGTAATTACGTAATTTAAAAATGAATGAACACTAAAGAAAGAACGAAAACCCCGAAAGGAATCGTTCTACAAAGCTGAAAAATCAACAAATACAATTAGATTCATAAACTAATTGAGACAAAACGTACGGCGTAGCAACCCCCCCCCCCTACACGGGAAGGAAGCTACAAAAGGCGTAGTAACGTAGTAAAAGTGTGAACGACCTCAAGAGAGAGAGAGAGAAAGACCGAAGTCAAACTCGATCGCGACCCATGAAATTACACCATGGTGGCCTAACTGCCGAGGGCTCCACGGAGATATCGTACACTACACACACAAGCACAAACTCTGTAAAGGAAACTTACTGATTTCTATACTCAAATATATACATAAACATGAGTAAATGTTTACATATATATTGAGTAAAAGAAAAGTAAGTGATTAAGTAAAGACAAAACAAACAATGGTTGCCAAGCGAGGACAAAGACAGAGACGTCTGTCCATGTCCGAGCCAAAAGTGAAAGTGAAGCAATTCATCGGTGTGTGAGGGGGGGAGGGGTAGCTGGCTACCACTCCCCTAACCACCCCCCCCCCCCGCTAACTAGCGGGGGGGTATTACACCCTCATTAAATTCTAATGGCTCGCCATTTCAGCTACGCTAAAAGGTAAACCCAATGTAAATAGCGTGGTTTGTATTTCAGTTACGGAACAAATATAGGTTAAGATTTTAAAAGGATAAGTTCCTACAGTTCTCGCTGATCTAGATTTTAGTTTTCAAAATGTTTTAGGTCAGTCAAACAATTTTTGTTTAAATATTTCACATTATAAAATTTATGACACTACTTTCTTCAGTTTGTGGGAAAACGTCCACTGCATTGCTCTTGTGTTTTTATAAAAGAAAAATATGATACAAAATATTTTATGCATTGATCATCCTCCCATTTCCAAAGGCACTGCAATTAGATCAAAACAAAGTGCCTGCAATGTTACAATTAAAACAATTCTCTGATAAATCACATGCAGCACTGTATTTGATTAAAAGACAATTTTACAATACCAAACATTAACATCAACTATAGCTAAATTACCAAAACAATTAATCTACTTTATTACAAAGCTTTACTGTTTCCATGCATTAAACAAAAAAAAAACATTCTTTTCAATAGGTACTTTATCTATGATGTCTCACAGGATCATAATACAGGAGAGGGGGTTCCCAGCCCCCTCGTCCCGTCCCTTTTAGTCGCCTCTTACGACACGCAGGGATACGTTGGAGCTATTCTAATTGTTTTTATGCCCCCGCGGCCACAAGGGTCCTTTTTTTTTATGTCGGCTACCCCCCAAAATTGGGGGAAGTGCCTTGGTATATGTATGTATGTATGTATGTACTTTATCTATTATTTTAGGAGTGATGTCATAACCACTCCAACATGCTATTCTTTTATCATCTTCTAGTGGTTAAAAACACTGAAGATTTAGAATTATAAACTGAAAATCTCGGTACTCACAGCTGCTGTGACATCGGATTCATTCTCCACTTTTGAATTGCACACAAGTAGATGCGATCGCGTCGAGGATAGGACTTCCTTCCACCATACGCCAATCTCACTAACACCATAGCTAGAAGTATTAAAAAATGAGATGAAAAATATTCTGTTTTTCTATTTCTGGGCGAGGAACCTGTGTCACTCCGTGAAATGCTCCTTAAAACACCATTTCAAAGGTATAAATACTGCTAAATATACCAGAGAAAAAAGTTGCATGGAATGCCAGGAATATATCCAGCTCGCTCATCCCTAAAGGGTGTCGGTATTAAAACTGGGGCGAGTGATACCACTACCAAAGATCCCTTTCCAATTAGATTTCTCCCTCCTCAAAATCCCCAGTTACTACAAGGTGTCGTTCACTACAGCTACTGCCCCCCCCCCCCCCCCCACCACCACTACCTAACCTTCTCCCATCATTCCTTGTTAGCACCCGTGAACGTTCGTACGTGTTTTTTGTTACTTTAAAGTACAAGAGGAAAATAAAGATTTCAAGAGGAATTGTCTCTATTAAACATTGAATTATTCCTCTTTAAAATTTACTAATAAAAGCATTACTCTAAAATACCTGTTGGGAAAAAATAAGCAGGTAAAATATAAGCATTCATGCCCTTATTATCTGGAAATAAAATTTTCTATACTCTTAAGTAGAGCTTTCATTCCCAAACCCCGGCATATTGCGTCAGTCCTAGCAACCATGAATTATAATCTTTTAACTATATAAACATTAGTCCATTTTCTTACAACATTAAATACCATCTGGATGCTAAAGTTTTTAACTTTTAAACTAGAATTTCTTTATCTTCTTTTTGAATTATTAGACAGTTTAAGATGGGTTTTTAAGAAATAAAGAATATACTGTATCAACAAGCAATCTTTTAACTATTTAAACATTAATCCATTTTCTTACCCCATTAAATACCATCTAGATGCCAGAGCTTTTAATTCTTAAACTAGAATCTCATTACTGTATCTGCTTTTGTATTATTAGACATGAAAGTTTAAGATGGCTTTTTAAGAAAAAAAAAATATACTTTTTGGGTTTGGCCATGTCGTCCTGATGGAAGGTTCCTTTATGTATGTAACCTTTCTAAGGGATAGGCTACCTAAAGGAACCTTCCATCAGGACGACATGGCACTCTTACCCAAAAATAGATTTTTCGCTTTGCTCAAAATCCGTTGTATCATCAAATATATTTCAATACTTTTAATGAAGAAATAA
This sequence comes from Palaemon carinicauda, assembly GCF_036898095.1. Taxonomy (NCBI): domain Eukaryota; kingdom Metazoa; phylum Arthropoda; class Malacostraca; order Decapoda; family Palaemonidae; genus Palaemon; species Palaemon carinicauda. Next base: position 192,003,194 of record NC_090728.1, on the reverse strand, counting down.
TAGAATAAAGAGTTCTATTTGTGGGTTTATGAACTAAAAAATAACCATCAATATCATTAAAAGATGCCCAAATACATTCATGGTAATCAAGGAAAATTTTCAGCAATTTTAGTTTTGTGACTACTATTTCATCTGCTTGTCTTATAATGAAATATAAATTCAAAGCCTGTTACCAGAATAAAAAAAAGAGAAATACAAGGTATCTCAGCCATTACATCCTACAAGGTAACTTTGATGTTTAAAATGTGTAATTAAAGAATTGCCTTACCAATCAGAAGATAATGATATCTATCATACAAATGATACTTGCAATTAACCCTTTTACCCCCCAATGGACGTACTGGTACGTTTCACAAAACTCATCCCTTTACCCCCTTGGACGTACCAGTACGTCCTTGCAAAAAACTGTTATTCACTTTTTTTTGCATATTTTTGATAACTATATGAGAAACCTCAGGCCTTTTCCAAAATAATGAGACCAACCTGACCTCTCTATGACAAAAAATTAAGGCTGTTAGAGCAATTTAAAAAAAATACATAGCAAAATGTGCTTAAAAAAAAAAACGCCTGGGGGTTAAGGGTTGGAAAGTTCCAAATAGCGTTGGGGGTAAAAGGGTTAAAGAGTTAATTTATTTCATACTTACTCTGCCGCTGCAGGTTGAATGTGTAACGGTGAATTGTATGCGACTAGAAGAGGCACGGTGTAAACCTGATCTGGCTGTAATGCAGCCATAGGTATATGAGCTTCGAAGGGATTTATAGGAGAAACAACACGAGAATGAATCTCCCCAAGAGACGATCCAAGCGCTTCCATGATGTTCTTCGTGAAGCAGATGTTGACGGGTATAGGGAGCTCATTGATAACCTGTAAAAGATGTTCAGATTAGTGATAAATATTGTTACTAAATACTATACTGTATAGACAAATATATATACTGTACTGTACTGTACATATATACATACAGTTGAGTTATAAATAGTTAATTGACTCTTAAACCCACTATTCAATAACTAGCATATTGACAGACAAAGAATCTTATTTCTCTAGAATAACTATTTCTTCTTATATCTAGCACACTCATATTTTTTCCTTATTCTATACGGTCATGCTTATTGCAATGGATGGCACAATGTATCTGAGTCCATTGAAACCTTTTTTTATACCACTGTTCAAAGATGATACCACATTGATTATTTTCATTCCCAAAATCTCAAGCAAATATAAATTGTTGATAGTGATTACAGTAAACTTTCTTTTCAAATTTACAATGCTATTCTTGCTTATGAGTTTACATACTCTCAGCAAAAAACATTTTTTGCATGTGTAGATAAATATGATCTTTTCTACCATTATGAAACACTGTAGCCTTATTTCATAACATGATTATGTTAAAGCCTTCAGAAATAAAAAAGGAATGCTAATGTAGACACAGGCTCAGTGGCAAGTATGACGACTACGGCTCTCCCCCTCTCTCTAATGGAGATCAAAGCGAAGGTGGGTGGACTGTATCAAGGATGACCTTCGATCAAAGGGATTAACCGGTGATGAGGTGTGGGACAGAGGTAGATGGAGAAAGCTGACCAGAAACATCGACCCTACATAAAAGTGGGAAAAGATGTAGACAAAGAAGAAGAAGCTATTAGCAAAGCCTCCAGATTACGAAAGGACTAACCTGCAATGGACTCCGAACTGTGACACGAGTCGACTGGTGGTCCACTTCAACAGACACAATGATATGATACCTTCTGTCATGCATGGGAGGGCTGAGTTGGAAGACACGACTGCGGGACCGATTCCCGACAAAAACAGTAAGCTCATCAAATCCTGTAGGAAAAAAAAAAATAAAAACTTCAGTTTATAAGAAGAAATTATGAATCTATAAGGAAAGCATATTGGATGGCATATAGTAATACTGAACCATCATTAAAAGCAAGCATAAGCTGGCTAAACACTCCAATCAATTATGTATCTATAAGGAGATCATATTGGCTGGCATATACTGTAGTAATATTGAATCACCATTAAAAGCAAGCAGAAGCTGTATAAACACTCTAATCAACTATGTATCTATAAGGAAAGCATATCGGCTGGCATATAGTAATACTGAACCATCATTAAAAGTAGCATAAGCTGGATAAACACTCCAATCAATTATGTATCTATAAGGAGATCATATTGGCTGGCATATAGTAATACTGAACCATCATTAAAAGTAAGCATAAGCTGGCTAAACACTCCAATCAACTGTGTATCAACAAGGAAATCATATCAGCTGGCATATAGTAATACTGAATCATCATTAAAAGTAAGCATAAGCTGGCTAAACACTCCAATCAACTATGTATCGATAAAGAAAGCATATCGGCTGGCATATAGTAATATTGAATCACCATTAAATGTAAGCATAAGCTGGCTAAACACTCCAATCAACTATGTTACTAATTGAGTGATGATGATCTAAAAATAATGTAAAACCTATAGCGAGAATATGGGCAGAATTTACCTCTGTTAAGAAAGATATAATTCAAAGCTTTTAAGATGTAAAGATTGACTGGACGCCACAGTGCGACAGAAAATACTGTATTCCATCAACACTACGTTTCATAAAATAATAAGCAATCAAATTTAGAAATATCTAGTTCAAAGCTAAATTCTAGTCAGACAAATCACAATAACCTGAATAAGCAATATGGCTTACCAGGAACATTAATTTGAACCCGGTGTTTAATCATATCCTGGTATAATTTAACTGGATTAGGGCAAAGTTGATCAAAATTCTCTTCAACGGCTTGAACCTCTCTAGTTGTTTCAGAACGAATCCCAGGACATGAATTTAAGCTTAGGTGATCCCAGTCTCCTATCCTGTAAAATAGAACAAACAATCATAAGAGGGAAATGGCATGATTTGTTAGAAATATAAATGTCCTATTTGGTTTTGGCCTACCAATACACAGAAAGGCAAAGAAAGATAGGCAATGAGTTTACTACCGATTGAAAAAAAATTTGCCTGAATCTCGTTTAAAGAATTTCTTTCTGGGGCCACCCCATGCCCTAGGTGGAGGGGGACCTTCCCGGGCCCCACCCCGCAGGGTTTCATCTACAAAGACACTAAACACTCGGTAGCATACATTTCTTGGCCTTTTAGCAAAGCTAATATGAGAGGGTTGCCTCTTGTAGGGATACATAAAAGGATTAGTAACACAAACATAGTGCCACCAATACAGTAATAATAGTAATACAGTAATATCTTAAAATTTACTTTATAGGCCAATTTTTATAGATTCAGCTATAACCTTTTGAAAAAACAAAGAATTTCTTCTATGGATAAACAAATAGCTAGGTTGGCAGCATCGTGGGTTTCTGTTTCAGAGGTCCCGAATTCGCGTCCCCACCAGGACACGAATACTGAGAGACCTTCTACCGGGGGGGTGCTCCCCAGGGTGGCGCCTAGGGGGGGAGGTTAGAGGGGGCTAGTGATAGTCCCTGCTGGCTTATGGTCGCCCGAGGAGAATGATGTAGATCGTCTCAGTGGAGACCTAAAACCCGCAACTTTAACATTAACAAAGACTAATCTAATTAATACTCACCCATCAGCACAAGAGTCGTCATCTGAAACAGAACCTTCGCGACTTCTACTCTTTCCAGAGGCAGGGCTAGAAGGCGAGGAGTCTGGTTCTTGGTACTTGGATGAGGCAAGAACTTCAAGCTTAGATACACCATTTTCCTAAAACAAGAAAGCTCAAGTAATGCCCGATATATTAAGAGTAGTATAGCTTTTCTTGTAAAAAAGACAGACATATTGGAAATATAAATAATAAGTATAGCTTGCAATTTGCTTAATTTGACTCTTATAAAATCTTATTATCATATGAAAATTTCATGGTGAATTAAACATTTATCGCCATTATGAGAAAAATTGCTTGAATTTCATCTATACACATAGAAGAAACTTTCAATACATCAGCCCTCGATCGGATATTTAAGAATATTTCAACAAAGGTTCTACTTACGTCATTCCCTAAGCAAATTATTACTCAGGAATTTAAGAATCAAAATCACTGAAATGCAATAATTATGGATTATTCAGGAATCAAAATCACTGAAAGGCATCTTTAATCTTGTTATAAAATACAGGACTTGGGTTCAAGATACGTTAAGAGGACACGTTCAAGGAGACAAAGCCCTTAAGTCAAGGTAGGATACTGACTTATGTAAGGCTAGATCAATGAATATTAATTTTAGAAGTGTCTGTTGAAATGGAGTTTTTGTAATCGATCGCAATCATCTCTATACTGTATAGACCACAAGATGCTAGAAATCAATAGATAGTTTGTTGTATATAAGAGGAAGAAAATAGAGGAGTCAAAAACAGAAAGAAATTATTTAAAACAAAGCCAAAATCATTCAAAACACCATCGAAGTTATCAGACAAAAATTTATAAAATCCTCCGAGGAATGTATTTTTTATGAATTTCCAATGAAAATTTAACAAAATTAAGCATGCAAATCTGCTACCCACCTCAATTTGAGTCATGACGGTAACTTTAGAGTTGGGACCAATTTCATTGACAACCGTTAATTCCTTTATGCAGGGCCCAGATGACGTCACAATTGGCTGAGGGTCCGGTGGTTTATTGAGGTAGTGAGAAACAAGACCGTGTACAGACATCATGATGCGAGGTGTCAGAGAGAACTCAAGGCTGTCTCTTGAATCGACAAATATACATGTTGAAAGTTGTCCCGTTTCTGTGTCGTCAGAGTCATGGTCAACACTATCTGAAGTACAAAGATGAAGAAGAACAAGATTAAGTTTAGACATAGCATCAGTTGATGAAGAAAACACTTAGGTGATTTAATATTTATGTTGAATAATCTAATACTACAATTTAATATTGCAATAAAGAATATGATTATTTCTGATTAGGCATGTGCTTTTCAGACATACATACATCCATATACCAAGGCACTTCCCCCATTTTGGGGGGTAGCCGACATCAACAAATGAAACAAAACAAAAGGTGACCTCTACTCTCTACGTTCCTCCCAGCCTGACAAGGGACTCAACCTAGTTCAGCTGGTACTGCTAGGGTGCCACAGCCCAACCTCCCCTGTTATCCACTACAGATGAAGCTTCATAATGCTGAATCCCCTACTGCTGCTACCTCCGCGGTCATCTAAGGCACCGGAGGAAGCAGCAGGGCCTACCGGAACTGCGTCACAATCGCTCGCCATTCATTCCTATTTCTAGCACGCTCTCTTGCCTCTCTCACATCTATCCTCCTATCACCCAGAGCTTTCTTCACTCCATCCATCCACCCAAACCTTGACCTTCCTCTTGTACTTCTCCCATCAACTCTTGCATTCATCACCTTTTTTAGCAGACAGCCATTTTCCATTCTCTCAACATGGCCGAACCACCTCAACACATTCATATCCACTCTACCTGCTAACTCATTTCTTACACCCGTTCTCACCCTCACCACTTCGTTCCTAACCCTATCTACTCGAGATACACCAGCCATACTCCTTAGACACTTCATCTCAAACACATTCAATTTCTGTCTCTCCATCACTTTCACTTTCTTGCTCATTAATTTACTCATCGTTGAAAAAATAGCTATAATATTGATCTTTTTGTAAAAGTATACATGAAATTTTTGAAACTATGGAAGTAATTCCAATGACTCTGAAGAATAATCTTGAGAATTTTGATATTTAACCCACATTTCATTAAAGTTACTCATACTATTTTATTCCCAGTGTTATTATCTGTTGTCCTAAACAGGAAATGGAGTTTTAAAGCCTACATTTCTAGAAGTACAAACAGATAATCTGAAGAAGTTTCTATACTTTTTAGCTTTAGATGTTTAAAAAAGAAAATAATTCTTCAGACTTCCTATAGCATATTACTGATAAGGCATCTATTAGTATACCAGTAGATAATTTTCCTGTAGAATGCAAAAATTGATAACTGGTCCATTCTCTCTGGGTATTATCTACGCTTACTAATGGCAATCCTACCTGGAACTATTCTTGGAGGGCCAAAAACTCCGCCGTTGGCTTCTTCTTGTGACTCCGGGCCATCCCCAGACGATTCTCCTGACTTTAGCTCAGGACGGCGTTCCTCCTTGTGTCTATGTTTGGCTTCTTCATCACTGCTGTTTGCATCCTCGGAGCCCTCCGAGTCACTAGAGAACATGTGAGAAAATGCACTCGAGATTTTGTGCAGGAGGCCATCTTCAGTTTCAGAATCTGAATCCAATGGATAACCTGGAAAAAGGTATCGTTATTTAATGTTAAGTCCAAATAACACTGTTAACTTGATTGTCTTTTCTGGCTAGGTTTAAGAATCAATAATCTTTCGGCATAATGCTATTTACCTATCTCAGTACATCACAGATTTATAAATAGCCATGCTCCTCTTTATATTGCAGGTTTTTGAGGGCGGACAAGTTTTATTCTTTTCATATTTTAATTATACTTTGTTAGAAAAATAGTAATTTTTGGGCTCGACCTGTGTTGCTCCGTGAAATGCTCCTCTAGCACCATTTCTAAGGCATAATTATTGCTGAAAATACCAGAGAAAAAAAAAGAGATGCATGGAATGCCAGGAATAAACCTAGCTCGCTCACTCATTGAGTATCGATATAGAAAACTGGGGCGTGATTTAACCACGACCATAGATCCCTCACCAATTAGACCTCTCCTTCATAAAAGCTTAAATTTATAAAAAGTAAAAAAAATAAAAAATTATAAAAGGAATGAAAAATATATACTGTATATTTCTGTATCTACTTTGCAGTTTTTCAGCTATTGTGCAAGGGGGGGGGGGGGTAGCATCTAGGATTGTGACGGTGATAGTCGAGGGATTACTGTACATATAAGGCATGAAACTAAGATACACTTTTTGAGATGATCATTTGGTAAAATGCGTAAAATCTTACCGGAAACTTATGGCCAATGGATATCTATTCTAACTTGAATATATTACACTCCTTATCTCAAAATTATACAGTATTTGATAGAAAAGTAGACAAGTTGACTATACACATACACAGAGAATAATTATAACTAAAGACATGAAGGTATGCAACAAATAAACTTTAAGGTTAAAATAAGTAAAAATGTAAGTAAATTATATCTAACCACCATCTACTATATTTATTTACTGTACATGATCCAATTATTTCCTCTATCATTCTCAGATTTTTATTCCACAACTCCAAACTTACACCTATTGTCCTCCCTCCAACTTCTGATATCAATCCATTCATAGAGATATGATATGGTCACAAAGATATCTGCACGCTCACATACACATAAATACATACAAGTGTACATAGAGAGAGAGAGAGAGAGAGAGAGAGAGAGAGAGAGAGAGAGAGAGAGAGAGAGAGAGAGAGAGAGAGAGAGAGAGAGAGAGAGAGAGAGAGAGAGAGTGTTGCTTGATACACTTTCTTGTAATGTATATAGAACTAGAGTAGTTTCATTGGATTCTATATAGTACAGAGAGAGAGAGAGAGAGAGAGAGAGAGAGAGAGAGAGAGAGAGAGAGAGAGAGAGAGAGAGAGAGAGAGAGAGAATCATTTCCTTGATACACTTTCTTGTAATGTATATAGAACTAGAGTAGTTTCATTGGATTCTATATAGTACAGAGAGAGAGAGAGAGAGAGAGAGAGAGAGAGAGAGAGAGAGAGAGAGAGAGAGAGAGAGAGAGAGAGAGAGAGGAATCATTTCCTTGATGCATATTCTTGTAATGTATATAGAACTAGAGTAGTTTCATTGGATTCTATATAGTACACAGAGAGAGAGAGAGAGAGAGAGAGAGAGAGAGAGAGAGAGAGAGAGAGAGAGAGAGAGAGAGAGAGAGAATCATTTCCTTGATACACTTTCTTGTAATGTATATAGAACTAGAGTAGTTTCATTGGATTCTATATAGTACAGAGAGAGAGAGAGAGAGAGAGAGAGAGAGAGAGAGAGAGAGAGAGAGAGAGAGAGAGAGAGAGAGAGAGAGAGAATCATTTGTTAGATACACTTTATTGTAAATTATACGGAACTGGAGTAGTTTTATTAGATTCTATACAGTATAGTACTTTAGTATTGGCCTAAAGTACAGCATATATAAATTGGTTAGGCAGAGTTAGGCTAAGAATTCAGGGGTAAAATAGCCTACGATAATCAGTGTGATAGATCATTTATGATACTGTAATTGGTTGTACATATCGCAGTTTTGATACGATAGCCTATTGCTATAAAGTTCTTGAATAAGATACAATATTAGTACAGTGCATTTTGCTTGTTACAGTTTTACTATATTTTTGGAATCTATACTTTATTTTCAACATGCATGTTTGCATAGGTGTAACAGGGCTAGGCAGCAATTTAGGGGAAGCATAGTCTAACTACACTTTATTAATGTTACATTATTTACTTGCTAAGCTACAACCCTAGTTGGAAAAGCAAGATGCTATAAGCCCAGGGTCCCAACAGGGAAAATAGCCCAGGGGCTCCAACAGGGAAAATAGCCCAGTGAGGAAAGGAAACAAGGAAAACATAAAATTACCTGCTAGATCTCCAGTTGATCTCTTGGTGTTGGATCTCTTCATCTTATTAGAAGTTGCGTGAGGCTTAAGAACCACCATTTCATTATCTTGATACTCTTCATCCGTCGAGGAGTCGGAGTCATCGTCAACGGTGCAACTTATGTAACTACTCCTGTTGTTTGTAGAATTGCTGTCGATGGAATCATAACGAGGACTGGGATGGTTACGCTTGATGCCAATTGGCTGCGCCCGACTCTGCACTGTGCGTACCAGTGCTTCCCACGGTCTTTGCGACTGATTCTTCTCCATGATAGGCTCAATTATAGGCTCCCAAGAGGCAAACTCTTCATTGTAACAGGATAGCTGGAGGTTAACATCCGCTTTTGTATACATTAACTTAGACCAGTCATTAATCTCCCCAGTGAGAGCCACTTTCATAAGAAGTACAGGTATTGCAGACTTGAGTGACTGTTTTTCAAATGACACTGATATCATTGGTAATTTAACAGCTAATTTCTGCTGCGGCTTGGTTGACGGGTAATCCGGCTTGATGTACAATTCTTCGTCTGGGTGTGTGGGTGATATGGTGGCAGTTAAATGTTTTGGTGACCAAAGATCTTCCATATCCGCAGATGGAAGCTGTAACTTGAAAGGCATCATCTGTGGGTGCAAACTTAAGCTCAATTCTTCAGCTACGTCCATTAGAAGATGAACTACAGGAGGATTCAAATGTATCTGAACATTTGACATCTTGATCTCTGCCCTGACTCCCTCCTCTACACTGCGAAAGACCCACAATCCTTCAATATCAAATGACTCCATAACTGCGTAAGGACTCTGGCCATGATGTGAGTACATTGAAGCAAATACCTGGAACCCATCAAGAGAAACATGAAAGCTTTCGTTCCCAGGATGCCGTGAATAATCCAAAAGAATTTCACACCTTACTACAATTACCCGACTGACGTGTTCTTCGGGATCCGCAAACAGAACCACTTCAGGCCTTTTGACTTTAACTGATATAGACAAAGTTTTCTGGTCATCCGTGTTGCTTGTTACAGTAGAGAGGTAACCGCTTGTGCTGTCAACAGAGCTGGGAGGTCGGCGTATAATTCGCACACCATCGACAGTTGTGCCTAGGTCTCCGACAAAACCTGGATTCAAAATTCCACCGCTAGTACTTGCAGTACTTGGAATAGCATCATTAATATATTTATATAAAGCTAAGGCAAAGCCAACCGAGACATTAAGTCTAGTTCTTTCCACACTAATTTCAATGGCTGCATCTCCACTTGGGCTGACCTTATACATAATATCCATCATAGGAGGAACACTAACACTGAATTTGCCAAAGGTCATTCGGGCTTCACTGTTGTACTGACCAAATATTTTCTTGATGATATGATTATTGTCAGCTCTTACATCATACAAATCACACGAATGAAGAGTTAATCGCATATCTAGACTATGATCACTGTTCATATCTCCATGAACCTCAATCTCCCCGACCTCCAATCGACACAAAGCACTCGCGGCATCCCGAACGGGTGAACTGAGAACTTCATCCATATCAGTATACAAAGTCACTGTAAGTCCATCTAAGGATACAAGTGCATCAGCTATTCTGTAAATGTCAATTGAATGAGTTAAGAAGGCTTGCAGTTTACCCATATTGTCATCACTCCCCACGACAGGCGTGCCGAGGTCGATGGGCGTTAAAGGCTGAGAATGGATACTTGTATCTGAAAATTGAGCTTCAGCTTTGTTCTGAGTTAACACAGCCAATATGGTATTTAGATCCCGTTGTCCAAGGTTGATACATAAGGCTCCCATGTGAACACTGACATCCCACGACAGAAGGTCTCGACACTGCGGAATTAAAGAACGTTTGACATCTGCCCTCAGTGTTGCGGGTTCCAGTATATCTTCTTGCATCTCGAGCCCGCCTCCCAGAGTCATCACAGCACGACAAACATGAACAGGACCTAGTTCTATTAAGACATTTTCTATAGCTCCCCCTGTACCACAAGGAGCTGCTTTGAACAAATTGTCAATTTTCAAATCCCCTAGGTTAAGTACTAATAAACTAGGAGAATCAGATTTCTGAGGTATAAGAATAGTTGGAGCATGTATATCAACACTAAGACTAAGCTTTCTCCCTGACACCAGCTCCCCAATTTTTTCTTCTGTAGCTTTTTCAGCATACTTGAGAATAGCTTGAGTTCCTTCTCTGTTCATAAGAGGTTCCATAAACCTCTGAAGATCCGCTAAAAATTTGCAAAGGAACACACACTGGATGCGGCCGATTCTTATTCTCAAAGAAGCATCTGGATTCACAGCATGAGGTGAAGTATCAATTTCCTCCACTCCTTTATGACCAGGACTAAAGTGAACTAGCTTAATGTCAAAAACACGGTCCTCTTCAATTTCCACTATTCTTGAGTGAAGAGTAATATCTGACATGTCGTCAACAATTAAATCAGACAGACAGATGCGAAGGACTTTTTTCTCATTAGCTTTGAAAACACATTCGCCTTGCAAGCCTCCAACCTTAGCCTGTAAGAAGTCCAGTTCATTATCACAGAGTTTTAAATTAAGTGAATTGAAATGCACTGCTAAAGACAACTTAGTTGCCCCTGAGGGAACTGGTGGATCTTCAACGCCTGAGTTTAGCCATTCTATAAAACTATTTGGGACACTAAGCTTTTTAAAGTGATTATCTATATGGCCTAGCTTTGCTACGAGCATTATCATAAAATTGGTAAGTGTTATGATAGATCCTTTATGCCATACAACATTTAGCGTTGCAAAATCAAAGACTAGACTTTGTTCGCAAGAATGAAAATGCGTTTTAAAATCTGGACAATTAGCTCGAACTTTTCGGTACAATATTGTCGCAATATTTCCTTTCTGAGGTGAAGATATGAGTTCTAAATATTCTCCTGTAGGGCTGTGATGATATTTATCGACAAAATGAATGGAGCTAAGAGTAACCTGAACTGCCGGTCCAAAATCCATCATGGCCGATTCTACAACTAAATGAGTAGCTCTAACCATCAAATAAGGCCTGTCGCCATGGTCACTAGAACGTGATATGCCAATTACTATTTCATCGATACAAAATCGAGATAGGATGGTAATCATATTCTGTGGAGAAGTATTATCTTCAAATCCAGGTAGATCCATTGGTTTGCTCCAACCTCCTCCTTCATCATCACTGTTGTCTGAAGCTGAGAAGTATTTCTCAAGTTCCAGGCTTGTCTGCGATATCGTGTCGGCAGATGAAAGCGGTCTGACATGTCTGAGCAAGGGAGGAGTTGAGTGGTCATCAGCACAATCAGGAACTAACTTCAATTCGGTTACCCTATCAATGAGGCAGTTTCTTATACCACGCAATTCAGATACAGTCGAATCTAGCAGGCAGTGCTGTAGATCTAACTTACAGTGTGTTCTGTACAGGCTGTCCATACTATCAGGAATAAACATGCCAGTCTGTAATGTTGGCAAATGATGGGCAAATTCCACTAACTGACCCAGTCGACTGTCGGACAAGTTGAGTTTCAGCGGCGTTATGTGAATATCCATTTTTTGTCTAGGTTGTTGCCTATACTCTGGGTGTATACTGTTGGCAAGATCTATTTTGACCCTAACTCTTGGAAGCAAATGAGAATCAGAATCATCCCTAACTCTATGGACTCTCCATTCATCGCCAGAGTCGGCAAAGAGCACCTGAAGCTGCGAAACTGTGATTGTTAATCGATCATATAATCTCTCTTCCAGCTCCATCCTTGTTGCTTCTTCTAAATCTACCGTTTGACCCCCAATTTCACTGGTCACCTTTAAGCCACCCATGTCAAACACTAACACATTACCACCTTTCTGTATTGACCCATGTTCTGGTAAGACAACATAAGGACTCTTGATATCAATATCGAGATTAACGGTTTTATGCCTTGCAATGGCATACTCCAACGCTGCTCTTCCATTGTGCACTACATCTTTCACTGCATCCTTTGCAACATCTTCTAAGGCCCTATATTCTCTCTGAGGTATTTGAAAGAAGGACACTATCTCTCCACATGCATGCTGTAAAAAGAGAAGATATGACTTGATTATCAGTTGTTAAAAGGAGTAATGTGATCTTTGAAAATGAGATCAGAAAATTATAAACCTGTGAATTTTCTGATCTTATTGTAAACAAAATAATTTAATCAATTCAAAAAGAATTGGTCTAAACAGATGGCAATTAGGTACCACGCCACATTTAGCAGTGTGTACTGCTTATGCTAAACCTTCTATCAAAACATTGTAAACATTGAAGGAATGATTTTGCTTTGCGAGCTTTTATTTAAGTGCAGTCAATACTACTTCCAATTGTTAGCATCTTGCATGCATACCAGAAAAAGAACTTTATAGTTTACGAATAATGAATTAATATTTTCATGAGAATCCCCCAACATTAAATGATCAGAAAGTTTCAGGGTTTCCAGAAGAAAACTGAAAATAATAAATGATGGAAAAATACTGGGTAATGTTACTTGATAAATGTTGAAATACTGAAAAGCAAGTACTGTTCTGTACTGTAACAAGAAGTCATTAGTTTCTAGCAACAAATAAAAGTCTTAATTATTACAAATATGTTATTTTCATTAGTAAAATAAATTTTTGAATATACTTAACCGATGATCATGTAGCTGTCAACTCCGTTGCCCGACAGAAATCTACGGTCGGGATACGCCAGCGATCGCTATCCAGGTGGGGGTGTACACAACAGCGCCATCTGTGAGTAGGTACTCAAGTACTTCTTGTCAACAAGAACTCAATTTTCTCCTCGGTCCACTGGTTCTCTATGGGGAGGAAGGGTGGGTTCTTTAATTCATGATCATCGGGTAAGTATATTCAAAAATTTATTTTACTAATGAAAATAACATTTTTCAATATTAATCTTACCCGATGATCATGTAGCTGATTCACACCCAGGGTGGTGGGTGGAGACCAGCATACACGTTAACAAAGAAGCTAAGTATCCCGTATTTCATTTTATCAGTTATTCAAAATAACAAACATAAAATAAATAAGTACCTGGTAAGGAAGTCGACTTGAACTATTACTCTGCCTTTTTTAAGTACGTCTTCCTTACTGAGCCTAGCGGTCCTCTTAGGATGCTGAACGACTCCTAGGTGCTGAAGTATAAAGGGCTGCAACCCATACTAAAGGACCTCATCACAACCTCTAACCTAGGCGCTTCTCAAGAAAGAATTTGACCACCCGCCAAATCAACCAGGATGCGGAAGGCTTCTTAGCCGACCGTACAACCAAAAGAACAACAATAAAAAGTATTCAAGAGAAAGGTTAAAAAGGTTATGGGATTATGGGAATGTAGTGGCTGAGCCCTCACCTACTACTGCACTCGCTGCTACGAATGGTCCCAGGGTGTAGCAGTTCTCGTAAAGAGACTGGACATCTTTGAGATAGAATGATGCGAACACTGACTTGCTTCTCCAATAGGTTGCATCCATAACACTCTGCAGAGAACGGTTCTGTTTGAAGGCCACTGAAGTAGCAACAGCTCTCACTTCATGTGTCCTTACCTTCAGCAAAGCAAGGTCTTCTTCCTTCAGATGAGAATGTGCTTCTCTAATCAGAAGCCTGATGTAGTAAGAAACTGCGTTCTTAGACATTGGTAGAGAAGGCTTCTTGATAGCACACCATAAAGCTTCTGATTCTCCTCGTAATGGCTTTGACCTTCTAAAATAGTACCTAAGAGCTCTAACTGGGCAAAGTACTCTCTCTAGTTCGTTCCCCACCAAGTTGGACAGGCTTGGGATCTCGAACGACTTAGGCCAAGGACGGGAAGGAAGCTCGTTTTTAGCCAAAAAACCGAGCTGCAAGGAACATGTAGCCGTTTCAGATGTGAAACCTATGTTCCTGCTGAAGGCGTGGATCTCACTTACTCTTTTAGCTGTTGCTAAGCACACGAGGAAAAGAGTTTTTAATGTGAGGTCCTTAAAAGAGGCTGATTGGAGCGGTTCAAATCTTGATGACATTAGGAACCTTAAAACCACGTCTAGATTCCAGCCTGGAGTGGACAACCGACGTTCCTTTGAGGTCTCAAAAGACCTAAGGAGGTCCTGTAGATCTTTGTTGGTGGAAAGATCCAAGCCTCTGTGGCGGAATACCGCTGCCAACATACTTCTGTAACCCTTGATCGTAGGAGCTGATAGGGATCTTACGTTCCTTAGATGTAACAGGAAGTCAGCAATCTGGGTTACAGTGGTACTGGTTGAGGAAACTGCATTGGCCTTGCACCAGCTTCGGAAGACTTCCCATTTAGACTGATAGACTCTGAGAGTGGATGTCCTCCTTGCTCTGGCAATCGCTCTGGCTGCCTCCTTCGAAAAGCCTCTAGCTCTTGAGAGTCTTTCGATAGTCTGAAGGCAGTCAGACGAAGAGCGTGGAGGTTTGGGTGTACCTTCTTTACGTGAGGTTGACGCAGAAGGTCCACTCTTAGAGGAAGAGTCCTGGGAACGTCGACTAGCCATTGCAGTACCTCGGTGAACCATTCTCTCGCGGGCCAGAGGGGAGCAACCAACGTCAGCCGTGTCCCTTTGTGAGAGGCGAACTTCTGAAGTACCCTGTTGACAATCTTGAACGGCGGGAACGCATACAGGTCGAGATGGGACCAATCCAGCAGAAAGGCATCCACGTGAACTGATGCTGGGTCTGGAATCGGAGAACAATACATCGGGAGCCTCTTGGTCATCGAGGTAGCGAATAGATCTATGGTTGGCTGACCCCACAGGGCCCATAGTCTGCTGCAAACATTCTTGTGAAGGGTCCACTCTGTGGGGATGACCTGACCCTTCCGGCTGAGGCGATCTGCCATGACATTCATATCGCCCTGAATGAACCTTGTTACCAGCGTAAGCTTTCGATCTTTTGACCAAATGAGGAGGTCCCTTGCGATCTCGAACAACTTCCTCGAATCAGTCCCTCCCTGCTTGGAGATGTAAGCCAAGGCTGTGGTGTTGTCGGAGTTCACCTCCACCATCTTGTTTAGCTGGAGGGACTTGAAGTTTATCAAGGCCAGATGAACCGCCAACAACTCCTAGCAATTGATGTGAAGTGTCCTTTGCTCCTGATTCCATGTGCCCGAGCATTCCTGTCCGTCCAGTGTCGCACCCCAGCCCGTGTCCGATGCGTCCGAGAAGAGACGGTGGTCGGGGGTCTGAACAGCCAATGGTAGACCTTCCTTGAGAAGAATGCTGTTCTTCCACCACGTTAGAGTAGACCTCATCTCTTCGGAAACAGGAACTGAGACCGTCTCTAGCGTCATGTCCTTTATCCAGTGAGCAGCTAGATGATACTGAAGGGGGCGGAGGTGGAGTCTCCCTAACTCGATGAACAGGGCCAGCGATGAAAGTGTCCCTGTTAGACTCATCCACTGCCTGACTGAGCATCGGTTCCTTCTCAGCATGCTCTGGATGCATTCTAGGGCTTGATTGATCCTTGGGGCCGACGGAAAAGCCCGAAAAGCTCGACTCTGAATCTCCATACCCAGGTAGACAATGGTCTGGGATGGGACGAGCTGGGACTTCTCTATATTGACCAGGAGGCCCAGTTCCTTGGTCAGATCCATAGTCCATCTGAGATTCTCCAGACAGCGACGACTTGTTGGAGCTCTTAAAAGCCAGTCGTCTAAATAGAGGGAGGCTCTGATGTCTGCCAAGTGAAGGAATTTCGCAATATTCCTCATCAGTCTGGTAAACACAAGAGGTGCCGTGCTTAGGCCAAAGCACAGGGCTTGGAACTGGTACACAACCTTTCCAAAGACGAACCTTAGGAAAGGTTGGGAGTCTGGATGGATGGGGACGTGAAAGTACGCGTCTTTCAGGTCTAACGAGACCATCCAGTCCTCCTGCCTGACCGCTGCTAGGACCGACTTCGTCGTCTCCATCGTGAACGTCTGCTTGGTGACAAAAGCATTGAGAGCACTGACGTCCAGCACCGGTCTCCAACCTCCTGTCTTCTTGGCTACCAGGAAGAGACGGTTGTAAAAGCCCGGGGATTGATGATCCCGGACTATGACCACCGCTTCCTTTTGTAGCAAGAGCGACACCTCTTGTTGCAACGCTAGCCTCTTGTCCTTCTCCTTGTAGTTGGGAGAGAGGTTGATGGGAGACGTAGCTAGAGGGGGACTGCGGCAGAACGGAATTCTGTATCCCTCCCTTAGCCACTTCACAGACTGAGCGTCTGCACCTCTGCTCTCCCAAGCTTGCCAGAAGGTCTTGAGTCTGGCTCCTACTGCTGTCTGGAGAGGAAGGCAGTCAGAACTTGCCTTTTGCGGACTTGGAACCCTTCTTGGACTTGCCACGGTGACTGTCTGCACGGGTACCTCCTCTGCTGGAGGCTCTGCCACGAAAGGGCGGGATGAACCTAGATGCAGGTGTGTCAACTGCTGCAGGGCGGAAGGGTCTAGGCACGGAAGGTAAGGTTTTAGCCTTACGTGCAGAAGATGCCATAAGATCATGAGTATCCTTCTGGATAAGCGAGGCAGCCATCCCCTTAATCAGCTCCTCCGGGAACAGACACTTGGAGAGAGGAGCAAACAACAACTCTGACTTCTGGCAAGGAGTGATACCAGCCGATAAGAAGGAGCAAAGATGTTCTCTCTTCTTAAGGACTCCTGACACATACGAAGCCGCAAGTTCACCAGACCCATCCCGAATTGCTTTGTCCATGCTAGACATGATCAGCATGGCCGAGTCCTTATCTGAAGGGGAAGTCTTCCTGCTTAAGGCTCCCAAACACCAATCGAGGAAGTTGAAGATCTCGAAGGCACGAAAGACTCCCTTCAACAGATGATCTAAATCGGAAAAGGACCAGCAGATCTTCGAACGTCTCATAGCCAACGTGCGGGGAGAGTCAACCAGACTTGAGAAGTCGCCCTGGGCAGAGGCAGGAACTCCCAAGCCGGGTTCCTCTCCCGTGGCATACCAGACGCTCGACTTAGAAGCAAGCTTGGTAGGAGGAAAGACGAAAGAAGTCTTACCCAGTTGCTTCTTGGAATGCAACCACTCTCCCATAACCCTCAAAGCTCTCTTAGATGATCTGGCGAGAACAAGCTTGGTGAAGGCAGGCGCAGCAGACTGCATGCCCAGAGCAAACTCGGAGGGAGGAGAACGAGGGGTTGCAGACACAAACTGCTCAGGATACAAGTCCCTGAACAAGGCAAGGACTTTACGAAAGTCTAAGGAGGGAGGCGTAGACTTGGGCCCTTCAAAATCAGAGTGAGGTTCATCCAGATGTGCAGCTTCGTCATCCGATACACCATCATCCGAAAGCTGAGTTGTAAGTGGCAAAGGTAGAGCAGAAAGCTGAACGGCTGAATCCGGCAGTACGGGTGCATGCGTACCTGCGGATCCAACATCATGCCGCTGCTGGTCGGTCTGCGAGCTGGCAACAACAAAAGCAGAGGGCTGGTGTGTGGGAGGGGCTGCGGAGGGTTGAGGAGCATGCGGTATGGTATGCAGAGCATGCTGTAAGGTATGCGGCTCATGCTGCATGGTATGCGGAGCATGCTGTAAGGTATGCAGAGCATGCTGCATGGGCTGAGGAGAATGCCGCATAGTGCTGGAACCCGGCAACTCCTGATGCGGTAGCTCACGCATGTTAGCAGATGGTGCAGCAAGAACATGCGTCTGGCAGGGAGGACTGCGCATCGGTGGTGGAGCTCTCACAGGTGGAGTGTGGGAGCAGGCAGCCGCAGTATCTGCTGAGCGCACAACCTCGGCGGGTTGTAGGTTAACAGGAGCAGTGTTAACCTTTTCAGCATGATACTCCTGCATGAATGCCGCAAGCTGAGACTGCATAGTCTGCAGCATGGACCACTTAGGGTCTACTGTGGTTGGAGCAACAACAGACGGAGCAGTAGCCTGTTGAGGGACCACTCTACCTCTCTTGGGAGGTGTGCAGTCATCAGATGTCTGCGGCGAGTCCGAACTGACCCAGTGGCTACACCTGGGCCGTTGGACTCGCTCGGAAGGGACCTTACGTTTGAGCGGTCGTGAGACCTTGGTCCACCGTTTCCTCCTGGAAACTTCTTCCACAGACGAGGAATGTAAGGGCTCATTCGTCTGTATGTGGATGGGACGATCCTTAACAGATACGTCCGCAACCACTGAGGATACATCCGTGCGCCGATCAAGGCCTGCCGAACCCTTTGGTCCTTCGACATTGCTTCTCCCCTGGGCTTGGGAGCTTGCAAGAGGTCCCGGACTGGGAGGACGACTGGCACGCACAGATGTACCCTCATGCGCAACACTGACACTGACACTTTGCACATCACTAGCACTAACACTTCCCACTGCACTCTTCGCTTTCAGCTCTCTGACATCTGCCAAGAGCTGATTACGGTCATTAGCCAATGACTCCACTTTGTCACCGAGAGCCTGAATGGCACGCAACATATCCGCCATTGCAGGCTGAGCACTCGTAGCAGGTTCGGGAGTCACCACCACAGGGGAAGGAAAAGGTTGAGGGGCATGGGGAGAGGAAAAATCCACAGAGCGAGAAGAACTCCTCCTATTTCTCTCCTTCTCTAACCTACATGCATATCCAAGGAATTCGTTAAAATCGAATTCCGAAAGCCCAGCACATTCCCCACATCGATCTTCCAATTGACAGGATTTACCCCTACAATTGGAACATACGGTGTGAGGATCTATAGAGGCCTTCGGAAGACGCCTAGCACAAGTCCTAACGCTACACTGCCTGTACTTAGGTACTTGAGACTGGTCAGACATCTTGAATTTAGAAGTAGTCAAGGGGGGATTCCAAAATCTAGCAAAGTTCGTTAACAATTAATCCAAATTAATTCCAAAAGCTTGCTAAGCTAATGATAAAGCTTCCTGAATAGCGAAGGCTAAACTCTAGAGCAAATACATCACCAAATCGTGAACAATAACTCCAGAATCAACAGCGTATCCAAGTAGGTCTTGCCGGCGGCACGACAGAGGAAAAATTGAGTTCTTGTTGACAAGAAGTACTTGAGTACCTACTCACAGATGGCGCTGTTGTGTACACCCCCACCTGGATAGCGATCGCTGGCGTATCCCGACCGTAGATTTCTGTCGGGCAACGGAGTTGACAGCTACATGATCATCGGGTAAGATTAATATTGAAAAATTGTACTGCATACCAAAACAAGGCTACTTACTTGGTTGTACATGATTTCCAGTGGGTCTAACTTTAATGTAAGAGCATAATCAGACGACACATTTAAAGGATTGCATTCCAGATCGACTGAAAAAGCAATACCATAACCTGTAAAGGTGAAAGTAAAATATAATTGGAGGACACTTAGGAAAAAATAATAATCTTATCGTTAATTACTTTCTATAGTGAAAAGACTGATCTTGGCAAGTCTGTCCTGCTCAAGTTAGAGAAACTGCAAAAAAACATAGGTCCATGAAGCTAATTGCAGACATAGTATTGGAAATACACAAATAAAAAAGTCAAGCACATAATACTTCTCATGGTGCTGTCACAATTTGTCCATATGTCCAACACATACCAAAGAAGACTTCTGCAGTTTGTTAAAAAATCATCTTTTGAGAGACATTACTGTACTGAATTATTATCATTATCATTATTACTAGCCAAGCTACAACCCTAGTTGGAAAAGCAAGATGCTATAAGCCCAAGGGCTCCAATAGGGAAAAATAGCCCAGTGAGGAAAGGAAATAAGGAAATAAATAAATGATGAGAACAATTTAACAATAAATCATTCTAAAACAGTAATAATGTCAAAAACAGATATGTCCTATATAAACTATTAACAACGTCAAAAACAGATATTTCCTATATTAACTATTAACAATGTCAAAAACAGATATGTCCTATATTAACTATTAACAATGTCAAAAACAGATATGTCCTATATTAACTATTAACAATGTCAAAAACAGATATGTCCTATATCAACTATTAACAATGTCAAAAACAGATATGTCCTTTACAGTATTAACTATTAACAATGTCAAAAACAGATATGTCCTATATTAACTATTAACAATGTCAAAAACAGATATGTCCTTTACATTATTAACTATTAACAATGTCAAAAACAGATATGTCATATATAAACTATAAAAAGACTCATGTCAGTTCTTACCAGCGGAGGGTGTATTATCCACCAGTTTCAAAACGTAGACTAGCTCTTGTTCCATATTAGAAGCTTCCAAGTTAAACGATTCCGTTTTGGCGGAAAGCTTTTGGTATCTGATTCCGTATCGGTTCTCGGCACTTATGACAAACCCCGATAGAGACGCTAAGGCAATGTCGTGTACTTCGTCTTTTAGAGTTAAGCTCACATTTTGCAGAGAGAGGTATATTTTGTGATCTGAAACAGAAATATGCATTTGCTGAGGAAATACATACAAATTGTTACCTATGGTATGTCCTGTCTACTTTTCTAATAGAACATTTTAATATTTCACTATCATATAAACCACTGCAAAAATTTTAAACGAGAGGTTATCAAAGGTATATACTGTAATAATAATTTTACATATTCATCTATAATTTGTACCTTTATACCGTATCAAATCAATCATAATGAAATGGATTTGAAATCAAGCTTATCATCTTAATCAGATTTTAGCCCTTCTACCTCCAATGGACGTACTGGTATGTTTCACAAAACTCATCCCTTAACCCCCATGGACATACCGGTACGTTGTTGCAAAAAGCTGCTACTGTATTTGCATTTTTTTTTGCATATTTTTTATAACTTTATGAAAAACTTCGGGCATTTTCCAAAATAATGAGACTAACCTGACCTCTCTATGACAAAAATTAAGGCTGTCAGTGCAATCTAAAAATAAAAATATTGCAAAACATGCTTGAAAAAGAAAAACACCTGGGGGATTAAGGGTTGGAAAGTTCCAAATAGCATTGGGGGTAAAAGGGTTAACAATATGATATAATGATTATCACAATGATAACAAGTTTTAATTAAAATTTCTGGATATTACAGTATCATCTCTTATGGTAAAAAAAACTGTAAGTGACTGAACGTAGCAAATACTTTGCTGGCCTCTAAAAGTTATACATTGTAAAAAAGATTCTTTATCCAGGACTTATTTCAAGAGAATTTCACCAGTTCTGAATTAATTAGAAGTTTAAATAAACCAGATGGAAGATGTGGGGCGAGTGGGCTGTGGCACCCTAGCAGTACCAACCAACCTTGGCCAAGTCTCTCCTCAGGTAAGGAGGAACAAAGATGAAAAAAAATCCCCATTTTGTTTCTTATGATGTTGGCTACCCACCAAAACTGGGGGAAGTACCATGCTATTTAGATAGAAGTTTTTGTTCCCTAAAACTTTCTTTTTTCTACCACTCCACAAGCGAGATTAGTTCACCAAACTTTCAACTGGGTTCTACAAGGCACTAGAAGAGTTGGAAGACCCAGACCTACACGGCGGAAGATTATGAAGCGTGGAGTAGATGACGAATGGAGAAGTGTTGATTTAAAAGCTCAAGATGGAGATGACTGGCAAAATATAACTGAGGCCCTTTGCGTCATGATGATGGTGATGATGATTAGTTTTACATTCAATCCTGAGGATTTACTGATTCCTTATAATCAAATGGGTATTGTTAACAATAGAAACTCATGTTTACCAATATCATCTTTGTGAATATCATTTTCTCCTTGTGATTCAAGTTGCACAAGGGCTGAATGAAGTTGCTGTTTCTCTTCTTCCGTGAGGCTTGCAAGGACGCCGTTCTTTCTTTGGTTTCCGACGATGTCCATCACACCCAAGCCATCATCGTTTTCAGCGTTACTGCTCCATAACCATGAAAACCATCCTTCGCTAGTTGACTTGACAGGGAGAATGCGGCTAGGTTCATCTTGAGATATCTACCCCAGATCAAAAGAGAGAAATGCAATTGTTAGTGAAATTAAGATCAAAAGAGAGAAATGCAATTGTTAGTGA
Source organism: Palaemon carinicauda (assembly GCF_036898095.1). Taxonomy (NCBI): domain Eukaryota; kingdom Metazoa; phylum Arthropoda; class Malacostraca; order Decapoda; family Palaemonidae; genus Palaemon; species Palaemon carinicauda. The sequence goes on along the minus strand of NC_090728.1, from coordinate 191,980,647 downwards.
AATTAAGATCAAAAGAGAGAAATGCAATTGTTAGTGAAATTAAGATCAAAAGAGAGAAATGCAATTGTTAGTGAAATTTTAATTTCTCATCTTAAAACATTCTGATCCCCTTTACAGCATTCTACTATCAAAACTCTTTTAAAACCCTAATTTTCTTAATCAAAGCTCATGTTTCTACAGCACAGAGTAGCGTATGATTTAATTACTTATCACACCTCTATGTGTGCATTGCTAAAGGGATGTCTCAATTTACCAGTGGTTCAGCTACCCCTTTCTATTTTACCCAGTTATCATTATTATTATCATTACAAGCTAAGCTACAACCCTAATATGAAAAGCAGGATGCAATAAGCCTAAAGGCTCCAACCTGGAAAAATAGCTCAGTGAGGAAAGGAAACAAGGAAATAAATAAACTAAAAGAGAATTAATGAACAATTAAAATAAAATATCTTAAGAACAGTAACAACATTAAACTAGATCTTTTATATACATAAACTATAAAAACAAGAGGACGAAAAATAAGATAAAATAGTGTGCGTAAATGTACCTTCAAGCAAGTGAACTCTACCATAAGAAGGTAGTTACTCTTTTTCTAATCACCATCTTAGTCCATGATTCACAGTCTAGAGTGTCTTCAAGGTATTAGAAATTTCTACTTCGTCTAAGATTTGTTAACAGGTTTCTTCCCTTTCCTATCATACCCATATGGTATTTTTTCCATTCAATTTATGGTAGTGATGAAGATTCCCTTAGCATATGTTGTTTCATATATAATCAACCATTTCCGTTATTTTCCATATTTTTACATCATACTGTACTACAGTCTATAAAACATATCTTCAATGCCATTTGATGATATGAAGCTGACTCTAACTATAATACATACCATATATACCATAATGTACAAATGAACAATACATTTGAGGTGCAATTCTATATAAGGTACAGTATATGACAAAATGTGAAAACTTACTAATATTTTGGCATGCATTCGACCAAGGACTATGTTAGTGAGATTGAGTGCGTCTTCCAGTTTTAGTAGATCAGCTTCTTCCTCGCCAGAGTGACGTTCCAACAAATGATTTTTGTAGACCGTTACATATTCGTTATACAACGACCTTCAAAAAAAGAGAAGCAGCATAATATATTATCATACACTATTATTTACCTAGGAATATTGAATATTGGATATTTGGTAAGGCAGTACTCCCCATATGCATAGACTTTATTCATAATAAATACAAAAGAAATCTTGTTAAGAATCAAAATAAAGTTAATAGGCATAGAGAACAAGGTAAATTAATGTGCATAATGAAAAAAGTGCTTAACATTATGATTAAATAATTCTTTCACAAATCACGTACAAAGTAAAAACGACTTTATTGTACCTGTGTTTCTTTACGCAGTCCCATGAATAAGGACGAATTTGTTCCCGAATGACAGCATTGATCGCGTACTGCCACCATTCTACCGCATGACGCTTCAAAGGGACCTCAGGCCGATATTTCAAGAAACGTCTGGAAGATAGAATATGCATTAAGTGGCGTCCTTAATAATGTAAAGTCACAAAAAGCAGATCTAGTTATATATGAACAGTGGTGAATAATGAAGGAAGATAAGAAAGACAATACTATTAAGGTCAGTAGATATAATACTGTATACTGTATGGGATAATATTTCAAAAATTACTATGGTAGTACAGTAAAAAAAAAATGAGTGAGTTTGTGTAGCATTATTATTTCATGTGGATGTTACTTCACACCTTGAAAATTCTATCTATCATTATAATAAGTGAATTTCTTCCACATAAGGTCAGACTCTTACGGTGCATTCTTATAACGAAGTTTACAGAAACACTTTCCATAATCGAAGGGGCACCTTAAAGGAATTATAGTTATGAAAATCCCTATTTAAACAGTACTTCATCTTCAATTAGCATTATGCACTGTAATATTGTACTAGCATTAGCAAGATAATCAACAGGGACAATGAAAATATTCATATTTACTATACCATCCAAACGCAACCCATTCCTCACATACGAAAATATAGAATGAAAAATGTCCGACAACAAATTATCCAGCATAACTAAATAAGGAATATCACATAACAGTCATTCAGTTTCCATATACTTGGCATATGCATGATTTGCAGGAAATATGGGAGCATAATAATCATTCAAGTATTCCCTTGCAACAAGCATATTTATGACCTTAAACTGCACGCTTCCTCGTCTCGGGATAACTAGAGTGGTTCAGTTTTGTAAGTCAATGACAAGGCCACTCTAAGACAATCTTATTTCAATTTTAATAATTTTGTATTAGAACTTTATAAGTCTAATAATCATGGGAAGATCTAATAAAACATCTTGAGAATCTATTATATAAATTCACTCATAATGAAGATCACTCACTACTCTTCCCGAGGTTCATAATGCTAAAATGAAGTAACAATATTAAGATTTTTTGGATTCACAGTAACTAGGAATAATCAAATATATAAACAGATTAAAATCTTAAAGAAAAAAAAATTACCTGCTTATGTTTATGGTGATGAATGCCTCCGACAACTCGGTAAGCGCCAAATACTGTTGACGGGTAAAAGTTAAAGCAGCATCCTTTATCACTGCATCCACTAGGAGTCCCGGCACTCTTGCCTCCCGCTTCATTTGCTGCCTCATTTTTACTTTACATCTTACAGGTTGTAAAACTGTGGAAGTTGAATAAAAGTTCGGTGAATTCCATGACAAAAATATACACATTCATTTGAAACCTTTTACTTAGTGTTATAATATCTTAATTTCACACGACACAAGATAATTTCTGAAAGTTTGCTGGAGAAGAAGAGCTGATAGAGAAACACATTAACCCTTTTACCCCCAATGGACGTACTGGTACGTTTCACAAAAGTCATCCCTTTACCCCCATGGACGTACTGGTACGTCCTTGCAAAAAACTGCTATCTACATTTTTTTTTTGCATATTTTTGATAACTTTATGAGAAACTTCAGGCATTTTCCAAAAGAATGAGACCAACCTGACCTCTCTATGATGAAAATTAAGGCTGTTAGAGCCATTTAAAATATATATTGCAAAATGTGCTTCAAAAAAAAAATTCTTGGGGGTTAAGGGTTAGAAAGTTCCAAATAGTCTGGGGGTAAAAGGGATAAAGCAAGTATAAATTGATAAGAATAGTATATACAGTACTCCAGATGATTAGATCATTAAGGAAAGCTTACCCACACAAATCCTTTTCATAACACAACACAGTAAAACAAATTCATTGCATGTTAATATTCATTCTACAGTATTACGTTTTAACTGAAACATGTATTCAATATAGATTAATAAATACATAATAAAGCAATGCTTTGGTAGCAATCTGTTTTCTCTAGTAGTATGGAAAATCTAATTTCAAGTTATCTCTTGCTTACATTTATTTTCGTAATTGCATCAGCTCTTATTTATACGCCTTTTAGTAAACCACATCAACATAAAAAAAATATTGCTACAAAAACTTGGATCTCTTACTTTGCTTGAACTGAAAACCAACTACTATATACCTTGGAAATATAAACATGAAAAGATCTCTTCTGACTTACCAAATTGAAAAGGCTCGTCATTTATTGAAAAGGTGTTGAGCCCTTGTTCCAAGTACTGGTGCCAGAGTTCCGTACTAATATGAGGTTTGACTAGTCTCTGACGATCACTTCCAGGGTTCACGTACAATGAAGCAGAGACAAAATCAATGACCTTATTGATTGTCGTGGCATTTCCGTCAACATGTACCTTTTTCCATTTGCTGAAACATAAGAGAAAATCATTACTTAAAGGTAATCAATCAGACTGATAAGTTCAAAATCATTCAAGCGATGTATTAGATAATTATTTTGTATAAAATAACTGCTATATTTTTGCTTTATCAAAGAATCTACAGATGTCTACAATTAATAATGATACAAAAAAATTACCCGGTAATATTGGTTTAATTCATGAATTTTTGTATATTTGGAAAAGGATATTCTGGGCTCTGCAAGGGGACCTTGATTACATGAATACTCTCTCTCTCTCTCTCTCTCTCTCTCTCTCTCAGTGTGTGAAAAGTTCGTAGTTAATTTCTCTGACCCTAAGATATTCCTTATACTGTATATCTATAAGGTCACTTTTAAAACGTTTGTAGTTTTAAAAAAATATAATCAGCAGATGAACTAGAGGGGTTAGAAAGCCTCATAAGTCAATTAATGATAAAAACTCCAAGAAAAAATGCTTGAGCTTACATCCAAAACATTAAGGGTAACATTTTGTGGCAACAGTGAGCTAGACACAAGATTTGTGTCAGTGACAGTTTTAAAAGCCCTTGTAGAAAGTGCTTCAGAGAAAATACTTTAATCAAAGATTTTCTGGTCCTTAACATGAGGCAAAATCTTGAATAAAATGCCTCATGATAAAGTATGCAATATACTGTACATTAGTATTTCAGGATGAAGCCACCAGTTATTAACCTTTTCAGGTCTGATTAAAGAAAGAAATTCTTTACTAGGAAGAAAGAAGCCATCTTTAGTATTAATTCCATCCAAATTATACAAGAAAGCAGAGAGGCCATCATGTGTCTCTTCGAATAGGAGCATTGCTATGTTTGCTTCAAACCACTTTTCCTATGGGGCCGACAGAAATGCATGAATAAACCTTTTGGTATGTTAACTTTTAAATAATACAGTAATCTCCCAGCAACCATTATGGAGGTTACATAACTTGAGCTATGTCAATTCATAATCTTCACAGCTTGCAGAGATGTTTTCAGCCTACTATAAGCTTATATAATCCTTGATGCTAGAGTAAATATTCACATGATTTAAAGTTACTAAGATTATATTTTAGTTGCGAGTACCCTCACGAAATTCTTTGAAGTTCGGTCTTTCCTTTCTTAATTTTCTTTGCTTAATTTTCTTTTGATCTTGCTAGACTTTTTTACAAACTTAAAACACATAGCTTTACAAGTTAATTCTTAAAGTCATGTTATGGCCCAAGAAAAACGAGCATACAACCTGTAAAACTTGATAATTGGACAAATAGAAAAGTATTACAATAATAATACTTACTGATTGGTAGTATCAGCAGATAAACTTTGAAGGCAAAATCCAATCACTAATGGTCTGGAGCAGGAATGAGCGTCTTCGTAGCGGATATGAACATTGTTGATATGAAGCTCTAGGTTGTTCCATATTCGATTGTAAAGCATACCTACAATTCAAAATAATTTGACAGTTAAATTTACATATATACATACATACATATACCAAGGCAATTCCCCAATATTGGGAGGTAGCCGACATCAAACAAATGAAACAAAAAAGGGGACCTCTTCTCTCTATGTTCCTCCCACCCTGACAAGGGACTCAACCGAGTTCGGCTGGTACTGCTAGGGTGCCACAGCCCACCCTCCCCCCGTTATCCACCATAGATGAAGCTTCATAATGCTGAATCCCCTACTGCTGCTACCTCCGCGGTCATCTAAGGCACCGGAGGAAGCAGCAGGGCCTACCGGAACTGCGTCACAATTAAAGTTTTCAGACAAAAACTCATTTTCATCCACAAATAACCACAGCATACTGGTCTGAAATGGGATTACCTACAGTTCCCTTAAAGCTATTGATATGAACAGCTGGACACAGAAATTCCTGGTACACCTCGCTCCGAAGTGAACCCTCGGTTTAGCCTTGCCCATCACCTGTGCCATCCCTTCCTTCACTATATGTTTGGTTACTTGCCGTGAAGTAAGGATTTGAAGGGATGCACTTCTTCAGTGTGGTGCATGAGGGACTTCTGTGTCCAACTCTTTAGGACCTACCCAGGTAAATATATCCCAAGTCTATTTCAACAGATAAAAAAAAAATTATAGCCATCAATGCAATTTTATTACGGAAATTCATACTGCTGTACTGTCTTTTTTAAATCAGTGTATTAGACAATAGAAATATGTATTTTAGAGGATCAGCTAACCATGAACAAAAAATAGTTTCTAATAAGAAATTATTGCTGACAATGCAATTTTACTACGGATTTTCACACTACTGTACCGTATTTGTTTTAAATTGGTGCATTAGACAATACAAATACAAATTTTAGAGCATCAGCTAACCAAGAATAAAAAAAATGTTTCTAATAATAAGATATCTCTGTAGCAGTTTAAATCTGTTATCCGTACTTCAAAACATAATGAAAACCAAAGCATATTTTCATTAATTGCAAGCTTCTCTATCCAATACTAATCAGTAACCACTGAGTCAACACCAAATTCAAGAATTGTTTGAAAATTACATTAAATGAATGATGATAAATTCTTTTTATAATATAATAAGAATGGACACTGAATAATTGTTACTTATTTATAAATAAATGTATGGGTTCTTTGTACTCCTCCTCTGTCCATTCCTGTTGTTTCTAAGCTGTTTCAAAATTTTGAATATGCTCTTTTCAGAAAAATGTTTATCAATATTTTCAGATTTCATCCAGTTTTCAATTTAAGCTAGACATATATATACTGTACTGTATATATATATATATATATATATATATATATATATATATATATATATATATATATATATATATATATATATATATATATATATATATATATATATATATATATATATATATATATATATACACACACACCATTATATATATACATATACCAAGGCACTTCCCCCAATTTTTGGGGGTAGCTGACATCAACAAATGAAACTAAACAAAAAAGGGGACCCCTCCTCTCTGCGTTCCTTCCAGGCTGACAAGGGACTCAACCGAGTTCGCCTGGTACTGCTAGGGTGCCACAGCCCACCCTCCTCCGTTATCCACCACAGATGAAGCTTCGAAACGCTGAATCCCCTACTGCTGCTACCTCCGCGGTCATCCGAGGCGACCAGCGGAAGCAGCAGGGCCTACCGGAACTGCGTCACAATCGCTCGCCATTCATTCCTATTTCTAGCACGCTCTCTTGCCTCTCTCACATCCATCCTCCTATCACCAAGAGCTTTCTTCCCTCCATCCATCCACCCAAACCTTGGCCTTCCTCTTGTACTTCTCCCATCAACTCTTGCATTCATCACCTTCTTTAGCAGACAGCCATTTTCCATTCTCTCAACATGGCCAAACCACCTCAACACATTCATATATATATATATATATGTATATATATATATATATATATATATATATATATATATATATATATATATATATATATATATATACATGTATATATATATATATATATTTATATTTATATATATATATATATATATATATATATATATATATATATATATATATATATATATATATATATATATATATATACACACACAAAATGTCTTGAACTTACCAACTTAATTGATTCCAAGAAAAGTTTGCTAAATTTTGGCCTAAGGTAGGCCTAACCTGAATCTAATCCGTATGACTTCCAGCTCCACAAGTCAACAAATAGTCGGGTTTCATATGAAATAGATATCAGGTTATCACACATGTCATTTTGCTTACTGTATTAAATGATAAAATATTGGTTTATTACAGCCTTTTTTCTCACGAACAAGTTGTATAAGGGAGTTTTAAAACCCTCAAACACCAAACTATTGACATACAAGCACTCAAACTGACGAGAGATAGAATATAAACCAACAACTATGATTCATATGTAATAAATTCATTTATTTTTATATTGCACTTTCTTTAATGCAGTAGAGTACCGTTTTTTTTCTTTTGGTAATCAGCTGATGACTCGCTAACCCCCTTCTACAAGAAAACATGCCATTGCCAACTGATGGTCTCGTAGCAGACGACGCGATTATATATTAGTTTTTTGGGCTCAAGCCATGGCGTCCTGATGGAAGGTTCCTTTTTGGTAGCTTCCTTGGGTATATAACTACTAAGATATTCCCAGAGAATTTAACCACAGGTTATCACAGAATTCTAACTTCTGGAGCGAGTATCCTAAAGGTTTCCCTTTAAGACATCGTATATCAACAGGGGACGCATGTATTAACGCGCCACATAGCTATCTGCACCCCATACAGAGTTAACACTTCGATATGGAGGGACGGAGAATAGCTGGGGAGCTGTTCCACAGCTAATCTCGTCCGTGGCTACTTTTGGTACTCGAGACGTAAACAAACGGGCGCCATTGCTAAATGACGTCACGTCCGTCCCCATCCTTCGTTTAGTAGCTTGCCTTACTAGTCGGACTTTTCCCTGTGTGATCTTTATCGACTTGCATCTTAGCCATGTCTCTACCCTCGGCCTCGCCTTCTTCTGGAAAGTTGAGTACAAGGTTCCAGTATTGTTTAAATAAGCTCTGACCGTAAAGTAAATATTACTTTTCGAGATATTTGATGTTTTGTGGCAGAGCTGTGCCTCGACCGGACCGGCCATTTTATGGCGTCGCTGTTGTTTTGCATGCCTTATTTAGATAGCCTCAACAGCGTTTTCCGGCCTCATTAACTAATCGATACTATTAGTTATTTAGTCTTCATAGCTAGGAACTTTTATATCGTGTTTTGACGCTTTATTATCGGTCATCAACTGACCCCATACCAGTTGGCTAGTCTAGCCCCTAGGCCAAAGTGCCTATATCAGTGTTCATGCATGATATTTATCAGTGATCCTAGGTTTATTTATGAAGATAGTGGCATTATTTTACAATACTGTTGACTGTGATGCAAGTGTTTTCGCCTTCAGGGACCATATAGGGGATAGGTTAGTTAGTGTGCCTTTCTAACCTAACCTACAAGTAGGACCCCTATATGCTTCCTTCATCCCCTGCCTTAGGGCATCCCCTCTGTGCAGCCTTGCTCCCCCTACCACGTAAGGGGATCAGGCTCTTATCAGAGTATATATCGCTTCTCTGTCCCCCCCAAGGGAATGATCCTCCCTTAAGGTGGCGTCCGAGAATGAGGAACGGCTAGTCCGTCCTCTATTGCTGGGGCTAGGTCTCCGACCTTCCCTGCAATAGCGATATGTCTTCCATCCTTCCTGGTTCAGGGCGTAACCTCCCTGCTCTAGGTTAGGTTTTGGGGGAGTTAGCTCTGTACCTTGCTGAAACGATACCCATGCACCGTTTCAGACAGGCTGCCTTACCTTAGGCTAGGGAGTGTCCTCCCTTCCTCGGTGGCCGCTCTGGTACAGAACCTCCTCCACAGAAGACCCTTCTCTTCTCCCCTCCCCACCTATCTCTTGTATGGCCTAGCCTATACTTAGGTTAGTCTATACCCATCTGTCCCCTGTCCTACAACTCCTCCTTAGGGTGGAGTGATAGGGCTACCTTGAGCTCCTGTGTGCAGTCCGCTCTGGTACATATACCCTTCATAGTGTCCTATGGGGTTAGCCACTGGATGCGTTCTGTCTGCAAGGGTTCTCCCCCCCTCTTGGGTGTTCCCTGCCCTCCCTTGGGCTCCCTTAGCTCCCGGTCCTCTGCGGCCCCTGCTTCTGGGTGATAGGGCTAGCCTCTATCATGGGTACAGCCACTCAGGTGGGATGTCTTGGGGTCCGTGGCCGGACCCCTACATCCCTCTTTCTGTCTCTTTCACTATCCTGGTGCCGGTCCCTTGCTGCCTCCACTGTCGGTGATACCCACCTCCTACCTTGGTGACTTATCCCTTGCCCTCTGGGCCGCCAGTCCTCCGTGTTCCGGGGGACTGCCCCCGGCGCCTAGCCGATGGCCTTCCCTCTTTCCTCATAGCTTCAGTCGTCCGTCCACCGGCCGGCCCCCGGAGTTCCGGCATCCGCTGCCGGCAGTCCGGTTCTGCTATAACCATCCTTGTTCCTGTCACCAAGCCGGCAACCTCCGGCTGCCGGAGCCGCCGCTCACCGCCGGCATGCCGCCGCTGTGCCGGCGGCCGCCACCCTGGTATTACTCTTGACTTCTATATTGTCTTCCCTAATGCCAGAAACTCTGCTGGAGTGGCCTCCGGCGTGCCGGCGGTCTGCCGGAGCCTTCCGGAGGCGTCAAGGCGACTTACACTCCCTTCTACTAGCTATCATCTGATGTTGATAGCCCTACATCGCAAACAGATGGTTTGATTACATAATGGATAGGTATTGCCTTACCGTTCCATTAGTAACCATGCTGTCTTCTTGCATATCACAGATTTCCAGCATGCTACGTGTATCTTAGCACGGCCGGTTACCGGAAACCGTTACCCTATGGGATCTTCTACGTTCCCAATCCTAGGGTCTGAGTGGCCTCAGTCCCAGTTCTATATCCTTGGCAATCCCCACTAGAATTCCCACTGCCTTCACGGCATGCTATGTTGAATTCTGCCCTGTGTCCTCGGTCACAACAAATTGCCTACCGATAAGGTTACGGTAACCGGCCGGGCGGGTTACACGGAGGATGTGTCTATCTCCTTCTTTTCCGCCCACTCTCTGAACGTCACAGTGTTTCTACCACTTAATATTAGGTTAAAGATTAATCATTTAATACTTAACCTTAAAATAGAAGTCATTCTTATGACTCCCCCATACTCACGTCCTCTTTCTCTTACAGGAGGAGTACGTGAAGTGCGACCATGGCTTCTGTGGAGTGAAGCGCCCGCACTTTTATGGGCACACGGCATGTAGGACTCACGCCCTTGTGCAAACAAAAAAGGTGATTTGAAGTTCTGGGACCCACTGAACTGTACGGTCTGCCAGGAACGCCTGGTCGAGGCGTTCAATAACCCTCCCTCAGCGGAGGTTAGGGACGCTTCTCGAGAGAAGCTACGCAAATGGGTGCGTGGCTTCCAAAAGAACGCCACTGGACCGTACCTTGCCACCGAAGACTTGAGGGCCTTACTTTTCCCAAAGGCATCCCCAGACTCTGTGGTCCCCAAGGATCAGATCCCCACCGTCCAGATCACGGTGGAACCCGATGTTGTCATGGCTCAGTCCATGCACGAGTGTTGCCTGGATACCGACAACGCGGAGCGTATGTCGGAAGTGTCGGAGACAACGGAGAGGAACCTCATGGCCGAAGACTTGGACTATGAGTAGGACCAAGTGGAATACGCTGGGTCGGAGCAAGAGGTCGCTCCGCCTTCCACCACCACCCCAACTCCTACACCGACGGAAGTATCACTCCCGTCTACCTCCGCCACCCCGGACCCCATCCCATCCAGCGCCCAGGAGATGTTTCGGATGCTCGAAGCCATCATGGACAAGAAACTCCGTGAGACACACGAATACATCAGGACCATGGGAAGTTCCAAGGAGCCGAAAAGGATTTCGGTTAAGGACCTCCCTGCATGCTCGCACGCCAACCCTTGGAGGTATGCCGAGCATATGCCGATCGCAACGGGCAGGATCTTCATCAGTGAGAAGGTCGGCTCGGTTGTCCTGGAAGAAGTGGAGTTCTTCCCAAGTTTTGAGGCTTACCCGGACTGTTACGTCCGGCTTCGATCCGAACCTGCCTCTAAAGAAGAGACCGAACCTAAGGAGGTGATAGTGTTCGATCTCCCGAATGCCCAGGCTATGATGGCCAACACCCTTAAAAGTAGGGGTTTTACCTGCTCAAAGCTTCCGGCGTTGAGCAAGAAGCACCCTACCTACGTCGCACCTGATGATGCGATCCTCCCCTTCATGGAAAAGGCCTTCGCAGCGGTACACAGGGCAGTGGAAGAAGGGAAACCTTGCCCTGCACTGGGGGAGTGCAGACCCTTCTCCCTGGTCACTCCCCCCGATGCTCGACACTGGAAGGATGTCCAACATACCTTCGTGGTGGGAAAACTAGATCCTGACGTTGCTGGACGTCAGTTTAATGAAGACCTCCCGAAACTTAATGACCATCTCCTTCGTCGGGAACAAGATACGAAAGAAAGGCTTGCCGCATCCATGTCCCTCCAGGTCCAGCTTGACGTCATGGCCGGTGACACTAGAGTCCCCGACCACTACATGGTGCTCGCCAAGACGCATCTGGCGACTGTAGTCAAGGACTTATACAGCTTCATGAAGGCTCGGAGAGCCTGTCGTGAATTCGTGTTTTCAAGTGCCACAGTGAGACACGAACCCCGGAGGCTGATTTCCTCCAACATCTGGGGTAAGCACCTCTTTCCCTCTGATCTGGTGAAAGAGATTACCGACAAGGCCGCCACGGAGAACAAGAACCTTCTTCACAAGTGGGGCATGTCGAAGAAGAGGAAATCCTCTCAGGACGACGGCCCTCAACCTAAGAGGAGATCCTCCAAGCAGGAACCCCAGCAACGTCAACAGAGACGGCAGTTTCCGGGACCCGCTACTCCCCAAGTGGCTGTTCAGCCACAACAGACCTTTCAGCTGGTCACCCAACCGGTCTTGTCCCAATCACCGGTTTTCACCCCTGCCTTTGAGCAACAGACGACTACCTTTCGTCCCAAAGGTAGAGGCTCAAGCAGAGGTGCAGGCAGAGACGCATCTCGCCGTCCCTCCAGAGGCAGAGGAGGAAAGGGAGCTAGCGGCCGAGGTGGTAAACCCTCGGGACACCAGAAGCAATGAAGTGCTTCCGGTGGGAGGAAGACTCCGCCAATTCCAGGATCGTCGGACCTTCGATCCCTGGGCACACAGCATCGTCAACAAGGGTCTATGCTGGAGTTGGACTCAACCACCCCCAACCTTCCAGCAATTCTTCCAACAATCAACCCCCCTTCTGGAAGAATATGTCCTAGATCTCTTGAACAAGAAGGTGATTAGGAGGGTAAAGTCCACCAGGTTCCAAGGGAGACTGTTTTGCGTCCCCAAGAAGGACTCCGACAAGCTCAGAGTCATTCTAGACTTATCCCCCCTCAACAAGTTCATAGTGAACAACAAGTTCAAGATGCTGACTCTTCATCAGATAAGGACCCCTCTGCCTCAGGGTTCGTACACGGTCTCTATAGACCTAGCGGATACCTATTGGTACATTCCAATGAACCACCACGCTTCCTCCTACCTAGGATTTCGACTCCAAAGGAAAAGCTACGCCTTCAGGGCCATGCCCTTCGGCCTCAACGTGGCCCATCGGATCTTCACAAAGCTGGCAGATGCCATCGTGCAACAGCTGCGCCTCCGAGACGTCCAGGTGATGGCCTACCTCGACGACTGGCTAGCCTGGGCTCCATCGCCCGAGGATTGTTTAAAATCCTGCAACAAAGTCACCCAGTTCCTAGAACACCTGGGATTCAAGATAAACGCGAAGAAATCTCGCCTCTCTCCAGCTCAAAGGTTCCAATGGCTAGGAATCCAGTGGAACCTTCAGTCACACCGCCTTTCCATCCCCCAGAAGAAAAGGAAGGAAATAGCAGGGTCTGTCAAGCGACTGCTGAAATCCAAACGGATCTCAAGACGTCAGCAGGAACGAGTTCTAGGCTCTCTACAGTTCGCCTCAGTGACAAACCCAGTGCTACGTGCACAGCTAAAGGATGCCGCGGGAGTCTGGAGACGTTCCGCATCCATCGCTCGAAGAGACCTCAAGAGACGGCTCCCAAACAGACTTTGGCTGCTCCTCAAGCCGTGGTCGGAAGCATAGGCCCTGAAAAGGTCCATTCCTCTTCAACACCCACCTCCATCACTCAACATCCACACGGGTGCTTCGCTGGAGGGTTGGGGAGGTCACTCCCACCAAAAATAGGCTCAAGGCACATGGTCTCCCCTATTCAAGACGTTTCACATCAACATCTTGGAGGCCATGGCGGTCCTTCTAACGCAGAAGAAACTCTCCCCGCCTCCCTCGATCCATATTCGTCTATCCCTAGACAACTTGGTGGTAGTTCGATGTCTCAATCGCCAAGGCTCAAGATCGCCCCCAGATAAATCAGGTGCTTCTGACAATCTTCCGTCTGGCAGAGAAGAAGAAATGGCACCTGTCTGCAGTTCACCTACAAGGATCCCGCAACGTGACGGCGGACGCTCTATCCCGGACAAGTCCGATAGAGTCGGAATGGTCTCTAGACGCAAGATCATTCTCCTTCATCTCTCACCAAGTCCCAGAACTTCAGACCGATCTCTTCGCAACGAGCGACAATAATCAACTTCCTCGATATGTAGCCCCGTCCGAGGACCCCAAGGCAGAAGCAGTGGACGCCATGTCACTGGACTGGAACAGATGGTCCAAGATCTACCTGTTCCCTCCCACCAACCTTCTGCTGAAAGTCCTCTCCAAGCTGAGAACCTTCAAAGGGACAGCGGCCCTAGTGGCTCCCAAGTGGCCCCGGAGCAATTGGTACCCCCTGGTCCTAGAGCTGCAGCCCACGCTGATCCCTCTCCCGGGCCCAGTACTCTCCCAGCAAGTACAGAAGTCGACTGTCTTCGCTTCATCATCGAAAATCAAGGACCTTCATCTCATGATTTTCTCTCCTTAGCCGCGAAGAAAAGGTTTGGGATCTCGAAGAAAAGTCTAGACTTCCTCGAGGAATACAAGACCGAATCCACACGACGGCAATACGAATCATCCTGGAGAAAATGGGTCTCATTCGTCAAGGCAAAAATCCTACAGAAATCACCATTGATTTTTGCATGTCCTTCTTTATTCACCTTCACGGACAGGGCTTGGCAGCCAACACGATTTCTACTTGCAAATCGGCCTTGACTAGACCACTAATGTATGCCTTCCAGATTGATCTGTCCAATGACATCTTCAATAAACTCCATTTTGCCTCCAACTTGGACAATGATTCGTGCCCTCTCAAGGATCTGACACAGAAAGTTATCTTTCTTTTTGCTCTTGCTTCAGGAGTCCGAGTCAGCGAAATAGTGGCATTATCAAGGGACGAGGGCCACATCCTGTTTACAGATTCAGGTGACCTTACCCTCTTCCCGGATCCGACGTTTCTCGCCAAAAACGAATTACCCACCAAAAGATGGGGCCCTTAGAGAATATGCCCCCTGAAAGAAGATGCCTCTCTATGTCCAGTAGAGAGCCTCAAGGTCTATCTTCATAGAACTTCGGACTTTGGTGGAGGCCAACTCTTTAAAGGAGAAACTTCGGACAGCGACCTGTCACTGAAACAACTAAGAGCGAAAATCACCTACTTCATTCGCAGAGCGGATCCTGACAGTTCACCCGCCGGTCACGATCCTAGAAAAGTTGCATCGTCTCTGAATTTCTGTCAGAGTATGGATTTCGAAAGTCTTAAGAGTTTCACAGGCTGGAAATCCTCGCGTGTTTTCTTCAAACATTATGCGAAACAAGTGCACGAAGTCAAACATTTTGTGGTAGCCGCAGGTAGTGTTATGAAACCTGCACCTAACTCTGCATAGAACAGTGAGTTACTTGGGACTCTAACTCCTCGGGTGCCTATGTTGACCCTCGCGTGATACGTAGTGATTTCAAAAACACTTAGTGCTTTTTCATAGACTGTTCTTCTCCCAGGTGAAATGTCATAGTCGTCACATGAGTGCCACATGCCTAGAGCATGATTTGTTTTATTTTAATAGACTGACGTTCCTCTGGAACGAGTGCCTACTAATAATTTGAAATTCCCTTTCAGATTCAAGAGCAAGTCTTTCATGACTATGTAAATTATAATTTATAGTAAATAACTTTTATAATTTTATTGCATTTCCTTAACATGTTCTGCAATTGTGAAATAAAATTTCTATTTTATTACTTGTGCGTCTCAATCCGCTCCTACTTATACTATGAAATACATGACTGTCATAGTTTTATTATCCCCTTCCTCTTATGTCAATGAAGATGACTAAGGGTTCAACCCTTATCATATACTCACTTCTGCAATGTAATATTCCTACACGAATACTTACTTACATCATACCTTAGAGACCAGACGACTCTCTATTCACATACAGTGCCTAACCACCACTTGTCTGCCTTTGTGAATGTTCCTATATGAATGCCAACCATTCAGTCTTGTCTCCGAGTTCTTCATGTTCTCCCAGCAAGGTGAGTAGCCCTTCGATGACCACTTTGATCTTCGGCATGGTCCGTTGGGACTTCGCTGCCAGGGGGGGCAGGAAGTTTCTTCCCATCGGTTCTCCTATTGAGGTTACTATGCTTATCCTGTCAAAGCCCTAGGCACTTACACTACAAGGGGAATATCTACCACGATACATTGATTCTCTGGTACTCTTCCATCAGGACGCCATGGTTTGAGCCCAAAAAACGGATTTTGAGCGAAGCGAAAAATCTATTTTTGGGTGAGATAGCCATGGCGTCCTGATGGACCCTCCCTGCTACTTCGTTCAGTTTGTCAGGTCCCACCCTGCGCTGCTGTATCATGGTGATCGGCAAGCAACTGGCTTCAGGATGAGGACGGACGTGACGTCATTTAGCAATAGCGCCCGTTTGTTTACGTCTCGAGTACCAAAAGTAGCCACGGACGAGATTAGCTGTGGAACAGCTCCCCAGCTATTCTCCGTCCCTCCATATCGAAGTGTTAACTCTGTATGGGGTGCAGATAGCTATGTGGCGCGTTAATACATGCGTCCCCTGTTGATATACGATGTCTTAAAGGGAAACCTTTAGGATACTCGCTCCAGAAGTTAGAATTCTGTGATAACCTGTGGTTAAATTCTCTGGGAATATCTTAGTAGTTATATACCCAAGGAAGCTACCAAAAAGGAACCTTCCATCAGGACGCCATGGCTATCTCACCCAAAAATAGATTTTTCGCTTCGCTCAAAATCCGTTGCTTATGCAGTATATATATAATATATATATATATATATATATATATATATATATATATATATATATATATATTCTCATTTTTTCATATTTTGTAATAAATCAATATATTGATAATGACTTTGTTGCCCGAGTTACGAAATCATACAAACACACAGTTTCTGAATATGACCTTGGAAAAAACGTTTGTTTGATGATTGCAGTATTACCAATTTGCAGAAAAGTAACTAGACCTAGAATCACATAAACAGTAGCAAAATTATTCCACATAAAAGAATGTCTAGATTTCCTTAATCAATTATTACATTTTGTGTGAAAATTTGTAGGCTATATGAGGAATTTTGGAAATATTACTAAAATTTTACCGTTAACAAAATTTTATGAACCTTTGGCAACGCTGCTTTCATGTAAACAACACTTGAAACACCAAACACTGACTAAACGTGTAGTTGTGGTGGAAACTACGACTGGTTTAGTGGTTTCTTATATGAATATGTAATAAAATTGGGATAATCGGCATATAGATAATTAATATTAACTTAGACATTTCATAATGCATCCAAAATAAGAAAAGTTACTGTGCAAGACAATAATCACGCTAGAGTCGCTTTACTAGGGATTTGTGCAAGAAGTTTTTAAAATACTCAATTTCTTTATATATATATATATATATATATATATATATATATATATATATATATATATATATATATATATATATATATACAGGAACAAGTAAAAATACTGACACGACATACAGTCTCTTAGCTCATGAGGACATAAGCCCACTAGAGGAAAACGTAACACTTACCCCAAAGAGTTGACGTATCCTGGGCACTGTCTATGGGCATGGGGTCGGGAAAGAGGTAAGCCAGGGTTTGCCTTTTCCTCGCTCGTTCCAGATCCTTTTCCCTTTCTTCATTATATGCAACAACAGGAGTAGCGAGAATGAATACGTCCTGAAAATGGGAGATGTTTTATATTAATTATTCAATACTTATGTGGTTTGTTTGTTTCCGTATTTTCTTCCCTCTCTGGGCTATTTTTCTCTGCTGGAGTCCTTGGGGTTATAGCATCCTGCTTTCCCAACTAGGGTTGTAGTTTACCTAGTAGTAGTAATAATAATAATAAGAAGAAGAAGAAGAAGAAGAAGAATTTTGATAAAAAAAATATATATTTTCAATAATAATAACAATAATAATAATAATAACAATAATAATAATAATAATAATAATAATAATAATAATTTAATAATAATAATAATATTAATAATAATAATAACAATAATAATTATAATAATAATAATAATTTTGATAAAAATTATATCTTTTAAATAATAACAACAACAACAACAACAGCAACAACAACATTTTCCAAGAAATGAATACAAAATTGGAGAAAAAGATTCAACATTTTACAGGCAAAGGTCGTTTAAACCAAGCTTTTGGAGAGGGAGATATATGAAGCGATAAGAGATGAATAAAATAAATTGTGAATGATGTGTTGAATTGACACCTTACCTACAATATACAACCTAAATAAATATATTAATTTTCCCGCTCTAAAATTACTTAAAGGTTTAAAGGGCGCTCATGAATGGCAGAGGTAAGGGACAGTGACATTGCCCTATCGAGCAGGACGATGCCCTAGAGACTGACCATATATACCATATGATCTGCGCCCAAGCCCCGTCTCTATCCAAGCTTGAACCAGGGAGGGCCAGGCAATGGCTGCTAATGACCTAGCTAATAGAACTATAGGCTCCTCCAAAAGCCCAATCCTTAGCTCACAAGGATGGTGAGGTTGTAGCGATCAAAGTAACTAACGAGTTTGAGTGGTACTCGAACCCCAGTCTGGCGTTCACCAGTCAGGGACGCTACCACATCGGCTACCACAACACTATAATGCAAGTCTATTGGATGTCATAACTAAAGTAAAACAATAGACAAACTTGCTAATTATAATTAATCCATGAAAAATTCCATTCCAATATATTAAATACATTCCAAAAAACTTGCCAATTATAATTAATCCATGAAAAAATCCATTCAAATATATTAACTACATTCTAAAAAACTTGCTAATTATAATTAATACATGAAAAATTCCATTCCAATATATTAACTACATCCTAAAACCCAAAAATAGATTAATTTTCCTGTTCTAAAAATACCAAACCAACAAATGCAACTATTTCTAGTCCACTGCAGGACAAAGGCCTCAGACATGTCAATTCATGTCTGGGTTTTGGTCAGTTTTCATCGCCACACCGGCCACTGCGGATCGGTGATGGTGGGGAGTTTAGTCTGACCGCTCACAGCAAACCTACCTAGAATGGGTGGTCCCTGACTAGTACAACTTTGCTGATCATGGCGATTCTCAAACCCTTCCACCACGTACAGATATCCACTCCATTATATTAAACAGGTCTAATAAAAGCGTATCAGGTGTCTGTCAAAGCTAAATTAGAATAAACAAACTTGGGAACTGTAAATAAACCATGAAAAATTCTATTGCATTAAATGAAATGCATGAGACCTAAATATTTAGTTTTTACCCTTACAATAGTCACAGCAGATATTCCGGGCGAAATAAACCCCACCCACTGATGACGTCATAGCCAATCAAGTCTCCCAAGCCCCACCCCCTGATGACGTCATAGCCAATTATGTCTCCCAAGCCCCACCCCCTGATAACATCAAAGCCAATCATGTTGGGAGCTACATCCCCTGATGACGTCATAGCCAATCATGTCTCCCAAGCCCCACCCCCTGATGACGTCATAGCCAGTCATGTCTCCCAAGCCCTATCCTCTGATGATGTCATAACCAATTATGTCTTCCAAACCCCTCCCCCTGATGATGTCATAGCCAATTCTGTCTCCCAAGCCCCACCCCCTGATGACATCATAGCCAGTCATGTCTCCCAAGCCCCACCCCCTGATGACGTCATAGCCAATCATGTTGTAAGCCCCACCCCTTGATGACGTCATAGCCAATCATGTCTTCCAAACCCCACCCCCTGATG
Source organism: Palaemon carinicauda (assembly GCF_036898095.1). NCBI lineage: Eukaryota > Metazoa > Arthropoda > Malacostraca > Decapoda > Palaemonidae > Palaemon > Palaemon carinicauda. The sequence goes on along the minus strand of NC_090728.1, from coordinate 191,960,991 downwards.
ATGTCATAGCCAGTCATGTCTTCCAAACCCCACCCCCTGATGACATCATATCTAGTCATTTCTCCCAAGACCCACCCTCTGATGATGTCATAACCAATTATGTCTTCCAAACCCCACCCCCTGATGACATCATAGCCAATCATGTCTCCCAAGCCCCACCCACTGATGACATCACAGTCAATCATGTTGTAAGCCACATCCCCTGATGATGTCATAGCCAATTATGTCTCCCAAGCCCCAGCCCCTGATGACGTCACAGCCAATCATGTTGTAAGCCCCACCCCCTGATGACGTCATAGCCAATCATGTCTCCCGAGCCCCACCCCCTGATGACGTCATAGCCAATCATGTCTCCCAAGCCCCACCCCCTGATGATGTCATAGCCAATCATGTCTCCAAAGCCCTCCCCCTGATGATGTCATAGCCAATCATGTCTCCAAAGCCCTCCCCCTGATGATGTCATAGCCAATCATGTTGTAAGCCCCACCCCCTGATGACGTCATAGCCAATCATGTCTCCAAAGCCCCACCCCCTGATGACGTCATAGCCAATCATGTCTCCCAAGCCCCACCCCCTGATGATGTCATAGCCAATCATGTCTCCAAAGCCCCACCCCCTGATGACGTCATAGCCAATCATGTCTCCCAAGCCCCACCCCCTGATGATGTCATAGCCAATCATGTCTCCAAAGTCCTCCCCCTGGATGATGTCATAGCCAATCATGTTGTAAGCCCAACCCACTGATGACGTCATAGCCAATCATGTCTCCCAAGCCCCACCCCCTGATGACATCATAGCCAATCATGTCTCCCAAGCCCCACCCCCTGATGATGTCATAGCCAATCATGTCTCCAAAGCCCTCCCCCTGATGATGTCATAGCCGATCATGTTGTAAGCCCCACCCCCTGATGCCGTCATAGCCAATCATGTCTCCCAAGCCCCACCCCCTGATGAAGTCATAGCCAATCATGTCTCCCAAGCCCCACCCCTGATGACGTCATAGCCAATCATGTCTCCCAAGCCCCACCCCCTGATGATGTCATAGCCAATCATGTCTCCAAAGCCCTCCCCCTGATGATGTCATAGCCAATCATGTTGTAAGCCCCACCCCCTGATAACGTCATAGCCAATCATGTTGTAAGCCCCACCCCCTGATGACGTCATAGCCAATCATGTCTCCCAAGCCCCACCCCCTGATGACGTCATAGCCAATCATGTCTCCCAAGCCCCACCCCCTGATGATGTCATAGCCAATCATGTCTCCAAAGCCCTCCCCCTGATGATGTCATAGCCAATCATGTCTCCAAAGCCCTCCCCCTGATGATGTCATAGCCAATCATGTTGTAAGCCCCACCCCCTGATGACGTCATAGCCAATCATGTCTCCAAAGCCCCACCCCCTGATGACGTCATACCCAATCATGTCTCCCAAGCCCCACCCCCTGATGATGTCATAGCCAATCATGTCTCCAAAGCCCTCCCCCTGATGATGTCATAGCCAATCATGTTGTAAGCCCCACCCCCTGATGACGTCATAGGCAATCATGTTGAAAACCACATCCACAGGTGATGTCATAGCCAATCATGTTGTCTATCACATTAACAGCAGTCACAACACATCCCCTTAGAGTGATTATAAGTTAATATAGTTTGAAATTTGTAAGGGGATGTATTGTGACTGCTGCTGTTACAAGTCCTATAACAGATTTGGTCAACCAAATAAATAGCATTAAAAACTAGAGGGGCACTCGGTAGAGCACATACCTCCGCTGCGGAAGCTCATTTTATCAACCTTTTGCTTGACCTTTGACCTTAACATGTATAAATTGGCATGGATTTTCACATACTCAAATATGACCCAAGTTTGAAGTCTCTGTGACAACGATGTCCAAACTTATGGTTGATTACGTGAATTGGATATTTTACTTGACCATGACCTTGACCTTCCAAAATTTATTTATTACCAGCTTCTTACATTTTACCAAAGGTTAATTTCTTGCAATTTTCATTACACTACGATTAAAACTGTGACCAGGAAGATGTTCATATTGGATATTTTACTTGACCGTGACCTTGACCCTCCATAATTTACTCATTACCAGCTTTTTACGTAAGTTAATCCCTGCAAGTTTCATTACTCTACGATTAAAATTGTGGCCAGGAAGCTGTTCACAAACAGACAAACACACAAACAGGGGGGTAAAACATAACCTCCTTCCAACTTCGATCCAGAAGAAAGACCAAGTTTAAACTTACCTCAATATTGATAACCACAGGCTGAGTGAAAAAGCTGCTATACGGTATGGTGAGAGATACTCTGCCAATAATGCCTTTCTTGACCTCAATGGGCAGCGGACTTCCATAGTATATGTCCAGGAAAGACTGGGAAAAGAGAGGACAATGCTACTGTAATTTGTAATGCTTGTACTGATTAATGAAAGTACTTAATAGTAATATAGCTGTTGATAGGAGATAATACTGTGGTTGATGAAATCTATAGTTTACAGTTTATTAAAAAATGCTAGGGTTAATGAAATTTATAGTTTACAGTTTATAGAAAAATTCTAAGTTAATTAAATTTATTGTTTACAGTTTATCAATAATATGTAAGGGTTATGAAATTTAGAGTTTACAGTTTATCAAAAAATGCTGGGGTTAATGAAATTTACTGTTTAGTTTATAAAAAAAAAATCTAGGATTAATGAATTGAATTATTTAGTTCATTAAAAATACTAGCGTTAGTCAAATCTACTGTTTAATGGGTTTTTTTTTTTATAACTAGAGTTAATGAAATTTATTGTTTACAGTTTATCCAAAAATAATACTAGGGTTAATGAAATATATTGTTTAGAGTTTATAAAAATACTAAGGTTAATGAAATATATTGGTTACATTTTACATAAAATACTATGGTTAATAAAATTTATTGTTTATAGTTTTTCACAAAAATACTTGGGCAAATAAAATTTATTGTTTAGAAATTATTAAAAAAGTTGGTTAAAGAAATCTAATTCTATATTTTATCAAAATTATATTTTTCATAAAAAAATCAAATCAATATAACATATTTTTTTTAACAATCCCAAATTGCGTTAAGAATAATCCCAGGCAAATTTCCTTTATAAGATTAATACCAGGATTTCTAGTGACGTATTCTGTATAGAAAATCCATCACTCATTAATAAATCCTATTGTCAAAAAAGAAGCAAGTATTAATAAGTGTCAAAATGCTTTCAAAAATTATAAGGATAGAAAAGACTTTAGCTAGGGTAAGCAGCTCTTCTAGGACACTCCAAAATGAAACCATTGTTCTCTAGTCTTAGGTAGTGCCATAGCCTCTGTACCAGATCTACCACTGTCTTGGGTTAGAGTTCTCTTGCTTGAGGGTACACTTCTAGCACACTGTTCTATCTTGTTTCTCTTCCTCTTGTTTTGCTATATATATATATATATGTATATATATATATATATATATATATATATATATATATATAAATATATATATATATATATATATATATATATATATATATATATATATATATTTATATATATATATATATATAACAAAAAATATTTATTTTAATGTTACTCTTCTTAAAATATTTTATTTTCCTTTTTTTTTCTTTCCTCACTGAGCTATTTTCCCTGTTGGAGCCCCTGGGCTTATAGCATCCTGCTTTTCTAACTAGGGTTGTAGTTTAGCAAGTAATAATAATAATAATAATAATAATAATAATAATAATAATGATAATAATAAACAAAAATACCAACTTTCACACAACAGATAGCACATTTTCAGCTCTACATATATATATAAATATATATATATATATATATATATATATATATATATGTATATATATATATATATATGTATATATGTATATATATATATATATATATATATATACACATATATATATATATATATATATATAAATGTCCAATTGGGACTTTCTTTGTCAATCTATAATATACTAACAACTCTCAATTTTTCTATAATATACTCCCAAGTTTCTTTACTTAGGTAATATATATAGTTGCCTTTATAGCTTTTTTTATACATTTCACATAAAAACCAAATACTGATCATGCACTTAACATTGCTAATGCTGTATAAACAAACGCATAGGCCTATATATATATATATATATATATATATATATATATATATATATATATATATACATATATATATATATATATATATATATATATATATATATATATATATATTCTACCTAAGTTCCTCAGCTATCTAAAATAGAACATAAAAATGACTGAACATATAACTATCTCGAAGGAAAGGTGGGGAAAGTGTCTGCCAATTCCTTACTCTAGAATTAAAAGTTAATGGAATTCTAGTAATAATATTTACGTATTCTTAGCTACTGAACTTTTAAAACGCAGGTATATAATATTAAACTAGAGGGGCACTCAGTAGAGCGCAGACCTCCGCCGCGGCAGCTTATGCTTGACCTTTGACATTTACATGTATTAATTGGCGTGGATTTTCATACACTCAAATCTGAACCAAGTTTGAAGTCTCTGTGACAAAGATGTCCAAACTTATGGCTAAGTGAATTTGACATTTTGCTTTACCGTGACCTTGACCTTTGACCTTGAACTTCCAAAATTTAATCATTTCCACCTATTTACATAACAGTTAATCCCTGCAAGTTTCATTACTCTACGATATAATCTGTGGCCAGGAAGCTGTTCACAAACACACATACACACAAACAAACACACAAACAGGGGGTAAAACATAACCTCCTTCCAACTTTGTTGGCGGAGGTAATTAGAGACCTTAGTTATTCTTAAAGTATTCTCATTAGAGATTGGTTTAGGCCTATCTTTCCCTGCTTCTATCTTTCTAGTGTTCTATTTTGGTTAGGCCTATCTTTCCCTTCTTCTATCTTTCTAGTGTTCCTAAACCTATCTTTCCCTGCTTCTATCTTTCTAGTATTCTATTTTGGTTAGGCCTATCTTTCCCTGCTTCTATCTTTCTATTTTTCTATTGAGGTCTGTCTTGAATGGTGAAAACTGAAAATAGTCTTTACGAGAAAGTGTATAGACTATTAAAGTAAAAAAATCATATAATAAAAGAGAAATTAACACTTAACCCAAATAGGTATCGTACGTGTTCTATCAACATTAGCACGAACGAATCATCCACAAGGGTTGATATTAAGTCTAGAGAATTTACAGTTACAAGATGTTATCGTTTATATATAAAGTTGAAAATATTCAGAGCAAACAATAAAAAAATAAAAAACAACAGTGACTATATTCTACCCCACTAGAACAGCTAATTCTCAGGATAAAGTTAAACCATAAAGATTGAGTAAAATGAAACTTATGGTAAATGTCATGGGGAACGAGTTACTAAATCTACGGTGTTCGCACATACATTTTGAATGGTTTAATGGTTAGATATGTTAGCAAGAGAAATTATTGATTAGAATTTAAGACATTTAAACTAAGAAAACATTTCTAGTTCAGTTGTTTACCCATAAATCCGTGGACTCTTACACTTTATATATATTGATATAAAAAGACGGATAAAAACAGAAAAAACAAATCAGATAATTTAGAGTTTTTAGACCACATCATCACCAGCTTCACTCCGGAGTAATTGAGTCAAAATCTAACACCCCCCTTCAGGGACTCACCAAGGCATCGTGTCGGATCTTGAGGTTTGTGAGGTTGACCTGGCCCGACAGAAGAGCATCGTTGACCTCCTGGGTGTTGAGATCTTCCAGATACTGACCGAAGAATCGATTGACGAGACCTGCTACGACTTTCTTCGCCAGCCACTCCATCACGCGGGTCTCCTCCACCTGATCACCACATCACAAAAGTCGTTCGCGTCTGGAAGAGAAATGGATGAAGTTGATTCAAGTTCATTTAAAAAGTAAAATATTCTTAGAAAAGTAACAACTACGTATTAAGGATGACCTTCGATCAAAGGGGTTAACCGGTGATGAAGTGTGGGACAGAGGTAGATGGAGAACGCTGGCCAGAAACATCGACCCCACATGAAGGTGGGAAAAGATGCAGAAGAAGAAGAAGAAGAACAACAACAACAACAACAACAACAACAACAACTAATTTCATGTTTCTATGTTGAACAGGCTGACATACGTCTCTTTTATAGTTTATATAGGACATACCTGTTTTGATGTTGTCACTGTTTTTAAAATATTTTGTTGTTAATTTTTTCTCATATCTTTTGTCAATTTCTTTATTTCCTTTCCTCACCGGGCTATATTTTCCTTGTTGGAGCCCTTGGGTTTATAGTATCCTGCTTTTCCAACTAGGGCTGTAGCTTAGCATGTAATAATAATAATAATAATAATAATAATAATAATAATAATAATATCATGCTTTTCAACTAGAGTTGTATCTTAGCTAGTAATAATAATAATAATAATAACAATAATAATAATAATAATAATAATAATAATAATAACATCATGTTTTTCAACTAGAGTTGTATCTTAGCTAATAATAATAATAATAATAATAATAATAATAATAATAATAATAAATTGCCGCTACATATAAGTATAAGTAAAACAAAACAACTATATAACATAAAAACATAAAAGAAAACACCTAAAAGATAAAACGAGATGATAAGGACAATGTTGATCTTAAAAAAGAAAAATATTGATAGAAGACATACCAAGATACGACTTAAAAAGAAAATATTGACATCCTCGCCACACACAACAACAGGGAACTGAGAGTTTTATGATGAATGTCTTATCGGAGAAGGGAAGGGACTTATCGAAGTGAGATTAGTTTGTTAACACGATAGATAAGATGATAAGAATAAGTTGTTTATTGTTTTCGTCTGACAATTAAACTTCTGCTAATTAATTGTGGCTTTGTTTTGAATATACAGTACAATTTGTTTTGAGTATACAGTAACATTTGTTTTGAATATACAGTACAATTTGTTTTGAGTATACAGTAACATTTGTTTTGAATATACAGTACAATTTGTTTTGAGTATACAGTAACATTTGTTTTGAATATACAGTACAATTTGTTTTGAGTATACAGTAACATTTGTTTTGAATATACAGTACAATTTGTTTTGAGTATACAGTAACATTTGTTTTGAATATACAGTACAATTTGTTTTGAGTATACAGTAACATTTGTTTTGAATATACTGTAACTGTAACTTTTATTTTATATACAGTAACATTTGTTTTGGATATACAGTAACATTTGTTTTCAGTATACAATAACATTTGTTTTGAATATACAGTAACATTTGTTTTGAATATACTGTAACATTTGTTTTGAGTATACTGTAACTGTAACATTTGTTTTATATACAGTAACATTTGTTTTGGATATACAGTAACATTTGTTTTCAGTATACAATAACATTTGTTTTGAATATACAGTAACATTTGTTTTGAATATACTGTAACATTTGTTTTGAGTATACTGTAACTGTAACATTTGTTTTATATACAGTAACATTTGTTTTGGATATACAGCAACATTTGTTTTGAATATACAATAACATTTGTTTTGAGTATAAAATAACATTTGTTTTGAATATACTGTAACATTTGTTTTGAATATACTGTAACTGTAACATTTGTTTTGAGTATACAGTAAAAAAATTTTGAATATACTGTAACTGTAATATTTGTTGTGAATATACAGTAACATTTATTTTGAATATACAGCAACATTTGTTTTGAATATACAATAACATTTGTTTTGAATGTACAGTAACATTTGTTTTGAATATATAGCAACATTCGTTTTGAATATACAATAACATTTGTTTTGAATATACAGTAACATTTGTTTTGAATGTACAGTAACATTTGTTTTGAATATACAATAACATTTGTTTTGAATATTCAGTACCATTTGTTTTGAATATACAATAACATTTGTTTTGAATATACAGTAACATTTGTTTTGAATATACAATAAGATTTGTTTTGAATATACAATAAGATTTGTTTTGAATATACAATAACATTCAACTAAAGTCTACGGATAGCGAACCCCCATTTTCATATGGCTGACTATAGAAGGTGAAAAGTGTAATGTTGGTCCAGAATTTCCAGAACTTAATGGAGTCGTCCATGACAGAAGATCTATCTGTGGTGAAAATTTCGTCAAATCCGTCGAGTAGTTTTGACGTAATCTTGTCCACAGACATACAAACAAATAAATGAATAAGCCGTCTCGACTTTATAACCTCCTTGGCGGAGATAATAACCTATCATAACAATGACACCTATCTTTGTCTCTCAGAGGTAATAACCTTTCATAACAATGACTCCCATCTTTGTCTCTCAGAGGTAATAACCTATCATAACAATGACTCCCATCTTTGACTCTCAGAGGTAATAACCTTTCATAACAATGACTCCCATCTTTGTCTCTCAGAGGTAATAGCCTATCATAACAATGACTCCCATCTTTGACTCTCAGAGGTAATAACCTTTCATATTAATGATTCCCATCTTTGTTTCTCAGAGGTAATAACCTATCATAACAATGACACCTATCTTTGTCTCTCAGAGGTAATAACCTTTCATAACAATGACTCCCATCTTTGTCTCTCAGAGGTAATAACCTATCATAACAATGACACCTATCTTTGTCTCTCAGAGGTAATAACCTTTCATAACAATGACACCTATCTTTGTCTCTCAGAGGTAATAACCTTTCATAACAATGACTCCCATCTTTGTCTCTCAGAGGTAATAACCTTTCATAACAATGACTCCCATCTTTGTCTCTCAGAGGTAATAACCTTTCATAACAATGACACCTATCTTTGTCTCTCAGAGGTAATAACCTTTCATAACAATGACACCCATCTTTGTCTCTCAGAGGTAATAACCTTTCATAATAATGACTCCCATCTTTGTCTCTCAGAGGTAATAACCTTTCATAACAATGACTCCCATCTTTGTCTCTCAGAGGTAATAACCTATCATAACAATGACACCTATCTTTGTCTCTCAGAGGTAATAACCTTTCATAACAATGACACCTATCTTTGTCTCTCAGAGGTAATAACCTTTCATAACAATGACTCCCATCTTTGTCTCTCAGAGGTAATAACCTATCATAACAATGACACCTATCTTTGTCTCTCAGAGGTAATAACCTTTCATAACAATGACTCCCATCTTTGTCTCTCAGAGGTAATAACCTATCATAACAATGACACCTATCTTTGTCTCTCAGAGGTAATAACCTTTCATAACAATGACTCCCATCTTTGTCTCTCAGAGGTAATAACCTTTCATATTAATGACTCCCATCTTTGTTTCTCAGAGGTAATAACCTATCATAACAATGACACCTATCTTTGTCTCTCAGAGGTAATAACCTTTCATAACAATGACTCCCATCTTTGACTCTCAGAGGTAATAACCTTTCATATTAATGACTCCCATCTTTGTCTCTCAGAGGTAATAACCTATCATAACAATGACACCTATCTTTGTCTCTCAGAGGTAATAACCTTTCATAACAATGACTCCCATCTTTGTCTCTCAGAGGTAATAACCTATCATAACAATGACACCTATCTTTGTCTCTCAGAGGTAATAACCTTTCATAACAATGACTCCCATCTTTGTCTCTCAGAGGTAATAACCTATCATAACAATGACACCTATCTTTGTCTCTCAGAGGTAATAACCTTTCATAACAATGACTCCCATCTTTGTCTCTCAGAGGTAATAACCTATCATAACAATGACACCTATCTTTGTCTCTCAGAGGTAATAACCTTTCATAACAATGACTCCCATCTTTGTCTCTCACAGGTAATAACCTTTCATAACAATGACTCCCATCTTTGTCTCTCAGAGGTAATAACCTATCATAACAATGACACCCATCTTTGTCTCTCAGAGGTAATAACCTTTCATAACAATGACTCCCATCTTTGTCTCTCAGAGGTAATAACCTATCATAACAATGACACCTATCTTTGTCTCTCAGAGGTAATAACCTTTCATAACAATGACTCCCATCTTTGTCTCTCAGAGGTAATAACCTATCATAACAATGACACCTATCTTTGTCTCTCAGAGGTAATAACCTTTCATAACAATGACTCCCATCTTTGTCTCTCAGAGGTAATAACCTATCATAACAATGACACCTATCTTTGTCTCTCAGAGGTAATAACCTTTCATAACAATGACTCCCATCTTTGTCTCTCAGAGGTAATAACCTTTCATAACAATGACTCCCATCTTTGTCTCTCAGAGGTAATAACCTATCATAACAATGACACCTATCTTTGTCTCTCAGAGGTAATAACCTTTCATAACAATGACTCCCATCTTTGTCTCTCAGAGGTAATAACCTATCATAACAATGACACCTATCTTTGTCTCTCAGAGGTAATAACCTTTCATAACAATGACACCCATCTTTGTCTCTCAGAGGTAATAACCTTTCATAACAATGACTCCCATCTTTGTCTCTCAGAGGTAATAACCTATCATAACAATGACACCCATCTTTGTCTCTCAGAGGTAATAACCTTTCATAACAATGACTCCCATCTTTGTCTCTCAGAGGTAATAACCTTTCATAACAATGACTCCCATCTTTGTCTCTCAGAAGTAATAACCTATCATAACAATGACTCCCATCTTTGTCTCTCAGAAGTAATAACCTTTCATAACAATGACTCCCATCTTTGTCTCTCAGAAGTAATAACCTATCATAACAATGACACCCATCTTTGTCTCTCAGAAGTAATAACCTTTCATAACAATGACACCCATCTTTGTCTCTCAGAGGTAATAACCTTTCATAACAATGACTCCCATCTTTGTCTCTCAGAAGTAATAACCTATCATAACAATGACACCTATCTTTGTCTCTCAGAGGTAATAACCTTTCATAACAATGACTCCCATCTTTGTCTCTCAGAGGTAATAACCTTTCATAACAATGACTCCCATCTTTGTCTCTCAGAGGTAATAACCTTTCATAACAATGACACCCATCTTTGTCTCTCAGAGGTAATAACCTTTCATAACAATGACTCCCATCTTTGTCTCTCAGAGGTAATAACCTTTCATAACAATGACTCCCATCTTTGTCTCTCAGAGGTAATAACCTTTCATAACAATGACTCCCATCTTTGTCTCTCAGAGTAATAACCTTCATAACAATGACTCCCATCTTTGTCTCTCAGAGGTAATAACCTTTCATAACAATGACTCCATCTTTGTCTCTCAGAGGTAATAACCTTTCACAACAATGACTCCCATCTCTGTCTCGCAGAGGTAATAACCTTTCATAATGACTCCCATCTTTGTCTCTAACTCCTGATCACTGAAATATCATCTTTTTTCCCTTGTCTGCATTCAGTTCCAGATTCATTTGAAGAGAAGGCTCACCAAAATGCCCGTCGGACATATACAACTCCATTGTGGTGCGAAATCACAGCAGTATCCTCCCCAGTAAACAGCTTAAACTCACGCTTCGAGGTAGGGATCGATCTGTCACCATGCGAATGCAAGGCGAACGCATTACCACTGTACTAGCAAGGATACAAAAGAAGGCATACGGATTAGGCCTCCTATTTTAGAGTCTGTGGTTCGAATCCCAGAGACAGAAGTAAGAATCTATTTTCGTCAAGGTGTTAAAACTCTTATACAGTTGGGACAAGAGTGATAACGTGATTCTTCATATTCTTATAATCGTCATCATCATCATCATCATTATCATCATAATCATCATCATCTCCTACGCCTACTGACGCAAAGAGCCTCCATTAGATTTCGCCAGTCGTCTCTATCTTGAGTTTTTAAATTTCTTCTCCATTCATCATCAATTTCAAGCTTCATAGTCCTCATCCATGTAGACCTGGGTCTTCCAACTTATCTAGTGCCTTGAGGAGCCCAGCTGAACGTTTGGTGAGCTAATCTCTCTTTGCGAGGGCGAAGAGCATGGCCAAACCATCTCCATCTACCCCTCACCATGATGAGATTCTTATAATAGATGAAATCTATTTCAGTTTTTCATCATCGTCAATCGTGAATGAATCAAATTAATATACTGACGTAAGCACCCTTTACTAAATCAATTGGTCTATTCTTTAAGATCTGTGGTTCTTGAAGAATATAGTGTCTAAAACTATTCTTAGGATAAGCTTACACTTACCCCAAAATTCTTACATACGTATTCTTACGAACTTATATACCCATTCTTACGACAAGCTTTTCCACTTAGGACAATCAACAAAACTCTTCTTGGTTATTTATATTTACACATTCTTACGTATTCTTAAGAACTTTTAAACCCATTCTTACGAGCTTTCACACTTACGATTATCAACAAAACCCTTTCTTCTATACTCAATTTTTCTTAATGAGGCACATTTGCGCTGACTCGAGACGGTGCCCTTTTAGCTCTTTAAAGTTTCCCGCTCTCTGATTGTTAGAATTATCTTGTCCAACCAATTAGCGATCAGAAAACTTTTCCAAGCTAAAAGGGCACCCCTGCGAGTTGGTGCAAATCTGCCTCACTAATGAATGAATGATTTAAAGTTTTCAGGCATCCTGACACCTGCCTCACTAAAAAGAATTAACTATAGGTTATCTATATTTGCCTATTCTTACATATTCTTACAAACTTTTATATTATTGATCTCATCATCATCTCCTTCTCTTACGCCTATTGATGCAAAGGGCCTTGGTTAGATTCCCCCAGTCTTCTCTATTATAGTTCTACATCCATTTTATTCTTCAATATCAGTGTGCTTGCCTTGCTAATCGTGTGAACGATAAAAGCATTGCTTTGCTTGCAATATTCTCATCATCACACACACACACACACCAAGAGTTATTCACATCAGAATAAAAGTTGATTTAGAATAGCATCAACACGAACGAACGAACAAATGATCAATATGATATGAGTATTTTGATGTTCATTATGACTCATGTCATTTGATTTATAAATGTCATGGGCAGATGATTCAATGCTTTGTAAGGGCGCATAAGTTAACAAGAGGTGGTGTGTATATATACAGTATAAGGAAGATCTGTTAGAATATGAGACCTAATTGCAAAGTTGACTATGGTATT
>NC_090728.1:191929395-191934395 GCF_036898095.1 Palaemon carinicauda | reverse complement strand
CGACCTTTAAACCTCTAAACACGCATAGGGAATAATCTTTTCTCATCACCTTCGAATAAGACGACACAAGATATTCATGAAATCAATCTTCCAATTGCAGAACACTTGTCCATGAGAGGAACCTGTGATGAAAATTGAACAAGTATTAATATTTCAACGGAGGCCTGGATGTGTAATGAGATGCACCTGACCAAGAGCATAAGACTTACAAGAGAAAACCTAATTTGTATTTGTGGGTGGATTCGATTAGTTTCGCTCTGGATATCTTAATTTTGTCGTATTACTATTGGAAAACTTATTCATTGAGAGACAGAATCAGATAAAGTTGAATTTATAACGGAGGTCATACTAATATGAATTCCATCAAAATCTTTTTACACTCAAAGGTATTACCGGGCGTTTGACTATTCGGTCTCTCCTCTTCCCTCAAGTAGAGGGAGAGGGAGTAATCATACACTGGTGAAAGGGGGTACCCCGAGAGGTACGCACAGAAACCACAATCTGTCTGTGTGCATATCTATGTCAATATTTAGCCGTAATTTCTAACGCGCGCACGTACACTAGTTCTAAAAAACAATCTCTCAAGGGGTCTCCCTGTCTAACTCCCTTCTCAATTAGAATTTTCTCATTATATGCAGTTTTAGGATTAATATATTCCTGTATAGACTTCGTGATCTATTATAAGATTCATCTATTATTATTATTATTATTATTATTACTATCCAAGCTACAACCCTAGTTGGAAAAGCAAGATGCTATGAGCCCAGGGGCTCCAACAGGGAAAAATAGCCCAGTGAGGAAGGGAAATAAGGAAATAAATAAATGAAGAGAACAAATTAACAATAAATCATTCTAAAATAAGTAACAACGTCAAAACAGACATGTCAAATATAAACTATTAACAACATCAAAAACAAATATGTCATAAATAAACTATAAAAAGACTCATGTTTCCTGTCTTTGAATGACTTTCATTACTGCTAAGGTTTTGACAGAATCAAATGCTTTCCTATAATCTATTGGCGAATCCTCCCAAGGGAACGTATGTGACCCTGAGCCAAATTTACTCATTATCAGGCGAAAGCCTTGAGGGGGGGGGGGGGGAAGGGTGGCGTCCTGGTTTTACAAGACACGAGAAACTCCCACGATCAATGATTCAGGAACAGAACACGTATGGATGGGGTCACGAGAGCAATTTCGGTTCCTGGCCATAAACACTGAGGTACAGGAGTTATAGTTATATCAATGGACTTGGGAATTATATATATATATATATATATATATATATATATATATATATATATATATATATATATATATATATATATATATATATATTTGCTAAGAACTTCGGAATCTTTCCTATATTATAAAGAACAAGTTTTTGGATATACATATATATATATATATATATATATATATATATACACATATATATATGTATATATATACATATATATATGTATATATATGTATATATATATATATATATATATATATATATATATATATAATCTAACAACATTTAAGAAAAAGAAATGGGCACACATTGAGAATGACAGATAATAAATGAACATTAACAATAACAGAACGAGTCCCTAGAGATTGCACAAGTAGCAGGGGGAATGAAGAGAAGACGATGGATTGACGAACTAAGAAAGTTTGCGGGTGTGGACTGGCATAGAAAGACCAGAAACAGACGCAAGCGGAAGGACATGTCTGAGGCCTTTGTTCTGCAGTGGATTAGTAACGTCTCATGATGATATATATATATATATATATATATATATATATATATATATATATATATATATATATAGTCAGGTCACGCTGAGCTATCCCCGTCCCTTAGTAGGGGGAGAAGAATTAGTCATACCTTGGTAAAAGGGGTGCGTGTGTGTGCATATCTATCTAAATATTTAAATTATTTTGATGCTATAAGCGCAATGGCTCAAACAAGGAAAATAGCCCAGTGAGGAAAGGAAATAAGGAAATAGAATAGTGTGCCTGAGTGTATCCTCAAGCAAGAGAACTCGAACCCAAGACGAAACGGAAACAAGTAAACGACCTACTAATTTGAAACTAAAAAGAAAGACCTCATATACGAGTTAAGTAAACGTTTCACAACCTCTAAAATGATAAAAAAAGACCACGAAACGTTAACAAGTTAACAACCCACAACCTCGAAACTAATCAAAAACATCATTTACGAGACAAGTAAACGTTTCACAACCTCTAAAATGATAAAAATGACCACGAAACGTTAACAAGTTAACAACCCACAACCTCTAAACTAATCTGAAAGACCTCATATACGAGTCAATTAGACAATCCACAACCTCAAAAATAATAAAAAAAAAGACCTCAAACGTCAACAATTTAACAACCCACAACCTCGAAACTAATTAAAGGTCTCATATACGAGTCAAGTAAACGTTTCACAACCTCTAAAATAATAATAAAAAAAAGACCGCGAAACGTTAACAAGTTAACAACCCACAACCTCGAAACTAATCAAAAACCTCATATACGAGTCAAGTAAACGTTTCACAACCTCGAAAATAATAAAAAAAAAAAGATCACGAAACGTTAACAATTAAAACAACCCACAACCTCTAAACTAATCAAAGACCTCATTTACGAGTCAAGTAATCGTTTCACAACCTCGAAAATAATAAAAAAAGATCACGAAACGTTAACAATTAAAACAACCCACAACCTCTAAACTAATCAGAATGACCTTATATACGAGTCAATTAGACAATCCACAACCTAGAAAATAATAAAAAAAAAAGGCTCGAAACTTAACAAGTTAACAACCCACAACCTCGAAACTAATCAAAAACATCATATACGAGTCGAGTAGACGATCCACAACCTGGAACATAAAAAAGACCTCGAAACTTAACAAGTAAACAACCCACAACCTCGAAACTAATCAAAGACCTCATTTAGGCCTACGTGTCGAGTAAACGTTTCACAACCTCTAAAATAATAAATAAAAGACCACGAAACTTAACAAGTAAACAACCCACAACCTCTAAACTAATCAAAGACCTCATATACGAGTCAAGTAAACGTTTCACAACCTCTAAAATAATAATAAAAAAAAAAGATCACGAAACGTTAACAATTAAAACAACCCACAACCTCGAAACTAATCAAAGACTTCATTTACGAGTCAAGTAAACGTTTCACAACCTTTAAAATAATAAAAAAAGTTCACGAAACGTTAACAAGTTAACAACCCACAACCTCTAAACTAATCAAAAACCTCATTTACGAGTCAAGTAAACGTTTCACAACCTCTAAAATAATAAAAAAACGCCAAACGTCAACAAGCAAACAACCCACAACATCAAACCGAATCAGCTTCGCCCTCAACAAAAACCTGCAACTCGAGGCTCGATTCGTTTTCCCCCTCGACACTCCAGAGGAGTTGATCCGCGCCAAGCGAGCGTCTCCGAAACTACAGCAAAAAGGAAATCGCACACTTTCTCCAACTCAAAATCAATTCGCATCACTTACCATTACATAGAAAACCCCCAAAGACAAGAGAGAAGGAGTCCCGGGTGAGTGCCACAGAACCACTAGAATGACTCACCATCTAACGGCCGAACGCGAATCAGCTGCTACTGTCTCGACACCCGGTTCATTTGCGAGACGGAATCGATTCACTGCATCAGTTCGAGACGTCGAAATAGGTAGGGTTGGTGCAGGGTTGCCAAGTTGGCCTTTTTTAGGACAAACACCCCAAAATTGGCCTTGTTTAAGGACAAACACCTCTAAATTGGTCTTTTTTTTTAAATTGAGAAGTCAGTTTCTGTTTTAATTAATTTTCCAATTCTGTATAATTCTAAATAAATCTCTTTTTATAGTTCATGTATGAAAGATCCATTTTAATGTTACTGTTCTTAAAATATGCTATTCTAATTGTTCATTGCTTCTGTAGTTTATTTATTTCTTAATTTCCTTTCCTCACTGGGCTATTTTTTCATGTTCGACCCCTTGAGGTTATAGCGTCTTACTTTTCCAACTGGGTTTGTAGCTTAGCTAGTAACTATTATTATCATTAATAATAATAATAATAATAATAATAATAATAATAATAAAAGCAATAATAATAATAATAATAATAATAATAATAACAATAATAATAATAAAAGCAATAATAATAATAATAATAATAATAAAAGCAATAATAATAATAATAATAATATTAATAATAATAATAATAATAATAATAATAATAATAATAAGAGCAATAATAATAAAAATAATAATAATAAAAGCAATAATAATAATAATAATAATAATAATAATAATAATAATAATAATAATAATTCAAATATGGAATTCAGTTCCTGTTTTAATGAATGTGTTGATTTTGTGTTATTCTAAGAAGTGATAAATTATAATAATTTTTTATCTCTTCCAAAACTAACATACTATGAGGAACTAGAAAAGCTAATATTTCGAAAAATCTAATATTTCGAAGACTCTAATAATGAAAAAGATAACAAATAGTTATGATTAAATGTTAGCTTTCATTTTCAAATATGCAACTAGAAATGAAAATATTGGATACATGAATTAACCGGAAATTAGTTTATGATGGAAAAGGAAATTTTCATTGAAATTACGTAAAATCATTGTGATGTGACATATATATGTATATATATATATATATATATATATATATATATATATATATATATGTGTGTGTGTGTGTGTGTGTGTATATATATATATATATATATATATATATATATATATATATATGTGTGTGTATATATATATATATATATATGTGTGTGTGTGTATATATATATATATATATATATATATATATATATATATATATATATATATATATATATATATATATATACATATATATATTACTTATCAGTCACAAAACAGCACGTGACAGATATTAAAGTGTAAAATCCACAGGAAACAGGAAAGGAAAAGACTAGGTACCAAGCGCTTTCGTGTAT
>NC_090728.1:191916895-191919395 GCF_036898095.1 Palaemon carinicauda | reverse complement strand
CTTAATACATAAAAGCTAAGCTAAGCTAAACTGTAGCTACTTCCTTCATTGCTTAATACATAAAAGCTAAGCTAAGCTAAACTGTAGCTACTTCCTCATTGCTTTATACATAAAAGATAAGCTAAGTTATTTCGTCCATAGCTTATTAAATAACATGTAGGCTAAACTAAACTAAAGCTGAGCTACTGCTTTCATCATAAACCTACTCCCTTCATTGCTGAAACGTACTCCCTTCATGACTGAAAGGCTAAACTTACTCCTTACATCGCTGAAAGGCTAAACCTACTCCCTTCATCGCTGAAAGGCTAAGGGGGGTTTTACACGGTCAAGCATGTTGGCCTACACGCTCATCGAACCTCCAACACAACATGTTTGAAGAGTGTTTACATGTTTAAACCAAACTGCCAGACAACCTCAGTCGGTGCCAAAAGGAGAAGGAGCAACATGTCAATTACCCAAGACGAGGTGATGGCAGTCGGGATAGTGATTGCCCTCAACGAAAAGAAAAGGAAGCGTTCAAAGTGGACAAAGGACTGGTTGCTTAAAAGGCACCAAATTTCACATACCGATTTAATGAAAGAGCTGAAATTAGACCCAGATGAATGGCGCAATTATATGCGCATGGATGAATCAACATATTTAGAACTTTTGAATATGGTCACTCCCAAGGTCCTTTGTTATGTTAATCTGTTAGGATTAAAATGAGAATCCTTAACTCGTTGTGTAGGATTTAGTACCAAGGACAACTTTCTCTACGTTAATCTATACCTCTTTGGTTAAGGATAAGTGGCAGTCAATACATTACAGTATTTGTGTTCCCTTTTAAGATATATCTATACCCTATGACTATGTTTAGAAGCATCAGAATATTATTAAACTTTGATGTATGGTCTGCCCTAAGGATAATCTGTACTTTAATAGAAAAAATAGAAATAAAATATTAAGGAGTATTTTTATTTTGGAAAGGTATCCTTGCATCGTGTTACTACGTATATATATATATACCTGTCAGTCAATGCTGTCAAGGGAGACTATACGAGGTGTGACGTCATGCGCAGACGGAACGTATTTTCCATTCATTACAGATGTTACCTCGGCGAGATTTGAGTATGAATGACGGTTCGAGACTGATGACCGTTCACACGTTCAAACATGGACATGCACCGAGCAAGCTCCGCCCACAAAAGTCAGACATCCGTCCAACACGTTGGTCAAACATGTTTAACCCCTTTCACACGTTCAAACATTCTCTCAAACGTCATGTTGTCAAGCGTGTTGGCCAACATGTTTGACCGTGTGAAACCCCCCTAAGCCTATGCCCTTCATCCCTGAAACCTACTCACTTCATCGCTGAAAGGCTAAACCTACTCCCTTCCCCTCTCAATAAACGCTTCCTGCCCTTTAAAGAAGACGGAAATGAAGGACAATGAACAAAAGGATAACAGTTCTGACCCCTACTGTATTTTTGCTCTTAATAAAAGCCAATAGACAAAAACATTAACATTCTGAATACACAGGAATTTTTTTTTTTTTTTTTTGCTTCATTTCCAATTCCTCTTTGAACGGTCAAAGAAACATTGTGGATTAAAATGGAATAGAGTCAACTTTTCTTGATTATAAAAATAAAATCAAGAAAGATTATCATTATCATTATTATGAGCATTATCATTATTATATTATTCAGGGATAGTCCGAAGACCCTCATTATCAAATTTATTTTTGTTTGGTTACAAAATATCAGAAAAACATTATATGAGCTATTTTTCGTAGTTTTTAAAGTTTATATACGAAGGATTTGTTTTAATGTTGTTACTGTTCATAAAATATTCTATTTTAATTGTCCATTTCTTTTCTTATGGTTTATTTCCTTATTTCCTTTCCTCACTGGGCTATTTTTCCCCTGTTGGAGCCCTTGGGCTTATATCATCCAGCTTTTCCAAATAGGGTTGTAGCATAGCTAATAATAATAATAATAATAATTATCATAATAATAATAAAAATCATAATAATAATAATAACAATAATAATAATAATGATAATAATAATAATAGATATCAGGAAAACATTAGCCAACATACTGTAACCTACGAGAAAGTTTTTTTCAAGGAGGGCCAGGCAATGGCTACTGATGACTCAGCAGATAGACCTATAGGCTCCTCCCCAAACCCCCATCTCTATCTCACAAGAATGGTGAGGTTGCAGCAACCAAAGAAACTTACGAGTTTGAGCGGGACTCGAACCCCAGTCTGGCGTTCACCAGTCAGGGACGTTACCATATCGGCCATTAAGAAGGTAAAAGATACTCTTTTTCTATCAACAAGTTTTTTAGCCCAATATTTATATGGGGGTGAGCACAGTTGCCTTCCTTTTGAAAGACTTTACTTTAGCTTTGGGGTAGACTGTAGTCCTGATCAGCTGCCCTGCCTGACATCACTTAGACCCAGGTAGCGTATATTCACGTGTTGTACCAGTCAGAGTCCATACCTGTATTGACTCTGGT
>NC_090728.1:191899395-191911895 GCF_036898095.1 Palaemon carinicauda | reverse complement strand
ACTTGCTAAGCTACAACCCTAGCGGGAAAAGCAAGATGCTATAAGCCCAAGGGCTCCATTATTATTATTATTATTATTATTATTATTATTATTACTTGCTAAGCTACAACCCTAGTTCGAAAAGCAAGATGCTATAAGCCAAAGGGCTCCAATAGGGAAAAATAGCCCAGTGAGGAAAGGAAATAAAGAAATAAATAAATGATGAGAACAAATTAACCATAAATCCTTCTAAAAAACAGTAAGAACGTCAAAACAGATATTATTATCATTACCATCACTTGCCAAGCTACAACCCCAGTGGGAAAAGCAGAACGCCATAAGCCCAGGTGACCCTAACAAGGAAAACAGCCCAGCAAGGAAAGGAAACAAGGAAAAATAAAATATTTTAAGAAGAGTAACAACATTAAAATATTTCCCATATAAACGATAAAACTTTAACAAAACAAGAGGAAAAGAAATTAGATAGAATAGTGTGCCAGTGTACCCTCAAGCAAGAGAACTCTAACTCAAGACCGTGGAAGACCATGGTACAGAGGCTGATAGGACGGGCTTGATGAGAGCTTATCAATAAACACCAACAAGCTAGGATTTTTGCGGTCCTGAAGGATTTTGCTACTTCTTAAAATATTAAGGTAATAAAGTCCTTGCAAAAAGTTTTGAAATCATTCCATTATCAGTTAATGACTCCATATACTGCGAAATTAGGCAAAGCTATTGTTTTCCTCTATCAATTTTTCATGATTTGTAACAATTCGTCACATGAAAAAAAAAAAACTATAGAATTATATATATAAAAAAAACTAGCCTGGTTACCTCACTAAACGATCTGGAACTGACATCGTCAACATAGTCAACCAAACAGAAGTTCGTGATGCCAGCGTTCTTTTGATATATATTCAAAATATATAGTATATTAAAAATGGAATAATTATCCAAAAGTGTCCATATAATATACAATTCACAAATAGTGTCACTTTGCCCATATAGGGAGAGCGTGGTCTTGTAAACAAATATTAAAAACTTCTAACCTTGTATATTAATGGAATATGTGAAGCGGACATTTATTATTATTATTATTATTATTATTATTATTATTATTATTATTATTATTATTATTACTTGCTAAGCTACAACCCTAGTGGGAAAAGCAAGATACTATAAGCCCAGGGGCTCCAACAGGGAAAATAGCCCCGTAAGAAAAGGAAACAAGCATATAAGAAAAGTATTAAACAATTAAAATAAAATATTTTAAGAGCAATAACAGTCGTTAAATAAATATTGCCTATATAAACTATAAAAACTAACACAATAAGAGGAAGAGACATTAGATAGAATAGTGTGCCCGATTGTACCCTCAAGCAAGAGAAATCTAACCCAAGATAGTGGAAGACCATGGTACAGAGGCTATGGCACTACCCAAGACGAGAGAACAATGGTTTGATTTTGGAGTGTCCTTCTCCTAGAAGAGCTGCTTACCATAGCTAAAGAGTCTCTTCAACCCTTACCAAGAGGAAAGTAGCCACTGAACAATTACAGTGCAGTAGTTAACCCCTTTAGAGAAGAATTGTTTGGGAATCTCAGTGTTGTCAGGTGTATGAAGAAAGAGGAGAATGTGTAAATAGGCCAGAATAATTCGGTGTATGTGTAGGCAAACGAAAAATGTGCCGTAACCAGAGGGATCAAATGCAGTAGGCCTACTATCAGGACAGTCAAAGAAACCAAATTATCTAAACGGGTGGCTGGTGCCTTGGCCAACCTATAGTTAATTCTTTTCAGTGAGGCAAAATTTGCACCGACTCGCAGGGGTGCCCTTTTAGCTCGGAAAGGTTTCCTGGTCGCTGGTTGGTTGGACAAGATAATTCTAACCAATCAGATAGCAGGAAAATTTTCCGGACTAAAAGGGCACAGCTGCCTCTGATTGGTTGGACGAGATAATTCTAACCAATCAGCTAGCAGGAAACTTTTCCGAGCTAGAAGGGCACCGCTGCTCAGTGTGAATGCGTCTCATTAAAAAAAATTGAATATACTTCTTCGAATTATTCCATTAAGAGTTAAAGACTTCTAACCTTACCAATCAGATAGCAGGAAACTTTTCCGAGCTAAAAGGGCACCGCTGCGAGTCAGTGTCAAATGCGTCTCATTAAAAAAAATTGAGTATACTTCCTCGAATCATTCCATTAAGAGTTAATGATTCTAACCTTATATGTAAAATGGGATAGGTGAAATAGCAGTTAATCATCTATTCATATGAATTTTCTGTTTAGCGTTAATGGGTTCCATTTCTTCAATGAAGCGGAAGAATTTATACGATAATTTGGATTAATTATGTACGAAAGTTTATGTGGATCCATAGAGGTGAATGGGATCAAATGCTATTCAAAAGTCTCTCTCTCTCTCTCTCTCTCTCTCTCTCTCTCTCTCTCTCTCTCTCTCTCTCTCTCTCTCTGCTGTTTTAGTCTATTATTTGCTGCCTATATTTCCATTTTGCTTATGGTTCTCTCTTACATAATTTTCTATTTGTGAATATCTCTTGTGGAATACCCAATGTACACATTGGAAATGAAGGAATTATTATCATTATTATTATTATTATTATTATTATTATTATTATTATTATTATTATTATTAATTAATAATTATCAATTAATAATTAATAATTATTAATCATTAATTACTAATTATCAATTTATTATTATTATTATTATTATTATTATTATTATTATTATTATTATTATTATTATTATTATTATTACTTGATAAGCTACAACCCTAGTTGGAAAAGCAGGATGTCATAAGCACAGTAAGGAGAGGAAACAAAGAAAAATTAAAGTATTTTAAGAACAGTAACATTAAAATAAATATTTCCTTTATATACTATGAAAACTTTAAAAAAACAAGAGGAAGAGAAATTAAATAGAATAGCGTGCCCGAATGTACCCTCAAGCAAGAGAACTCCAACCCAAAGACAGTGGAAGACCATGGTACAGATGCTATGGCACTACCCAAGACTAGAAAACAATGGTTTAATTTTGGAGTGCCCTTCTAGAAGAGCTGCTTACCATACCTTAAGAGTCTCCTCTACCCTTGCCAAGAGAAAAGTAGCCACTGAACAATTACAGTACAGTAGTTAAAAAAGAGGAGAATCTGTAAAGAATAGGCCAGACTATTCGGTGCACGTGTAGGCAAAGGGAAAGTGAACCGTAACCAGAGAGAAGGATCCAAGTAAAACTGTCTGGCCAGTCAAAGGACCCCATAACTCTCAGGCAGTAGTATCTCAACGGGTGGCTGGTGCTCTGGCCAACCTACTACCTTTTATAAATGCCTGATCTGTTTTAATGTTGTTAATAATGTTAATATGTTCGATATCTTTTGTAATACATTCTCTTTTTTATTACTTCTCATATATAGGTTATTCGTTTTTTCTCTATTCCCTTTCAGAACTGTGATTTTTGTTGTAGATTAGCTAGTAATAATAATAATAGCAATTATAATATTGGTATAAAATTCCTATAAGGTTATCATTCAAATCAAAGAGATGATTTAGATCCAATCATAAGCGATCTTAACTGTACTACAATACTGAAAAGTGCTTTTATTTCAGCATGTAAAAATGTCTAAACAGGTACAAAATCATTGGTTCTATCATAGTTTATCATCTAAATAAGAGAAAACGTTATATTTCATGTAAACGAAAACGGATAATAGAAATCGTTGAATTATAGGGCTTACTATAGTAAATAGTCATTCTGTTTGACGAACTCCATTTGGTTATGTAATAAGGGACTTTACTGTCCCTATATTCATTTTACAGTTGAAAAATAAAGTTTCTCAAGTAATTCATAAACAAATAGACATAATTCTTATAAAACATCAAACAGTTTCAATAGCAATCAAGAAATTACACAACTCGTTAATTAAGTCGAGGTTTAAAAATATGTTTATGTTTGTTTATATTAAAGAAATTTAAACCAGTCAAGTTTTAATAACATTGAAATATATACTGATTATATAACTTTACTACTTTGATGTGAATATACAAATACACATATGTGAAGCTACTAAGTGGTTTTCTGTTTATACTAAAACTTAAATCTACCATAACACCTGTTTGCCGTAAACATTGAGTGATGATAGATTCAAGATCAGTGTACACAGAAAGCCAATCGATATCTCTGGATATGTTGATTTATATTAAAATAAAACTAATAAAGGTTATGAATCTGTAATAATTTCATATTTCATAATTATTGATTTCTTAAAGCATGCTGATCTCACTTGCTCTTTTTCTATCTATCTATCTATCTATCTATTATTATTATTATTATTATTATTATTATTATTATTATTATTACTAGCCGAGCTACAACCCTAGTTGGGAAAGCAAGATGTTATAAGCCCAAGGACTCCAATAGGGAAAAATAGCCCAGTGAGGAAAGGAAATAAGGAAATAAATAAGTGATGAGAATAAATTAACAATAAATCATTCTAAAAACAGTGACAACGTCAAAACAGATATGTCCTATATAAACTATAAACAACGTCAAAAACAGAAATGTCATATATAAACTATAAAAAGACTCATGCCAGCCTGGTCAACATAAAAATAATTGCTCCAACTTTGAACTTTTGAAGTTCTACTGATTCAACTACCCGATTTGGAAGATCATTCCACAACTTGGTAACAGCTGGAATAAAACTTCTAGAATACTGTGTAGTATTGAGCTTCATGATGGAGAAGGCCTGGCTATTAGAATTAACTGCCTGCCTAGTATTACGAACAGGATAGAATTGTCCAGGGAGATCTGAATGTAAAGGATAGTCAAAGTTATGAAAAATCTTATGCAACATGCATAATGAATATCTGATGTCTGCATTTTCATTGAACATTATCTTAGTTTTACTCATATTCATTTTCTGTCCTACATTTCTGCTTTCTCTATTCAAATCTTCTATCGTCTTTTGTAATTCCTCCCATGATTCACTGAATACAACTATGTCAACTGCGAATCTTAAGTTGTTAAGGTATTCCCCATTAACATTTATTATTACATTTTCGTAATCTAAATTCTTGAAATATTCTTTCAGGCATGCTGTGAATAATTCATATGGAAAAATTCTCCTAAATTATATATGAATATATATAAATATATATATATATATATATATATATATATATATATATATATATATATATATATACATTATATATATATATATATATATATATAATGTATAAAAAATTCTCCTAAATAATACATAAATATATATATATATATATACATATATATATATATATATATATATATATATATATATATATATATATATATATATATACATAATATACACCCCTCTCTCTCTCTCTCTCTCTCTCTCTCTCTCTCTCTCTCTCTCTCTCTCTCTCTCTCTATCTATCTATATATATATATATATATATATATATATATATATATATATATATATATATATATATATATATATACACATATTATATATACACATATATTTCTATATATATGTATATATATATATATATATATATATATATATATATATATATTACATATACTATATATATATATATATATATACATATATTTATATATATATGCATATATATATATATATATATATATATATATATATATATATATATATATATAACGGATTTTGAGCGAAGCGAAAAATCTATTTTTGGGTGAGATAGCCATGTCGTCCTGATGGAAGTTCCTATAGGGTAGCTTCCTAGGGTATATTACAACTACGGCGATATTCCCAGAGAATTTACCTTAAGGTACCAGAATTCTAACTCCTGGAGCGAGTATCCCTCGTGAAAGGGATATCGCGACATATCAGAGGACGTATTCTAGACACGTCACATGGCAATCTACGACCTGAATAGAGATTCGTCTCGTAGGAGGGAGATTGACGAGATACGAATTCGGGAAAGAAAAAGGGGAGCCGCTGCCAAGGCTTCCCTATCCCCCGATTCGTATGCGTGCCTGGCGCCAATCCTGGCGCCATCTGTATTCCTTGTAGCGTACACGAGGTGCTACAGATACTGTATGTAGGGAGGGGTCCTACAGCCCTTTCTTAGAAAGGCAAGGGCGGGTCCATCAGGACGACATGGCTATCTCACCCAAAAATAGATTTTTCGCTTCGCTCAAAATCCGTTTTTTGGGCTCAAGCCATGTCGTCCTGATGGAAGTGTACCAGAGCATTACTGTATCTGTGGATTCTCAGAACGTGCCGTACTCCCCGGAGATATTTATTCCCGGTCGACTAGACCTAGAGACCTAAGATGTTACCGTTATACATCTTTTCAACTAACTATAAACTATGTTAGAGCTTCCTGCCCCCTACAGGGAAGAGTCCTACTAGACTCTGGAAAGTCTCGAAGAGTACATATATCTATGTATGAATACCAGGCAAGCTAATATAGTGGTCTCGCCCTATATTAAGTAAAGCATAGTTTGTATAGAACCACTGCGTCAATATATTGACCAGTCATCCGCACAATACTTGTATTGAACAAAGGTTTATATCCGCATAGGAAGAAACTAATAAAACCGCCCTCGTCCCTTTATGGGACGGAGTCCTCCCATTAGGGGACTTACATAAACCAATGCAACATAGCTTGCAAGACAGAACAATTCTATCAGAATTATCCCAGATAAGATACATAGAATTAAAATGCTCAATTATACCAATAAATTGACACAGGTGAAAGAGACGCAAGGTTCTCAAGAACAAGTTTATTGACAGATAATAAACAGACAGGTTAACAACAAATATATATATTTATATAAAAGAGGGTAACCCAAAACTTTAAGCATAAGTATGATAGTAAACAGAACTTGTTTATCTGAAAGAAAAACCATTAAACACCACTTTAATGAGATACCAAGGTATCAAGTCATAAAAAATCTGTATTACAAATCAATCACATTAGCGTTAGAAACGCTTGGCACACATGTCTGAACTTATGCAAGGTTCACCTTTGAAGGAAGGAACAGTCTATATGGGCACTTGGTGCCCTCATTTAGTTTGTAGTACAGTATGTACCTACACACTCACCCTGGACTTAATCGTCCCAATTAAGACCACTGTTCCTCGCAGAGTTAAACAGTAGGGTTAACTACACGACCCACTGCTACCACAGATCTCTTAAGTTCCTCTACTTGCTTCGCATAGTGGCGAAAGAACACCCTGGAAGACTTCCAGCCCGTGTATGAACGGAGATGTTCAAAATCCATACAATTAAAGAAATTTAGGGATGAGGCAACTTTCCTCGGATCGTGACCTGCGGGTGTACTGTCAGGATCCGCTCTGCGAATAAAATATGTCATTTTCGCTCTGAGTTGATTCAGAGATAAATTTGAGCCTGATGTTTCTCCCCTGAATAGTTGACTACCCTTGAAGTCTGAAGTTCTACGAAGATAGACCTTTAGGCATTCTACTGGACATAGAGATGCATCTTCTTTCAGAGGACAGATTCTCCAGGGACCCCACCTGTTGGTGGGTAACTCATTCTTGGCGAGAAACGTAGGATCCGGAAACAGGTTCAGCTCCCCCCCATCCAGGAACTGAACACGACCTGCCTCTCTCGAGAGGGCTACGATCTCACTAACCCTGGCCCCGGACGCGAGTGCAAATAGGAAAATAACTTTTTGCGTCAAATCCTTTAACGCACATTCTTCATTGCTCAACAAGGAGGCGAAATGAAGAACTTTGTCTAAAGACCATGAGATGGGCTTTGGAGGTGCTGAAGGTCTGAGCCTAGCGCAGGCTTTCGGAACTTTATTAAAGATCTCGTTACCTAGGTCGATCTGGAAGGCAAATAAAATGGGTCTCATCAAAGCCGATTTACACACTGAAATCGTGTTAGCTGCCAATCCTTGGCCATGGAGATGGATGAAGAAAGATAAGCAGAAATCTGTTGAGATCTCCTGCGGATTCTTTGCCTTTACAAAGGCCACCCATTTTCTCCAAGATGACTCATATTGCCTTCTAGTCGATTTGCACTTGTATTCCTCTAGGAAGTCTATGCTGGCTTTCGAAATCCCGAAGCGCTTTCTCACCGCTAGGGCGAGAAAATCATGAGCTGCAGGGTCTGGGTTTTCTGTAATGAAGCGCAGACAGTCGACTTCTGGACTCGCTGGGTCAGAACTGGATGTGGTAGCGGCACGAACTTCATCTGTAGTTCCAACGCCAAGGGGAACCACATGCTGTTCGCCCACTTGTGGGCTACTATTGCCGCTACCCCCTTGAAGGATCTCAGTTTGTTGAGGACCCTCAACAGAAGGTTGTGAGGAGGGAACAGATAAATCCTGGACCATCTGTTCCAGTCGAGGGACATTGCGTCCACTGCTTCCGCTAAGGGGTCCTCGTACGGGGACACGTACAGGGGCAACTTCTTGTTGTCTTTCGTCGCAAAGAGGTCTATTTGCAGTTCTGGGACTTGATTCAGAATGAAGGAAAATGATCCTGCGTCTAAGGACCATTCCGACTCTATCGGTGTGAACCTGGATAGAGCGTCCGCTGTCACATTGCGGACTCCTTGAAGGTGAACTGCCGACAGGTACCACTTCTTCTTTTCCGCCAATCGGAAAATGGCTAACATCACTTGGTTGAGAGGTGGTGACCTCGACCCTTGTCGATTCAAGCATCTCACAACCACCTCGCTGTCTGTCACCAATCTTATGTGGATCGAGTGACGCGGGGAGACTTTCTTTAAGGTAAGGAGCACTGCCATAGCTTCTAGAAAGTTTATATGAAAGGTCCTGAATAGCTTGGACCAAGTCCCCTGGACTTTTTTCCGATGAGAGTGACCTCCCCATCCCTCCTTTGAGGCGTCTGAGTGAATCGTCAACGACGGGGGAGGTGGCTGAAGAAGAACAGACTTCTTTAGATGTCTGGCTTGGGACCAAGGTCTGAGAAGAGTACGTAGCCGAGGCGGCACTGGTCTTCTCAGGTCTCTTCGCGCGTTTGATGCATACCTTCTCCAAACTCCGGTTGCATCCTTTAGCTGTGCTCTTAGCACTGGGTCTGTCACTGAAGCAAACTGGAGAGAGCCTAGTACCCTCTCCTGTTCGCGTCTTGATATCCTTTCGGAATCTAGAAGTCTCTTGACAGAGCCCGCTATCTCCTTCCTTTTCTTCATTGGGATGGAGAAACTGTGTGACAAAAGGTCCCAGTGGATTCCCAGCCACTGGAACTTTTGGGATGGAGAAAGTCGAGACTTTTTCTTGTTGATCTTGAAGCCTAGGTACTCTAGGAACTGGATCACCTGACTGGAAGCTTGCAAGCATTCGGTCTCGGATGCTGCCCACACCAGCCAGTCGTCCAGGTAGGCTACTACCTGAATTCCCTTTAGGCGTAATTGTTTGAGAGCTGCGCTCGCAAGCTTCGTGAAAATCCTTGGGGCTATGTTTAGCCCGAATGGCATGGCTCTGAAGGCGTACAGTTTTCGTTGTAGCCTGAACCCTAGGTAGGGGGAGAGTCGACGGCTGATTGGAATGTGCCAATAGGCGTCTGACAAGTCTATAGAGACTGAGTATGCCCTCTTGGGCAGTAAGGTCCTTATGTGTTGCAGTGTTAGCATCTTGAATTTGCAATTCACTATGAACTTGTTGAGTGGTGACAAGTCCAGAATGACTCTGAGCTTTTCCGAGTCTTTCTTGGGAACACAAAACAGCCTCCCTTGGAATTTGATGGACTTCACCTTTCGGATCACATTTTTCTCCAACAGTTCTTGAACGTACTCCTCCAAAATGGGGGTGGAGTGTTGGAAAAACCGAAGGCATGGGGGTGGAGTGCTGTACCAGCTCCAACCCAGTCCATTCTTGAGTAGGCTTTGGGCCCAGGGATCGAAGGTCCAGCGATCCCAAAATTTCATCAGTCTCCCTCCTACCGGTATCATTTCACTTGGACTGCCGTCCTGAGGTCTTGCCTCCCTGACCACGACCACCTCTGAATCCCCTTCCCCTTGAGGGGCGCCTAGACGAGCCTCTGGCTGCTCCTCTAGGTTTTGCACGAAAGGAAGAAGACTGTCCTTCGAACGTTGGGGCGAATGTGGTTGACTGACCTGGCACCGCCTGGGGTACCCACTGAAAGGCAGTCGGGGTTTGTGCCACCATCTGGGGCACTGGAGGCAAAGGCAATTGCAGTTGCTGTTGCTGTCTATAAGGCTTGGCTGGCCGAGATGGTAGCCTAGTCTTCATATTCTTCCTCTTTGGTTGAGGACCCTCATCCGGGGAAGATTTTCTTTTGATAGCCAGGCCCCACTTCTGGAGAAGATTTCTATTCTCCACGGCGGCCTTATCAACAACCTCTTTGACCACATCGGTAGGGAAAAGGTCTTTTCCCCAAATGTTGGAGGAGATTAACTTCCTTGGCTCGTGTCTCACCGAAGCCCCGGTGAACACGAACTCCCTGCAAGCTCTCCTTGCCTTGACGAAGTTATAAAGGTCCTTCGTCACTGTGGCTAAGTGAGACTTAGCCACTACCATGAACATTTCATGGACCTTGGGGTCACTTGCCATCGTCTCGAGAGTAGTCTGATGAGACATTGAGGCAGCCAGTCTTTCTTTTGTCTCGAACTCTCTTCGTAAAAGAGATTCGGACAGCTTGGGGAGGTCCTCGCCGAATTGCCGTCCGGCAATATCAGCCTCCAACTTTCCCACTGAGAATGTTAGATGGACATCCTTCCAGTCTTTGTGGTCCATAGGTAGAGCCAGCGACAAGGGTTTACACTCCTCCAGGGAGGGGCAAGGCTTGCCGGCCTCGACTGCCTTTAGGACAGCCGCAAACCCTTTCTGTAAAAAGGGGAAGGCTCTATCAGGAGAGGACACAAACGAAGGGAGCTTCTTGCTCAATGCAGCTACCTTCGAATTCGAGAAGCCCCTCTCTTTCATCGAGGATGAAAGTAGGGCTTGAGCCTTAGCGTGGTCCATAACAATGACCTCCTTCGGCTCTGTCTCCTCCCTTGAAGCTGGTTCTTTTCTCAGCCGGACATAGCAGTCCGGATATGATGCCTTGCTGGGCCAGAATTCTACCTCCTCTAGGGGAACTGAACCCAGCTTATCCGAAATGACGATCTTTCCAGTCGTCATCGGCATGTGCTCAGCATACCTCCATGGGTTAGCATCTGAGCATATGGGAAGGTCTTTCACATTGAGCCTTTTCCGGGGCCCATGTGATTCTGCCAGGGACTGCATACGCAGTTCCATTGCAGCCGCCTTCTCCTGATTCTCCTTCTGCATTTGTTGGATCATTCCAACAATCGAAGAGAGGGCCTGTCCCAGTTCTACTGGGAGGCCAGCCGATGTTGAGGGGATAGGCTCCGGCATCTGAACCGGAGTAGCCGACACCTCGTCGACCTCATCCTCTACGACATCCGGGGTTTGAACTTGATCCTGACCTTCTGCCAGGAGGTCTTCTTCCAAACGATCGTCCAGGTCAGACATCCTGTCACACAACTGGATGTCTTGCATCGCATCTGCGACTTCCTCGTCCACCTGGACTTGATCTTGAAGGATCTCCTCTTGAGGCTGGGGAATCACTGCCTCAGCTGATGCCTGGGGAAAAAGATACGCCCTCATCTTCTCACTTGGAAGATAAGGGCCAGAGGTGTTCTTCTTGAAGCCCCTTACCCAAGTACGAAGCTTTTCCCTAGCTATATCCCTTGATTCCGCCGTTCTAGGGGAATCAAAAGCCTCAGTAATCAGGTTAGTGCATACAGTACATACCTGAGGGTCCCAATACTGGAGATCATCCTTGGAGACAGCGCATGCTGCGTGTCTCCTACAACACTCATGTCCGCAGAGGTTCTTGCTGCGGACATTGCAGAAAACATTTCCGCACTTCGGAGGGTCCTCCTGTAAAGAGAAGAAATTTCCATGAGTATCAAGTGAACTATGTATCACTGGATATGCATATTATAGCATAACAATTCATAAATGAAAGACACACACTTGTGTTTCCCTCACAACCCATTGTTGCAGCCTTCCGGATAATAAAATCAAAAATGGTTTATCTCTACTAGAGTAACCAATGCAAGGTTTCCAGAGGAAACAGGTGGAGCTCACACCTAGGCAATGATTTTTAAAAATCCTGGATAATAGACGGGGAAGAACTCTGCTTCCTGTCTGAGGGCAACAGCAAAGGGCTGTGTAAGAAAACACAATAGTGTTAGAAGATACAGTGCTGTACCTAAACTTTTACTATAGTTTTCTTCTTACTGTATATGCTATACAGAAGAATACTAGTACAGTATAGGAGGATGTGTGCCGGCCTGCCTTTGCCGGCCGGCACACACCACAATTAGCTTTAAAGTATACTACTTAACAGCTATAGGGCGGCAGCCCTCTGGTTCAAATGCCTGTGCCGGCGGCAGCAGCTGCCGGCCAGCAACAGCCAGTGTTGGCCGGCAATGATTGCCGGCCAGCAACTACACAAGGTAGTACCCAGCTGCCGGCCACACTCTTGGTGACCGGCAG
>NC_090728.1:191884395-191894395 GCF_036898095.1 Palaemon carinicauda | reverse complement strand
AACAGCTGACGTTGAAATAAACACAATTATACAAACATGTCTCATTGATAAAAAAAAAAAAAAAAAAAAAAAAAAAAAAAAAAAAAAAATCTTAGTTATTACCTCCACCAACGAAGTTGGAAGGAGGTTACGTTTTACCCCCTGTTTGCGTGTTTGTGTGTGTATGTGTGTATGTTTGTAAACACCTTCCTAGCCAAAATTTTAATCGTAGAGTAATGAAACTTACAGGGATAAACTGTTATGTAAAAAGATGGAAATGATTACACTTTGGAAGGTCAAGGTCAAAATTCAAGGTGACAGTCAAGCAAAATGTCCAATTCACGTAATCGGCCATAAGTTTGGACATCGTTGTTACAGAGACTTCAAATTTGCTTCCTATTTGAATGTATCAAAATCCACACCAATTAATAAATGTTAAGGTTAAATGTCAAGGTCAAGGTCGAGAAATAAGCTGCTGCAACGGAGGTCTGCACTCTACTGAGTGGCCCTCTGTTTTCTAGAAGTGACCTTATAAACCCAATGTTGAAAATGGATTATATCATAATGCTGAATAACTATACTCAATATTTTTTTAATAAGGCGCATTTGCACTGACTAACAGCGGTGCCCTTTTAGCTCGGAAAAGTTTCCTGCTACTTGATTAGATAGAATTATCTTGTCCAACTAATAAGCGATCAGGAAACTTTTCCGAGCTAAAAGGGCACCCCTGCGAGTCGGTGCAAATGCACCTCACTAAAAGGAATTGACTATAGATAATGCAACTGGAACTGAAGCAGCAAAAGTAAGTTCTAGGTAGAATTTAGAGTCTGGAAATCTCGTGTTAGGAGTTTGTTGTTTAGATCTTGTCCTTACTGGAGTATTTATTTGTTTTTGAAGGAAGCAGGGAAGTCGGATGGGTTTTAGAGTTGAGTTAAAGAAGGTTCCTTTAGAAAGTTTTTGGAAGTGACAATAGCAAAACTTTTAGGACTTTATTAACTGGGTATCATGGTTGAATTACAAGAGGGTTCCTCTAGAAAATTTTGGGTAGTGTCAAGAGCGAAACTTTTAGGACTTTATTAACTGGGTATCATGGTTGAATTACAAGAGGGTTCCTCTAGAAAATTTTGGGTAGTGTCAAGAGCGAAACTTTTAGGACTTTATTAACTGGGTATCATGGTTGAATTACAAGAGGGTTCCTCTAGAAAATTTTGGGTAGTGTCAAGAGCGAAACTTTTAGGACTTTATTAACTGGGTATCATGGTTGAATTACAAGAGGGTTCCTCTAGAAAATTTTGGGTAGTGTCAAGAGCGAAACTTTTAGGACTTTATTAACTGGGTATCATGGTTGAATTACAAGAGGGTTCCTCTAGAAAATTTTGGGTAGTGTCAAGAGCGAAACTTTTAGGACTTTATTAACTGGGTATCATGGTTGAATTACAAGAGGGTTCCTCTAGAAAATTTTGGGTAGTGTCAAGAGCGAAACTTTTAGGACTTTATTAACTGGGTATCATGGTTGAATTACAAGAGGGTTCCTCTAGAAAATTTTGGGTAGTGTCAAGAGCGAAACTTTTAGGACTTTATTAACTGGGTATCATGGTTGAATTACAAGAGGGTTCCTCTAGAAAATTTTGGGTAGTGTCAAGAGCGAAACTTTTAGGACTTTATTAACTGGGTATCATGGTTGAATTACAAGAGGGTTCCTCTAGAAAATTTTGGGTAGTGACAAGAGCGAAACTTTTAGGACTTTATTAACTGGGTATCATGGTTGAATTACAAGAGGGTTCCTCTAGAAAATTTTGGGTAGTGTCAAGAGCGAAACTTTTAGGACTTTATTAACTGGGTATCATGGTTGAATTACAAGAGGGTTCCTCTAGAAAATTTTGGGTAGTGTCAAGAGCGAAACTTTTAGGACTTTATTAACTGGGTATCATGGTTGAATTACAAGAGGGTTCCTCTAGAAAATTTTGGGTAGTGACAAGAGCGAAACTTTTAGGACTTTATTAACTGGGTATCATGGTTGAATTACAAGAGGGTTCCTCTAGAAAATTTTGGGTAGTGACAAGAGCGAAACTTTTAGGACTTTATTAACTGGGTATCATGGTTGAATTACAAGAGGGTTCCTCTAGAAAATTTTGGGTAGTGACAAGAGCGAAACTTTTAGGACTTTATTAACTGGGTATCATGGTTGAATTACAAGAGGGTTCCTCTAGAAAATTTTGGGTAGTGACAAGAGCGAAACTTTGGGGACTTAATTAACTGGGTATCATAGTTGAGTTAAAGAGGGTTCCTCTAGAAAATTTTGGGTAGTGTCAAGAGCGAAACTTTTAGGACTTTATTAACTGGGTATCATAGTTGAGTTAAAGAGGGTTCCTCTAGAAAATTTTGGGTAGTGTCAAGAGCGAAACTTTTAGGACTTTATTAACTGGGTATCATAGTTGAGTTAAAGAGGGTTCCTCTAGAAAATTTTGGGTAGTGACAAGAGCGAAACTTTGGGGACTTAATAAATTGGGTATGAGAGTTGAGTTAAAGAGGGTTCCTCTAGAAAATTTTGGGTAGTGACAAGAGCGAAACCTTTAGGACTTTATTAACTGGGTATCATAGTTGAGTTAAAGAGGGTTCCTCTAGAAAATTTTGGGTAGTGACAAGAGCGAAACTTTGGGGACTTAATAAATTGGGTATGAGAGTTGAGTTAAAGAGGGTTCCTCTAGAAAATTTTGGGTAGTGACAAGAGCGAAACTTTTAGGACTTTATTAACTGGGTATCATAGTTGAGTTAAAGAGGGTTCCTCTAGAAAATTTTGGGTAGTGACAAGAGCGAAACTTTTAGGACTTTATTAACTGGGTATCATAGTTGAGTTAAAGAGGGTTCCTCTAGAAAATTTTGGGTAGTGTCAAGAGCGAAACTTTTAGGACTTTATTAACTGGGTATCATAGTTGAGTTAAAGAGGGTTCCTCTAGAAAATTTTGGGTAGTGACAAGAGCGAAACTTTGGGGACTTAATAAATTGGGTATGAGAGTTGAGTTAAAGAGGGTTCCTCTAGAAAATTTTGGGTAGTGACAAGAGCGAAACTTTTAGGACTTTATTAACTGGGTATCATAGTTGAGTTAAAGAGGGTTCCTTTAGAAAATTTTGGGTAGTGACAAGAGCGAAACTTTTAGGACTTTATTAACTGGGTATCATAGTTGAGTTAAAGAGGGTTCCTTTAGAAAATTTTGGGTAGTGACAAGAGCGAAACTTTGGGGACTTAATAAATTGGGTATGAGAGTTGAGTTAAAGAGGGTTCCTCTAGAAAATTTTGGGTAGTGACAAGAGCGAAACTTTTAGGACTTTATTAACTGGGTATCATAGTTGAGTTAAAGAGGGTTCCTCTAGAAAATTTTGGGTAGTGACAAGAGCGAAACTTTTAGGACTTTATTAACTGGGTATCATAGTTGAGTTAAAGAGGGTTCCTCTAGAAAATTTTGGGTAGTGTCAAGAGCGAAACTTTTAGGACTTTATTAACTGGGTATCATAGTTGAGTTAAAGAGGGTTCCTCTAGAAAATTTTGGGTAGTGACAAGAGCGAAACTTTGGGGACTTAATAAATTGGGTATGAGAGTTGAGTTAAAGAGGGTTCCTCTAGAAAATTTTGGGTAGTGACAAGAGCGAAACTTTTAGGACTTTATTAACTGGGTATCATAGTTGAGTTAAAGAGGGTTCCTTTAGAAAATTTTGGGTAGTGACAAGAGCGAAACTTTTAGGACTTTATTAACTGGGTATCATGGTTGAATTACAAGAGGGTTCCTCTAGAAAATTTTGGGTAGTGACAAGAGCGAAACTTTTAGGACTTTATTAACTGGGTATCATGGTTGAATTACAAGAGGGTTCCTCTAGAAAATTTTGGGTAGTGACAAGAGCGAAACTTTTAGGACTTTATTAACTGGGTATCATGGTTGAATTACAAGAGGGTTCCTCTAGAAAATTTTGGGTAGTGACAAGAGCGAAACTTTTAGGACTTTATTAACTGGGTATCATGGTTGAATTACAAGAGGGTTCCTCTAGAAAATTTTGGGTAGTGACAAGAGCGAAACTTTTAGGACTTTATTAACTGGGTATCATGGTTGAATTACAAGAGGGTTCCTCTAGAAAATTTTGGGTAGTGACAAGAGCGAAACTTTTAGGACTTTATTAACTGGGTATCATGGTTGAATTACAAGAGGGTTCCTCTAGAAAATTTTGGGTAGTGTCAAGAGCGAAACTTTGGGGACTTAATTAACTGGGTATCATAGTTGAATCCAAGAGGGTTCCATTAGAAAATTTTGGGTAGTGACAGGAGGAAACTTTTGGGACTCAACTGACTGGGTATCATAGCTGAATCAAAGAGGGTTCCTCTAGAAAATTTTGTGTAATGACAAAAGCGGAACTTTTGGGATTTAATTAACTGGGTATCAGAGTTGAGTTAAAGAGGGTTCCTTTAGAAAATTTTAGGCAGTGACAAGAGCGAAACTTTTGGGATTTAATTAACTATGTATTATAGTTGAATTAAAGAGGGTTCCTTTAGAAAATTTTGTGTAATGACAAAAGCGGAACCTTTAAGACTTAATTAATTGGGTATAATAGCTGAATTAAAGAGGGTTTCATTAGAAAATTTTCGATAGTGATAAGTGCAAAACTTTGGGGACTTAATTAACTGGGTATCATAGATGAGTTAAAGAGAATTCCTCTAGAACATTTTCGATAGTAATAAATGCAAAACTTTAAGGACTTAATTAACTGTGTATCAAACTTGAATTAAATAGAATTCCTCAGGTAAAACCATATCATGAAGAACGAAGCTTTAGGAACTTCTAAACCTAATTCGAATTTTTGTGTGATGAATTTCCACCGATCTCTATAAGCACCAGTCAGGTGTTATTCATGTAAAACGTCAAAATAAAGATGAGTTATATACGACGTAAAAGATAAAAATCATTATAGATATATGAAATATTATCCATCAATCATAAACATATACGTATTGATATCTCTGAAAAAGTTTATATAAACACCTGAGGGAGATGACACTTGTGCGAGTATGCGTGTTAGACTTCGACATCACCTTAGTAAGGATACTGATACACGTATGTTGAACATTTCATGCAATGTGAAAATGCAATTGGATTTAGATTCTAACGTAATGTTACACTTAATTTACTACTACCGTTATTATTATTATTATTATTATTGTTATTATTATTATCATTATTATTATTATTATTTTCAATTTTATTATTATTATCATTATTATTATTATTATTTTCAATTTTATTATTATTATTATTATTATTATTATTATTATTATTATTATTATTATTATTATTATTATTATTTTCAATTTTATTATTATTATCATTATTATTATAATTATTTTCAATTTTATTATTATTATTATTATTATTATTATTATTATTATTATTATTATTATTATCCTTGTTGTTGTTGTTATTATTATTATTATTATTATTATTATTATTATTTGTTTTTTTTTTTACTATGATGATGATTATTATTATTATTATTATTATTATTATTATTATTATTATTATTATTATTATTATTATTATTATTATTATTATTATTATTATCCTTTTTGTTGTTGTTGTTATTATTATTATTATTATTATTATTATTATTTTTTTTTTTTACTACTACTACTACTATTATTATTATTATTATTATTATTATTATTATTGTTGTTGTTGTTGTTGTTGTTGTTGTTGTTATTGTTGTCATCCTCATAAGCAAAGCTACAATCATGAATGGGAACGCATAATGCTATAAGCCCAAGGGCTCCAACAGGGAAGAATAGCCCATTGAGGAAATCAAATAAGGTAATAAATAAACTACATAAGAAGTAATGAATGATAAACATAAAAAATATATAAACTATAAAAAGAAACTCATGTCTGATTAGGAAGATTAATCCACAATCTGATCATAGCTGGAATAAAGCTTTTAAAATACTGAGTGGCATTGAGCCATATGATGGAGAAGACATGCCTGTAAGAATTAACATTTTAAAACTTTTACACACATTAATACTCCATAGTATCCCATTGATTCAAGTTTTTTCCTTTATGACATTCTGCATTTCCAACATGGGCTGTAGCTTGGCTAGTGTTGATAATAATAATAATAATAATAATAATAATAATAATAATATTGACAACAACAACAACAACAACAACAATAATAATAATAATGACAATAATAATAATAATGATAATAATAATAATAGTGATAATGATGATAACAACAACAACAACAACAACAAAAATAATAATAATGATAATGATAATAATAATAATAATAATAATAATAGTAATAATAATAATAATAATAGCAATAATAGTAGTAATAATAATAATAATAATAATAATAATAATAATAATAGAAAATAAAAATGATAATGATGATAACAACAACAACAACAATAATAATAATAATAATAATAACAACAATGTTCCAAAAATTATGTTTATACTGATACTCGATTCATCTTTTCCCGAAATCTAAGCTCATCAAAAATTATTTTAAAACAAACGATTATTATTTTTTATTATGTGAAGATACGTCAGTTCTTTTTTTATATATTGCTATATTTTCTTCAAAAACGATTTATATACACCAACCTTTGTCTGTAATTCTAATTATACTTTTATATGCATAAGGGTAAATCTAGATTCTCCTGATTAATAGAGAGAGAGAGAGAGAGAGAGAGAGAGAGAGAGAGAGAGAGAGAGAGAGAGAGAGAGAGAGAGAGAAAAGAAATATGATTGGCTAAAGACAACGATTGTTAGGTTAAGAATCAGAATTGAATAATAGAAGAGAGAGAGAGAGAGAGAGAGAGAGAGAGAGAGAGAGAGAGAGAGAGAGAGAGAGAGAGGAGAGAGAGAGAGAGAGAGAGAGAGAAAAGAAATATGATTGGCTAAAGACACCGATTGTTAGGTTAAGAAAAGGAATTGAATAATAGAAAAGAGCTGAGGAGAGAGAGAGAGAGAGAGAGAGAGAGAGAGAGAGAGAGAGAGATTACACTTGTCAGTCATTATACCACGTGGCACCAGTTCAGCTCAGGCATATTTGGTAGAAGTATTGGAATAACATCACCAGCAACTTAAAAGTGAGCAACTGTGTACTACAAAAAATCATAAACATCAAAAACGCAGAATTTCATAGACAAAAATCCTCATTTGGCTACTAC
Organism: Palaemon carinicauda; assembly: GCF_036898095.1. NCBI lineage: Eukaryota > Metazoa > Arthropoda > Malacostraca > Decapoda > Palaemonidae > Palaemon > Palaemon carinicauda. The sequence goes on along the minus strand of NC_090728.1, from coordinate 191,887,198 downwards.
TACTACTACTACTACTACTTCTACTACTACTACTACTACTACTACTATTATTTATTACATGCTAAGCTACAACCCTAGTTGCAAAAGCATGATGCTACAAGCCCAAGGGCTCCAACAGGGAAAATAACTCAGTGAGGAAAGGAAACGGAAATAATTAAACTACAAAAGAAGCAATAACAATCAAAATAAAATATTTTAAGATCATTAACAACGTTAAATTAGATCTATCATATTTAAACTATAAAACTTCATAAAAGCAAGAGTAAGAGAAACAAGATAGAATAGTGTGCGTGAGTGTACCCTCAAGTAAGAGAACTCTAACCCAAGACAGTGGAAGACCATGGTAAAGAGGCTAGGGCACTACCCAAGACTAGAAAACATTGGTTTGATTTTGGAGTGTCCTTCCCCTAGAAAAGCTGCTTATCATAGCTAAAGAGTCTCCTCTACCCTTACAAAGAGAAAAGTAACCACTGAACAATTACATTGCAGTAACCCCAAAGAGGAAAGTCACCACTGAACAATTACATTGCAGTAACCCCAAAGAGGAAAGTCACCACTGAACAATTACATTGCAGTAACCTCAAAGAGGAAAGTCACCACTGAACAATTACATTGCAGTAACCCCAAAGAGGAAAGTCACCACTGAACAATTACATTGCAGTAACCTCAAAGAGGAAAGTCACCACTGAACAATTACATTGCAGTAACCTCAAAGAGGAAAGTCACCACTGAACAATTACATTGCAGTAACCTCAAAGAGGAAAGTCACCACTGAACAATTACATTGAAGTAACCTCAAAGAGGAAAGTCACCACTGAACAATTACATTGCAGTAACCTCAAAGAGGAAAGTCACCACTGAACAATTACATTGCAGCAACCCCTTGGGTGAAGAATTTTTTGGTGTTGTCAGGTGTATGAGGACAGAGGAAGATATGTAAAGAATAGGCCAAACTATTCGGTGTATGTGTAGGCAAAGGGGAAAATGAACTGTAACCAGAGAGAAGAATCCAATGTAGTAATGTCTGGCCAGTCAAAGGACCCCATACTACTTCTACTTCTACTACTACTACTACTACTACTACAGCACAACGATAGATCTGTGTTATGTAGTTACGTAATCTTATCCAATGTAAACATCCAATAACATATTTCTGAGTACCACAGTGTCACGCAATCGGAGCACTAATGACTCAAATATAAATTTTCATAAAACTCTAAAACTGAGGTGACTCATATAAAAATTACGTGTCACCATATCCTTCCTTGACAAATGCAGCTGCTGAAAAAATTACGTTACTTTCAAATATACATACATATACCAAGGCACTTCTCCCATTTTTGGGAGGTAGCCGACATCAACTTTATTACAGAACACTCGCCTTTATATGCAAAAACTCAATGCAACAGGAAATTTCCTGATCAACCGACACCGCATCGGTTAACAGTTAACGGTGAGAAAAAGAGACATGTTATTTCAGGTTCTTTTTAGTGCGAGGGGAGAGCGAAGATACATGCATAATATGTACACAAAATGAAATGACGTTACTATGTACGATCGTGTGACATACGGTTGCTACGCCTCTCTCACATCCATCCTCCTATCACCCAGAGCTTTCTTCACTCCATCCATCCACCCAAACCTTGCCCTTCCTCTTGTACTTCTCCCAACAACTCTTGCATTCATCACCTTCTTTCTTTCAAATATGATCTAGTAAATTCTAGGCTATCCCTGACAGCAGTAGGAGCACTGTCTTGGGTTAGAGGTCTCTTGCTTGAGGGTACACTCGGGCACACTATTCTATCTTATATCTCTTCCTCTTGTTTTGCTGAAGCTTTTATAGTTTATATAGGAGATGTTGATCTTAATGTTACTGTTCTTAAAATATTTTATTTTTAATTATTTCCTTTCCTCACTGGGCTATTTTCCCTGTTGGAGCCCCTGGGCTTATAGTATTCTACTTTTCCAACTAGGGTTGTAGCTTAATAATAATAATAATAATAATAATAATAATAATAATAATAATAATAATTTCTCAGGCAGTGTAAAATAGCAAAGTAAACATCTCTTCGTTTTTTTTTTTTTATTTTTCATTTCCATTTCTCGTAAATATCTTAGGTCTCTCATATATCAAATATCATTTTCCATTTAGAGGTTTAAAGGCCACTCATGAATGGCAAAGGCAAGAGACAGTGACATTGCCCAATCAAGCAGGACAATGTCCTAGAGACTGACCATATATACATATGATCAGCGACGAAGCTCCCTCTGCACCGAAGCTAAGACCAAGGAGGGCCAGGCAATGGCTGCTGGTGACTTAGCAGATAAGACTTATAGGCTCCCCCAAACGCCCCATCCTTAGCTCACAAGGAGGATGGTGAGCTTGCAGCGACCAAAGGAACTAACGAGTTTGGGTGGGGCTCGAACCCCAGTCTGACGAGAAAAGACCGAACTTTTGTGCTAGCAAAGGAAAAGGTTTTTGGACAGCTTACTGGAGGATGTAAATGAGAATGTAACAGCTGGACATTTTACTCAAAGAGCTAGAGACAGGACCATCATCATCACCTCCTACGCCTATTGAAGCAAAGGGCCTCGGTTAGATTTCCCCAGTCGTCTCTATCTTGAGCTTTTATTTCAATATTTCTCCACTCATCTTCCTCTGCTTCACGCTTCATAGTCCTCAGCCATGTAGGCCTGGGTCTTCCAACTCTTCTAGTGCCTTGTGCAGCCCAGTTGAAAGTATGATGAACTAATCTCTTTTGAGGAGTGCGAAGAGCATGCCCAAACCATCTCCATCTGCCCC
>NC_090728.1:191861895-191879395 GCF_036898095.1 Palaemon carinicauda | reverse complement strand
AGAATCATTCAGGAAAACATAGAACTTGAGTTCAACTGGCCTTTTTCATAGAAAAATCATTCTGGAAAACAGAACTTGAGTCCAACTGGCCTTGTGCTAATACATAGAATTTAGGTTGAACTACCCTTAAGAGTTCAGCTGCCCTTGTGCATAGAAAGATCATGCTGAAAAAAAATTAGAAATTAAGTCCAAATAGACGGGTTTGTATTTAAGAGTTCAATTTAAAATGTTTATACCTTGTAAACCCAGGTAATAGGTTTAGTGTTTAGACTTTATATACCTAGATATGTTTAGAGGTCGGAATTATTATATCCAGCCAATGCGTTTAGAACTTAGACTTGTATATTCAGCCAATACGTTTAGAACTTACAGTATACTTGTGTGCTCACCTAATACACTTAAAACCTTGTCCTTGTATACCTAGCTAGTACGTGTAGAACTTAACTCTTGTAAACTCAGCTAACAGGTTTAGTATTTAAACTTTTTATATCCAGATAATACGTTTAAAACTTAGACTTTGTATACCTTTATATACGTTTAGAGCTTAGACTTGTATACTCAGCTAGTGCACTTAGAAATTAGTCCTTGTATACCTAGCTATTGCGTTTAGTGCATTGACCTTGTAAACAAGGCTGATACAGTAGATATAGACTGATTTTTATACACAGAGAATACGTTTAGAACTTAGACTTTGTATACACAGGAAATACGTTTAGTACTTAGACCTTGTAACCAGAGCTACTATACTCAATTTTTTTTAATGAGGTGCATTTGCACTGACTCACAGCGGTGCCCTTTTAGCTCGGAAAAGTTTCCTGCTATCTGATTGGTTAGAATTATCTTGTCCAACCAATCAGCGATCAGGAAACTTTTCCCAGCTAGAAGGGTACCCCTGCGAGTCGGTGCAAATCTGCCTCACTAAAAAGAATTTACTGTAGTTTTAGCATTTAGACTTCGTAAAGGCTCATGGGTTGAGTACATTGTAATCCCAGCCAATAGATTTATCACTATAGAGACCAACTTGATATTTTAGGATTTATTGCACAAAGTATCAAGTTAATTTCTCCTCAAATACGCAATTTTGATTAATTTTAGAAATTTGGTTGTAAATTTAGGTATATTTTTAGCAATATATATTAAACCAAGATTTATTCCTACATATCATAATAGTTATTCTTAATTTTTCCTTTTGATGGTGAAAATGCTGAGAAAATGTAAGAAAATTCAACAAAAATGTTGATTCTATTTAATCATTGAAAAGAAAAAACTAGACTCTTACTTAAAACCTTTCAGCTATTATAAAAAAAAATCCGAAATACATTTTTCGCTAAGGTTTAAAGGGCTCTCGTGAATAGCATGGACAAGGACAGTGATATTGCCCTATCAAGCAGGGAAATGCCCCAGAGACTGACAATATTACATATGATCAGTGACTAAGCCCCTTTCCAACAAAGCTAGGACCAAGGATGGGTCAGGCAATGACTGCTGATAGCACAGCAGAGAGACCTATAGACGCCAACAAACAATGACAAAAAAAAAAGTAAAAAACAATAGAAATAAAATTTATTTTATGAAATATGCTAATGAATAACGTTACTATAACATATAACTGAAATGTCTATTTTCATTTAAAGAAAAATCCTCCTGCTTATACCCAGTTCTTGGTAGGTTTCATGAAATACAAACAATTTCAAAGAAAACGATTGATTTTATGAAATATACTATACTCATTTTTTTTAATAAAGCGCATTTGCACTGACTCGCAGGGGTGCCCTTTTAGCTCGGAAAAGTTTCCTGCTATCTGATTGGTTAGAATTATCTTGTCCAACCAATCAGCAAGCGGGAAACTTTTCCCCTGCAAGTCGGTGCAAATCTGCCTCATTAAAAAGAATTGACTATAGTGTTCCGGGTACGTTTTCCCGAAATATTGGTTAAAGGCAACAGCTCCCTCAGCTACATTGGGCTTGTAAAATATTTTGTCTACATCAGAAGCTCTGTTGTGTGTGACATCTATACATCTCTTTGCTTTCTAACACTGAATGTCATGATTATACTGATTCTATGGTAACACCAAGTATTGTAAAATGCTCCAAATTACCAAAGAATTCTTCATCACCAAACGGGTTAACTACTGCACTCGTATTTGTTCAGTGGCCACTTTCCTCTTGGTAAGGGTAGGAGAGACTCTTTAGCTATGGAAAGCAGCTCTTCTAGAAGGACACTCCAAAATCAAACCATTGTTCTCTAGTCTAGGGTAGTGCCATGGCCTCTGTACCATGGTATTCCACTGTCTTAGATTAGAGTTCTCTTCTATCTTCTTTCTCTTCCTCTTATATTGTTAAAGTTTTCATAGTTTATATAGGAGATATTTATTTTGATGTTGTTACTCTTATAATATTTTACTTTTCCTAGTTTCCTATCCTCACTGGACTATTTTCCCTGTTGGAGCCCCTGGGCTTATAGCATTCTGCTTTTCCAACTAGGGTCGTAGCTTAGCAATTAATAATAATAATAATAATAATAATAATAATAATAATAATAATCAATAAGTTAACTTCTACCAACTGACATTGTAAAACAGTCTGGATTATGCTGAAATTTCCAATCAAATCTCATCATTCTCATTGTTAATCTCTTTCCAATTCTTCCGACCACCAACTTAATCACATTTGTGGGAGATGTCACTGCAAAGAGTTGTATCATCTGCATTCTACATTATATCATGTCACATAAGACATGATAGGTAAAAAGTAACTGAAAATACTACCTACAGGAACTCTACTAACTTCTCAAGCACAATGGAGCCTGGGTCTGTTTTGGAGCCGGGGTCCACTTTGGAGCCGTGGTCCACTTTGGAGCTGTGGTCCATTTTGGAGCTGTGGTCCATTTTGGAGCCGTGGTCCAATTTGGAACTGGGGTCCATTTTAGAGCCAGGGTTCACTTTGGAGCCGGGGTGCACTTTGGAGCCGGGGTGCACTTTGGAGCCGCGGTCCATTTTGGAGCCGGGGTCCACTTTGGAACTGTGGTCCATTTTGGAGCCGTGGTCCATTTTGGAGCCAGGGTCCATTTTGGAGCCGTGGTCCATTTTGGAGCCGGGGTCCATTTTGAAGCCGGGGTCCATTTTGGAGCCTGGGTCCACTTTGGAACTGTGGTCCATTTTGGAGCCGTGGTCCATTTTGGAGCCGTGGTCCATTTTGGAGCCGGGGTCCATTTTGAAGCCGGGGTCCATTTTGGAGCCGGGGTCCACTTTGGAACTGTGGTCCATTTTGGAGCCGTGGTCCATTTTGGAGCCGGGGTCCATTTTGGAGCCGGGGTCCATTTTGGAGCCGGGGTCCACTTTGGAACTGTGTTCCATTTTGGAGCCGTGGTCCATTTTGGAGCAAGGGTCCATTTTGGAGCCGTGGTCCATTTTGGAGCCGGGGTCCATTTTGAAGCCGGGGTCCATTTTGGAGCCGGGGTCCACTTTGGAACTGTGGTCCATTTTGGAGCCGTGGTCCATTTTGGAGCCAGGGTCCATTTTGGAGCCGTGGTCCATTTTGGAGCCGGGGTCCATTTTGAAGCCGGGGTCCATTTTGGAGCCGGGGTCCATTCTGGAGCCGTGGTCCATTTTGGAGCCGGGATCCATTTTAGAGCTGGGGTCCACTTTGGAGCCGGGGTCCACTTTGGAGCCGGGGTCCACTTTGGAGCTGGGGTCCATTTTGGAGCCATGGTCCATTTTGGAGCCGGGGTCCACTTTGGAGCCGGGGTCCACTTTGGAGCTGTGGTCCATTTTGGAACCGGGGTCCATTTTGGATCCGGGGTCCAATTTGGAGCTGGGGTTCATTTTGGAGTTGGGGTCCATTTTGGAGCCATGGCCTATTTTGGAGCCGGGGTCCATTTTGGAGCCATGGTCCATTTTGGAGCCAGAGTCCATTTTTGGAGCCTGAAGACCCCCACAGCTATAGTTAAAGGAATAGTAAAGGGATGTGAAAGCTTGAAGGAATAGTGGTGAGATTTGGGAGAAATAAGAACTAAAACGAATCTAAATCAATCTGGATACACAATGTATATCAGTTGTTAAGGACATTGTGAATAGTGGTATAGTAGTTACCTCTTTGGGCCATGACATGTATCTGTCTATTTCTTTAGTTGTGTTGGGTACAATGGTACAAGTTAAAGGCCTGTGTTGCAATTATTCCCAGCACTGAGTAATTCCATTTGGGTTATATTGCCTTTAAGAAATATCTATGCCCACTTAATCCCATGCTCTTCGCACTCCCTGAGAGAGATTAGTTCACCAAACATTTAATTAGGTTCCACGAGGGACTAGAAGAGTTGGAAGACCCAGACCTACATGGCTGAGGACTATGAAGCATGAAGTATGATATGAATGGAGAAGTATTATTGATTTAAAAGCTCAAGATAGAAACGACTGCGAAATCGAACCGAAGTCGCGTCAATAGGCCTAGGAGATGATGAATTAATCCCAGAACTATTGGATAGTATTTATAAAGGCTACCTCTCCTCTTAATCCAATTTCTTCACATGGGATTTTCATCCATAGGGAGAAAATTCTCCCATGGTAACTCTCCCAAGAAAAGCCACTCCCCTTATGAGGAAAGTAGGCATAAGTACACTGAAAATTAATATATTTTCCGGACAGTCTTAAGTTTCAGAACATTTAGAATGTTCATATTACCTACAATTAGCAAGATTACTTAATAGAGTTTTTGCATGAGCGATATCATTTTCATCACCATTATTTCTAAACTTTATATAGTTTGAACTTTTTTTTCCATGTGGCTTTACTTTTTTAAGTGTTAATATAAAATTACTCTTGAAAAAACTTTCATCATGCATTTAATGAACCAATACTTAATTTTTTTTATTTTTTAATTTCTCTTATAATCCTAATTATATCATCATTCCCAATGGGTCAGGCTATCATATACATATCCTATCTGCTTCAGTATATTCATAAGGAGTTTTGTGAGACTTCCACTCATTTCATTGAGTTATCTGTAAGTTTTCTACCCATCGCAACAGCTTGGTGGATTTGAGAATGTCAATCCAACTCATGTCAACGGCGTCCAGCTATATGAGGGGGATATTCTGCTTACTGAAGAGCAGAGAAAGCAACTTTTGGACAGGAAAGCCATAGCGAAGGTTTCCATGAGGTGGCCAAATGGACAAAGTGGAACTCCAGTAGTGCCATACAAATTTGGAGATGGTTAGAGAATAATCAAATTCTTTCTGTTGAATGTTCAAATTGGGAGGCATACCCTTTTACCCCCATGGACGTACCGGTACATCCTTGCAAAAAACTGCTATTTACATTGTTTGCATATTTTTGATAACTTCATGAGAAACCTAAGGCATTTTTCAAAAGAATGAGACCAACCTGACCTCTGTATGACGAAAATTAAGGCTGTTAGAGCAATTTAAAAACAATATATTGCAAAATGTGCTTGAAAAAGAAAACGCCTGGGGGTAAAAGGGAGGTCTTTGAATTAAACCTTACATTCATAAATCACTACTATTACTATTACTATTAATGCATGGAACAAGCCATAAGATTCTCTATTCACGAACTTGCAAAGTAGAATTTTTAAAATTTATGAAAAAATCAAAGATGAAGCAAATCCTCTCCATATTATCAGCCCATTTGTTTGCTTAAATGTTTATCTGTATTAAATGAATACTTCTATATAGCACTATTTCACTCAATCTACGCTACAATCATTATCCTATCAGTTCTTCCATACCACTTAGGTAGCATTTATGTCATCAACCTTCTCCTCCATACCCAGAAGTATGAATTTTACCATTCCAATTTTTTCCATATAACTTAAACTTTTCAAAACACCTCCAATTTCTTCCATATAACCCAAAGTCTTCAAAATACCAAGTGAAATCTAGCCATATGAGCTAGACTTTCTATAATACTCTTTTCCCCACTTTACACATATGCATTTAATTCATCTCTATGACATCCATAGATGTATCCTATTCTTATCTAACATCCTCTCATCCATAGATGTATCCTATTCTTATCTAACATCCTGACATCCATAGATATAACCTATTCTTATCTAATATCCTGACAACCATAGATGTATCCTATTCTTATCTAATATCCTGGCATCCATGGATGTATCCTATTCTTATCTAACATTCTGACATCCATATATGTATCCTACTCTTATTTAATATCCTCTCATCCATAGATGTATCCTATTCCTATCTAACATACTGACATCCATAGATGTATCCTATTCCTATCTAACATCCTGGCATCCATAGATGTATCCTATCATCATCTAACATACTGGCATCGATAGATGCATCCTATTCTAAAGTAACCTTACCATATATCCAACAATTCCATTATCTATTTCTCATTAAGGCTTTTCTACATTTCTAAACCTGTGATAAACTTAGCCCATCTTCGCCTAAGATAACCATCCGGACAATACCCAACAATCGATTCAACTAACTTCTGTTTCTCTTCAAGCTTTTCTGCATTAATAAACCTGTGATTTACTTTGGCCATCTTCACCTAAGACAACCATCCGGACAATACCCAGCAATTGATTTAACTAACTTCTCTGTTCCTCTTCAAGCTTTTCTGCATTACTAAACCTGTGATATACTTTGGCCATCTTCACCTAAGACAACCATCCGGACAATACCCAACAATTGAATCCACTAACTTCTGTTTCTCTTCAAGCTTTTCTGCATTACTAAACCTGTGATATACTTAGCCCATCTTCGCCTAAAATAACCATCCGGAGAAAACCCAACAATCGATTCAACTAACTTCTCTGTTTCTCTTCAAGCTTTTCTGCTATACTAAATCTGAGATACACTTAGCCCATCTTCGCCCAAGAAATCCATCCCAACAATATTTGACTACTTCCCTTATATTTCCAGAACTTGTGAATAGAGAGGCAGTAGAGGCTGGACTAGCACACTGGGAGGAACATACCTGCATTGACTTCCAGGAAATCACAAGTATTGATCCAGCCAAATACTTGAACTTTATTCAAGATTCTGGATGTTGGTCAAATTTAGGGATGCAGTCAAAACCTCAAAACATATCAATCGAAAAGGGATGCGACGACGTAAGTCCTCCTTTATTATTATTATTACCTCCGGCAACGAAGTTGGAAGGAGGTTATGTTTTTCCGCCTGTTTGTGTGTTTGTTTGTGTGTTTGTTTGTGAACAGTTTCCTGGCCACAATTTTAATTGTAGAGTAATAAAACTTGCAGGAATTAACTCTTATTTAAAAGCTGGAATTGATTAAATTTTGAGAGGTCAATGTCAAAGGTTAAGGTCACGGTCAAGCAAAATGTTCAATTCACGTAATCAGCCATAAATTTGGACATCGTTGTGTATGAAAATCCACGCCAATTATTACATATTGAGGTCAAAGGTCAAGGTCAAGCAGTTGGCTGCTACGGCAGAGGTCTGCGCCCTTCTGAGTGCACCTCTAGTTACTAGTGTACCTGAGCCGTCAAAAATGACGTTTAAACTTTCATATAGATATGCACACACAAATTCAACCCTTCCCACCCGGAAATTTGTGGGAGATTGTGGTTTCCGAGTGTCCTTCTCGGGGTAAACCCTCTCACTAAGGTAGGACTACGCTCCCCTCTACTCGAGGGACTGGGAGAAACCGAGCGTGACAGGACAGAAACATATCATATATAGCCATACACATTGCTCTTTACTATATAGGGGAGGATTAATATTATTACTGGCCAAGCTACAACCCTAGTTGGAAAAGCAAGATGCTAAAAGTCCAAGGACTCCAACAGGGGTAAATATCCCAGAGAGAAAATGAAATAAAAGAAATAAACTACAAGGGAAGTAATGAATAATTAATATAAAGTATCTTAAGAACAGTAACAACATTAAAATGTAACTTTCATATATACTATAGAGACTTATGTAAGCCTACTCAACATGAAAACATTCACTGCAAGTTTGAACTTTTTGAAATTCTATTCCAAGCTTAAGTTTTCATAAACTGAGGCATAAAGAAATCTTATAATGCCCTATTTACCTCCGCCAAGGAGATTATGTTTTCACCTCTGTCTGTTTGTTTGTTTGTCACTAGCCTAACTCAAATTACATAAATTTTGATGAAAACATCAGGATATGTCAGATATGGGCTAACTAAGATCACCATCTGGATCCAGAACTTTTATTATAGTGTAGATTCATCCATGGTCAATATATGAAAGAGGGCAAGCTTGGTCCGTAGACTTGAGTAAAATGGCGAAGGTGTGAAATCTCTTATTGCTCTTTCCAGTTGTTACCTTTGCCAACTTCGTTGCGAAGGTTATATTTTGATAGGCGCGTGTATTTATTTGCTTGGATGTCTGCCTGCGTGTTTGTGATTCGCATAACTCAAAAACTATTTGACCGAATCTCATGAAATTTAGTGTGATGATTGGACATGATCCAAGTAGAATTTCATTATATTTTTGGAGTGGTTGGGTCAAAAGTCAAGATCAAGGTCACAAAAAGGTAAAAAAAAAAAATGTCTATATCGTGGTCAATTTTTATCCGATTTACCTGAAACTAGTGCCAAAATGTGCATAATTCAATTGCCCATCTTGTAACATACGTGATGAAGGTGAAGGTATGAGATCTACCAAGTGCCAATTCTAGTTATACAGTAGATTCAATCACGGTCAACATATGAGAGATTATAAGCTTGGTCCATTGACTTGAGTAAAACATTAATAATCTTCAATGGCGGAGGTCTGAAATATCTAATTGCTCTTTTTACTTGTTAGTACTGTTCTAATCCAATTTTACTTTTTTATCAATTCATTTTTCAGTTGGGAACAGTCGTTCATGAAGTGGGACATGCCCTGGGATTGTATCACGAACAATCAAGATCAGACAGAGACGACTATGTTTCGGTCCTTTACGAGAATATAGAGGACGACAAAAAGATCAATTTTGAGAAAGCTGTCGACAACAACCATTCAGTGCCATATGACTTGGCATCAGATATGCACTACGGTTCAAATGTACGTTGACTTCTTAAAGTTCACTTGTCTGTAAATTACATTTTCATCCGTATTTATAAAATCTACTTCTTAACATCTGTATCATAAATGTTAAGCTTTTAATTAGCTATTTCTAAAAAATCATTGGAATCTTTATGGTTCAAATATAAATTACATTTCTACAATATTGTTCCATCAATTTACGCTTAAATTACTCTATTTACATAGATATCTTAACATCTCATGGAAACTATTAATCATTAAAATGTTTCGTTTTGCCATTTTTATCTTGTATAGGTCAAAAGAATTTATAAATCAACGCCTTTTTTAGTAAAAAAAAATAAAAATTTATCCAAAAAGGGACTAAAGTAAATGATTGTAATGACCTCGTCTATAGTCACCGCAAAGATTCCGGGCGAAAGTAGCTCCACCCCCTGATGACGTCATAGCCAATCACGTTGTCACATGCGTTAACCTAACTTGGGAGACAACGTGATTGGCTATGACGTCATCAGGGGGCTGGGCTTATTTTGCCCGGATTCTTTGCAGTAACTATAGCTTGGGATGATTTATACAATCTGAGAGATGGTAGAAGATAGGAGTTGAATTTCTATGTCATCAAAACTAATGGGAGAATTAGTTAAACCTAGATGATAAAAGGACAGCATTTCATTTTACTATCTGCATGTCATTACCTCCTCCAACGAAGTTGGAAGGTTATGTTTTACCCCCTGTTTGTGTGTATGTTTTTGTTTGGGTGAGTGTGTATTCGTTTGTGAACAAATTCCTGACCAAAATTTTAAGCGTAGAGTTATGAAACTTACAGGGATTGACTGTTATGTAAGAAGCTGGAAATGATTAAATTTTGGAAGGTCAAGGTCAAAGGTCAAGGTCACAGTCAAGCAAAATGTCCAATTCACGTAGTCAGCCATAAGTTTGGACATCGTTGTCAAAGAGACTTCAAACTTGGTTCATATGAAAATCTAAACCAATTAATACATGTTAAGGTCAAAGGCGAAGGTTGAGCAAACAGTCGAGAGATAAGCTGCCGCGGCAGAGGTCTGCACTCCAAGGAGTGCCCCTCTATTTTCTGTAATGTTATATTGGGTGGGGATGGACAGTTGGACGGTATTCTTCAATATTCTACGAAATTTTATCCATTATATTACTTCCAATTGTCACCAGTGTCTTCATAAATGGATTCATTTAGCTGTCACTAAATCTTATAAAGTCTATTATAAATGGCTCAATGCCCTCGTCATATATCGTACAGTACCGTGAAGGAGAAATTACGTTTATGCCTTTTATGGCTTTAGTACAGTTTAGAACTTCTTAGCTTCCCGAGCCGTGTACCGGAATTAATGCAGCTAGCTGTACCAAAGCCATAAGGGGTGTAAACGTAATCTTTCCATGCTACTCATTTAGCAATCTTTTATGGCTGTTAAAGGCAGTAGGATTCTGTTACTCCCTTCTATTGTTTATCATTGTTTGTAAATTTTTTTTCATATCCTAGGGCATAAGATCATGATAAAATGACTGTGGAAGTCCTGTAGAGAGTAAGGTTCCCTTGCTGTATAGGACCAGAAAAACAGCCCTTAATGTAAAGTAAAGTAAAGTAAGATCTGCATATAATCAAAACTCTAATTTTCTCATGAACAGTTTTTCAGTATCAATGGGAAAAACACAATAACAACGAAGTATCCATTGGTACAAGGACTCATCGGTATTCGGAACGGGCTGACCCACTATGATAAACTACTAGCTAACACGATGTACCCCTGCATTTGTAAGTTGTAACTAATGTAACAAACACTATTTAACTATAGTCAATTCTTTTGACTCTAACCAATCAGCGATCAGGAAACTTTTCCGAGCTAAAAGGGCACCGCTGCGAGTCAGTGCAAATGTGCCACATTATATAAAAAAGAGTATAGTACTCTATACAGAGTGAAAAGGGGGTTATAACTTAAGATACAGAACAGTAGTAAGAGTAAATAATATAATGGCTATATCACCTCCTATAACTTAAGATACAGAACAGTAGTAAGAGCAAACAATCTAATAATTATATTTCCCCCTATAACTTAAGATACAGAACAGTAGTAAGAGTAAACAATCTAATAATTATATTTCCCCCTATAACTTAAGATACAGAACAGTAGTAAGAGTAAATAATCTAATAATTATATTTCCCCCTATAACTTGAGATACAGAACAGTAGTAAGAGTAAGTAATCTAATGGCTATATTACCTCCAAAAACTTAAGATACAGAACATTATTACGAGCATATAATCTAATAATTATATTACCTCCTATAACTTAAGGTACAGAACAGTATTGAGAGCAAATAATCTAATGGTTATATTACCACCTATAACTTAAGACACAAAACAATATTCAGACCAAATAATCTAATCCCAATCTTCTACTATTCTTGTACTGGACATCAGCAAAATGGATGCAGATTTGCAACATAGCCACAAACCCTTGTCAGAACGATGGCTACGTAGGAAAGGACTGCCAATGCGTCTGTCGAAGTGGAACAATTGGAACTCACTGCCAGACAGTTTATCAAAGCTACTATGGTAAGTATGATATTCTGATCTTTTGCATTATTATTAAAAGGAGGAGTTGCATTATCATTATCAAAAGGAGGAGATTAACTAGCTCAATGAGTCAAACTTGACTCGTACAGACCTAGCCCCTTAGCTGGCACTGATCATTTGCAAAATGGAATTTTTGGGCTCAAGCCATGTCGCCCTGATGGAAGGTTCCTTTAGGCAGCTTTCTAAGGGATATTTGGCTCCAAATATCCCTTAGAAAGCTGCCTAAAGGAACCTTCCATCAGGACAACATGGCCATCTCACCAAAAAATAGATTTTTCACTTTGCTTCAAAATCCGTTTTACAGACTGTAGGCTATTACTTGCTACTTGTGTACGTGACCCGTCAAAAGTGGCGGCTAAATATATTGATAGATATGCACGCACACATAGATTCAGCCCTTCCCACTCCAACCCCCTTTCCTGACTACAACACGGCAGTTGTGGTTTCCGAGTGTACCTCTTGGAGTATCCCCTCTCACCAGGGTATAACTACTCCCTTCCCGCAACCCAAGGATCAGAGAGAGACCAAGTAGTTATATACCTAAAAATTCTGCTGAGAGTGATCAGAAAGAAAAATGTTATTAAAAAGTTATAGCGGTTAACATTAGGCAGATGCAAAAATGATAATAACTCGACCTTTCAAACAAATTTGGCTCTATGCATTACTATTACACTTGTATAATTTCCCTTGATTTTAGAAAGGAATGGAATGCGCCATCTTAATACATTCTATTCTACTTGTTCACAGCTTCTCTTGAAGTTTATTTATTTCCTTTTTTTCCTTTCCTCGATGCGGTATTTTTCCCTGTTGGAGCCCTGGGGCTTATATCGTCCTGCTTTGCCAACTGGGGCTATAGCTTAGCTAATAATAATAACAATAATAATAATAATGATAATAAATAATAATAATAATAATAACAATAATAATAATAATAATAATAATAATAATAATAAATAATAATGATAATAAATAAATAATAATAATTAATAATAATAAATAATAATAATATAATTAATAATTAATAAGTAATAATAATAATAATAATAATAATAATAATGATAATAATAATAACTATTCTCTACATAAAATCATTCTACAATAACTCGCAATGAACAAAGTCTGAACACTAAATTATATCTCTAGGATAAGTCAACGTTCTCAGACATTGTTATATTTATGTTCACAGTGAAAATATAACATTTGGCACTATCTTTCACATTGCAGACAGTCTCATCTCACCCTGTTCTGAGAATGTCACGACTCCAGGGCCCGTGACATCTCCTAGCTACCCAAATAATTCCCCAGCTGGTAAGTTAAAATTGTTAATTTAGAACTGATATCGTTTAGGGTCAACAACTAAGGGTAATGTTGAATGTGCAAATAACTTTGTGGGTTTCCAAATAGGTTCTTGGGGTATAGTTCTCTTGCTTGAGGGTGCACTCAGGCACACTATTATGTTTGTTTCTTTATTTTCTTCCTTGAATGCAGGGCTATTTCCACTGTTGCCGTCCTTGAGTTTATAGCATCATGCATTTCCTGAGAGAATTGTAACTTGGTATGTAATAATAATAATAATAATAATAATAATAATAATAATAATGATAATAATAATAATAATAATAATAATAACCGTGAGGAACATAAAACTATGAAATATCACATAACAGAATCATTTTTACAACCTGGATCAATATTTTTATGTATGCTCCAAATGTTCTTAGTCAGGGGAAGTATGATAAAAGAGAGGAACATTAAATTGCACTGCTTGAATTGTAAATGGCGATGAGAATGGGTTTCTTAGAGAGTAAAAAACAATATCATAAAGGGAGACTGATGAAATAGCTAGAACCAAACATCTTACTTGCATCATAGCAACGACTAAAATGTAATTTACTGCCGAAATCAAGTTTGTTGTTCAAAAGCAAGGCATCAATTACCTGTAATAATCGGTAAACTTTAACTCGCTTTTCTGTCTCAGGAAATATCGCTTAGCCTAGCCTAACCTAATCTAGCCTAACCTAACCAACCTAACCTAGCCTAACCTAACCCCATCTCACCTCACTTACCCTAACCTAGCCTTACCCAACCTAACCTAGCCTAACTTAGTCTTACCCTACATAACCTAGCCTTACCCAACCTAACCTAGCCTAACTTAGCCTTACCCAACCTAACCTAGCCTTACTCAACCTAACCTAGCCTAACTTAGCCTTACCCAACCTAACCTAGCCTTACCCAACCTAACCTAGCCTTACCCAACCTAACCTAGCATATGCTAATCTAATCCCACCTCACCTCACCCAACCTAACCTAACCTAACCTCAGCTAACCTCACCTAGCCTAGCCTAATACCACCTAGCCTAACCCCACCTAACCTAACCTCACCTCACCCAACACAACCTAGCCTGCATTTAGTGAGGACTTCAATCGTAGGTTCAGTAGTTTATAAAAGTGCTTATAAAAGGTAAAATCTGTTAACTATAACTGTACACTCATTGCTATATAGAATTAGAGTTTAATTTGCGATTCATAATCAAATCGTAGCTTAAAATTCATGAACCAAATCACCAAACAGCTAGTATCAGTGAAATTTTCAATATTCGTAAGACAATGATTGTGAGCTCAGGTATCCAAGGCTTTGAACATACTTTAGATTACAGAATAGAAAAAAATACAATGCCTTTGTAACCTAGTATACTTTCATTTTTTGTAATTTCAGGTGTACGATGTGTAAAATGGATACAGGCTCCCGATTGTAACACTGTGAAAATAAAGTTCAATTATTTTAAACTTTATAGAAAAGAGCCTCAATGTGTTATCGACCGCCTGGAGATAAGGACGACCAACCTCACTGTTGGTGATGTGTAAGAACTCAAAATCTTATTTACCTGCTGCCAAAAGCTGTTTTCAAATAACGGACTTCTTTTGTCGACCTGCATGAAGTAGACTACCATCAAAAGTTAAAACTTGCTTCTTTCTTTCTTTGTCTGCATCTTTTCCCACTTTTATGTGGGATCGATGTTCACAATCTCCACTGGCCATATTGGTTTTGGCTAATTTTTCATGGCCGGATGCCTTTCCTGCCGCCAACCCTCCCCATTTACCCGGGCTTGGGACCGGCAACAAGTTGAGGCTGTTGAACAAGCTGAAATGTCTCTCTTTAATGTTAATATATGAAAAATCTGTTTTAATGTTGTTAATAATCTTCAATTATGTTATCTTAACTCTTCATTACTACTCGTGTAGTTTATCTATTTCCTTATTTACTTTCCTCACTGGTTTATTTTTCCCTGTAGGAGCCCTTGGACTTATAGCATCTTGCTTTTTCATACAGTGTTGTAGCTTAGCTGCTACTGCTACTGCTGCTACTACTACTACTGCTGCTACTACTACTACTACTACTACTACTACTACTAATAATAATAATAATAATAATAATAACATTCCTCAATTACTGCAATATTGTTCCAGATGATTATGTCTTCCTGCCCCAGCATCTTAGATAACTTAATTTAACATTGTTAGTGATCATGATTTATTTTATAATTATATTTCATTATATCTCACGGTTTTTCAATCTCTTGGGTTTTCTTGCTTGAGGGGCCAGTCCAAAATCAAACAATTGTTATCTAGTCTGGGATAGTGCCATAACCCTGTACCACTGTCTAGGGTTAGAGTTCTCATGCTTGAGGGTACACTCAGGCACACTATTCTATCTTATGTCTTATTTCTCTTCCTCTTGTTTTGTTAAAGTTTTTATAATTTATTAAGTGATATTTGTTTCAATATTGTTGCTCTTCTTAAAATATTTTATTTTTCCTTGTTTCCTTTCCTCACTGAGCTATTTTCCCTTTTGGAGGCCCTGGGCTTATAGCATCCTGCTTTTCTATCTAGGGTTGTAGCTTAGCAAGTAGTAATAATAATAATAATAATAATAATAATAATAATAATAATAAGAGAATCCACATAGGTATTGCTCTAGATTAGCATCAATGTATCCATGCACCTAACTCTGCCTTTATCCTTGCAGCTACTGTGATAACGGAATTGCTGTCGGTACAGAATTCACCTCTCCAAGCAATCAGATGATCCTCTACTTCGAGACAATAACAGACGACTATTCTGGGTGGTCTGCTGACGTGAAATTCATACCTAAAGCTTCGTGCTAGTAAGATTTTGATTTTATTCTGAGAAGCTCAAATTAATTTATATGGAGAGGTTTTCATGTGTTGCTTGCATATTACTTATTAGAGAACATTCAGTCTTTATTGTTCTCTAGTCTTGGGTAGTGCCATAGCCTCTATACCATGGCCTTCCACTATCTTGGGTTGGAGTTCTCTTGCTTGAGGGTACACTATTCTACCTTATTTCTCTTCCTCTTGTTTTGTTGAAGTTTTTATAGTTTATAGAGGAGGTATTTATTTTGATGTTACTGTTCTTGAAATATTTTATTTTTCCTTGTTTCCTTTCCTCACTGGGCTATTTTCCCTGTTGGGGCCCCTGGGCTTATAGCATTCTGCTTTTCCAACTAGGGTTATAGCTTAGCAATTAATAATAATAATAATAATAATAATAATAATAATAATAATAATAATAATAACTTAGGGAAAACCCCAAAGTTGCTCTATGAAGTAAAAGATAAGGGGTTGGACATCAAGATGGCAGAAAGGCTATAAAAGAGTGCAGCTAGGGCCCAAAAGAAATGTAAATAGACCTTCAAGTAATGTCTACAGGGTACTACACTCTCAATACGGCATCTTCTTCTTCTTCTATCCCATCGTTATTCCTACATTAAGGAGTCGGTTGCCTGATGCAACCTCTCCAATGCCTTCTATCAAAAGCATCCCTTTATCTCCCTTTATCTCCTTTTACCCCCAAAGGACGTACTGGTACGTTTCACAAAAGCCATCTCTTTACCCCATGGACGTACCGGTACGTCCTTGCAAAAAAATACTATATAATTTTTTTTCATATTTTTGACAATTTTTTGAGAAAATTCAGGCATTTTCCAAGAGAATGAGACCAACCTGACCTCTCTATGACAAATATTAAGGCTGTTAGAGCAATTTAAAAAAAAATATACTGCAAAATGTGCTGGGAAAAAAATAACCCCCTGGAGGTTAAGGGTTGGAAATTTCCAAATAGCCTGGGGGTAAAAGGGTTAAACCCCACTTGCAACAATATATATTAATTCCATCCAAGGCAGTCTCTTCGACAAGCATTGACCATTTTTCATTAACGCTGTCTACTATTGCATCACCAAAACCTGTGCCTTATTTATCCTCATCATTCCACTTAACATCAGTGCTTAGTCACCCAATGCTGGATCTAATACTTTCTGGCCAGCATATCTGTAGTAGCTACTTTTATTCTAATATTTAATTGCTCCTTAAACTAGCTTCTTGATCTCCCTAAAATCCTGACTTTTACTCTCACTTCTGTGTTCCTTTATTCACTCTTTACAGTCTAAAAACTTCACTTTGTGGTTATTAATTGATTTCAATTTAACTATTTTTTTTAAATCTAAATTAAGTTTCGACTACAAGACAGTATTTACTTTTTACTTATATATCTTTACATACTTTAAAATCCATTTGTTTAAAGGTTTGCGTTGCATTATACAATTGTTCTAGTTATAGATAGTATTTATAGACTTAGAGGGGATACAAAAATTAGATGCATCTAGATAAACTTTGTCAAAATTTCAATCTCTTGAAAACATTAGTTTACTTTGAAACATACTGCATTGTATTGCTATGATGCACTGTTTTCAAGTGACTATTATTGTTGTGACACTATCTCCAGCTTCTAATCTATTATCTTTTCATTGTTATTACTACCCCTGCAGTCCCAAGGGATCCTTGACAGGCATAAAGCAGCTTCCGTCGAT
>NC_090728.1:191824395-191856895 GCF_036898095.1 Palaemon carinicauda | reverse complement strand
ACAATGATATTACCCTGGTTAACAGGACAATGCCCTAGAGACTGGAACATGTTAGTAGGACAATGCCCTAGAGACTGAAGCATTTATCCTAAATGACTTCCAGTGGATATATAATTACATTCCCAAAGTATTCATCATAAATAGCCACGTGTTGCTAACTCATTAATTAGCTAACCATGGTGGAGATGGGTTGATTTCAAGTCTAAGAACAGATTCCTGAACTCGACATGTATATGTACAGTACACTTGTAATAAACTTTCATCTTTTTTGGTAGCATGGCAGCAGCAGAAGGGGATTCAGCATTATGAAGCTTCATCTGTGGTGGATAATGTGGGAGGGTGGGCTGTGCCACCCTAGCAGTACAAGCCGAACTCGGTTGAGTCCCTTGTCAGGCTGGGAGAAACATAGAGAGGAGAGGTCCCCTTTTCTGTTTCATTTGTTTGATGTCGGCGACCCGCCAAAATTGGGGGAAGTGCCTTGGTATATGTATGTATATATGGTTGATTAGAGGACCTTGCTGGCTTTGTTTATACTGAGAGGCACAGGTTCGAATCCTTTCCCACCCTAAAGCATTTATCATGAATGAATATCCCGTGGATATACATTCCCAACGGTAGAATTCGATATTAAATGCCATTGTGATTGATATTTCATCATCATCACCTCCTACGCCTATTGACGCAAAGGGCCTCAGTTAGATTTCGCCAGTCGTCTCAATCTTGAGCTTTTAATTCAATATTTACATTAATTAAAATCACGAGTGTTAGTGATAAGTATTCATCATAAGGTTCACCACAGCCGTATTCTTCTTTCTATTTAATCTATTATTCTATTTAATCTATTAATTTAATCTATCAATCTATTTAATCTAATAAGGACAAATGGGACCCAGCGTCAAACCTAGGATTAAATCTAACAGTACTATCAATGCATTATCAAAGATGAAAAAAAATTACGTAGTCCTTCCTTGATGAAATAATTCTTAACTAAAATGCACCAAAACATTCATTAAATGGACAAGCACTCTAAGAATGCAGACCTCCGCCACGGCCGCTTATTTCTCGAAACTAGGTTGTCTTTCCCAGAATCAATTTAGAACGGAGGTGTATTTGAAGTGCGAACTTGGGGTTAAGGTTGTGGTTAATACGATCGACCTTTTGCTTGACCTTGACCTTTGACCTAGGACTTTCAAAGTGGAATCAATTCCACGTCTCAACGTACCAATTGATCCCTGAGAGTTTCACTACTCCATGAGTAAAATTGTTGCCAGGAAGTTGTACACAAACAGAGAAACCGACAAACAAAAACATAACCTCCTCCTAACTTCGTTAACGGAGGTAAAGACGTAAGAAAATCGTGGATTAAGACAGTGGTCTTGAAACAAAAGCTATCACCCACCAAATCAAAATAGGGATGAAATACAACTGAAATGGATATTGGTTTGATAAAAGGAAAATTATATTATTATTATTATTATTATTATTATTATTATTATTATTATTATTACTAGCCAAGCTACAACCCTAGTTGGAAAAGCAGAATGCTATAAGCCCAGGGGCTCCAATAGGGAAAATAGCCCAGTGAGGAAAGGAAAAAAAGAATATAAAATATTCTAAGAAAAGTAACAACATTAAAATAAATATTTTCTATATAAACTATAAAAACTTAAACAAAACCAGAGGAAGAGAAATAAGATAGAATAGTGTGCTCGAGTGTACCCTCAAGCAAGAGAACTCTAACCCAAGACAGTGGAAGACCATGGTACAGAGGCTATGGCACTACCCAAGATTAGAGAATAATGATTTGATTTTGGAGTGTCCTTCTTCTAGAAGAGCTGCTTACCATAGCTAAAGAGTCTCTACCCTTACCAAGAGAAAAGTAGCCACTGAACAATTACAGTGCAGTAGTTAACCTCTTGGGTGAAGAAGAATTGTTTGGTAATCTCAGTGTTGTCAGGTGTATGAGGACAGAGGAGAATATGTAAAGTATAGGTCAGACTATTCAGTGTGTATAGGCAAATGGAAAGTGAGCCGTAACCAGAGAAGGATCCAATTTACTACAGTCTGGCCAGTCAAAAGAACCCATAACTCTCTAGCGGTAGTATCTCATCGGGAGTATGGTGCCCTGGCCAGCCTACTACCCAAGATAGAAACTACTGTAAGTCCCTAAACAGGTATAAATATTATAGTGAAGAGGGATTGTGATCTCAATTTCTATATCCATATTGCATAAGATTTATATTTTTGATAAATAAATATTGAAACTAGAGGGGCACTCAGTAGAGCGCAGACCTTCACTGCGGCATCTTATTTCTTGACCTTGACCTTTGACCTTAACATGTATTAATTGGCGTGGATTTTCAAACACTCAAATATGAACCAAGTTTGAAGTCCCTGTGAAAATGATTTCCAAACTTATGGCTGATTACGTGAATTGGACATTTTGCTTGACAGTGACCTTGACCTTTGACCTTGATCTCCCAAGACTTAATTGTTTCTAGTTTTTTACATAACAGCTATTCCCTGCAAGTTTCATTACTCTACGATTAAAATTGTGGCCAGGCATCTGCTCACAAACATACACACACATGCAAACACATAAACACACAAACAGGGGGGAAAACATAACCTCCTTCCAACTTCGTTGGCTGAGGTAATAAACAAATATTTAAACAATACTTATATTTAACTCATTCCCTCCCCCATGTAAGTCAATTACAGCCTCTACAGGAAATGAAGAAATAAGAAAATAGAAAAAATGTAATAGAAAATATTGATGGTGTATCAATAATATTCAAAAGTATTTGAATACCTAAATAAAAAGACCTTTTTTCATATAATTCTTCTCTCAAGGGGTTAACTACTTTACTGTAATTGTGCAGTGGCTTTACTTTCCTCTTGGTAAGGGTAGAAGAGACTCTTTTCCTCTTGGTAAGGGTAGAAGAGACTCTTTTCCTCTTGGTAAGGGTAGAAGAGACACTTTTCCTCTTGGTAAGGGTAGAAGAGACTCTTTTCCTCTTGGTAAGGGTAGAAGAGACTCTTTAACTATGGTAAGCAGCTCTTCTAGGAGAAGGACACTCCAAAATCAAACCATTGTTCTCTAGTCTTGGGTAGTGCCATAGCCTCTGTACCATGGTCTTCCACTGTCTTGGGTTAGAGTTCTCTTGCTTGAGGGTACACTCGGGCACACTATTCTATATTATTTCTCTTCCTCTTGTTTTGTTAAAGTTTGTAAAGTTTTCATAGTTTATATAGAAGATATTTATTTTTATGTTACTCTTATAATATTTTATTTTTGCTTATTTCCTTTCCCCACTGGGCTATTTTCCCTGTTGGAGCCCCTAAGGTTATAGCATCCTGCTTTTTCAATTAGGGTTGTAGCTTAGATATTAATAAATAATAATAATAATAATAATAATAATAATAATAATAATAATAATAATAATAATATATGAAATATTTATTCTAATGTTGTTACTGTTCTTGAAATATTTTATTTTTCCTTGTTTCCTTTCCTCACTGGGCTATTTTCCCTGTTGGGGTCCCTGGGTTTATAGCATCCTGCTTTTCCAACTAAGATTGTAGCTTGAAAATAATAATAATAATAATAATAATAATAATAATAATAATAATAATAATAATAATAATAATTCAAGGACTCTAAACTCATTCCACTGAACCAGGGTGATTTGACTCGATTTTTATAAACACTAGAATTAAAAGGGACTTAAAAGTTCTCTTCGTCCTTTTGGTTTGAATGTTATGAAGAGCAGGTGTTCACTCTGTACTAAATCATTTTTGAAACCAATCAAGTTTAACCATTTGGGGATTTATCTCTGATATACAATTTCTCTGCTTAGTGCAAATGTACCCAAAACGTATTAACTTCTAGTAATGTATTTCTTATCATCATCATCATCATCATCATCATCATTATTATTATTATTATTATTATCATTAGCTGAGCTACAACCCTAGTTGGGAAAGCAGGATGCTATAAGCCCAAGGGCTCCAACAGGAAAAAATAGCCCAGTTAGGAAAGGGAAATAAGGAAATACACAATAAGGGAAATAATGAACAATTAAAATATTTTAGGAACAGTAACAACATTAAAATAAACCTTAAAACTATAAAAACTTCAAAAACCAAAAGGAAGAGAAATAAGATAGAATAGTGTGCCCAAGTGTACCCTCAAGCAAGAGAACTCTACCCCAAGACAGTGGAAGGAATAAGTTTGCAAATCTAAAATGTATTAGCCATTAGTATTGTATTTAAACAAGAAATAAGGAGCATAATACATTACACTTTTAACTGGGCAGTCAGTACTACACTGAACCCTTCTCTCTGGTTACGGTTCATTTTCCCTTTGCCTACACGAACACCGAATAGTCTGGCGTATTTTTTACATATTCTCTTCTGTCCTCATACACCCGACAACGCTGAGATTGCCAAACAATTTTTCTTCACCCAAGGGGTTAACTACTGAACTGTAATTGTTCAGAGGCCACTTTCCTCTTAGTAAGGGTAGAAGAGACTCTTAAGATATGGTAAGCAGCTTTTCTAAGAGAAGGACACTCCAAAATCAAACCTTTGTTCTCTAGTCTTGGGTAGTGCTATGGCCTCTGTACCATGGTCTTCCACTGTCTTTGGTTAGAGTTCTCTTGCTTGAGGGTATACTTGGGTACTCTATTCTATCTAATTTCTCTTCTTCTTGTTTGGTTAAAGTTTATATAGTTTATATAGGAGATATTTATTTTAATGCTGTTGCTGTTCTAAAAATATTTTACTTTTCCTTGTTTCCTTTCCTCACTGGGTTATTTTCCCTGTTGGAGCCCTAGGACTTATAGCATCCTGCTTTTCCAACTAGGGTTGTAGCTTAGCAAGTAATAATAATAATAATAATAATAATAATAATAATAATAATAATAATATTAATAATATGTACATAATCAGGGTACACTCTGTCATGTTGTTCTATCTTATTTCTCTTCCTCTTGTTTTTTTCCTTTGAAGTTTATATAGTTTATATGTGAAGGATCTAATTTAAAGTTGATACTATTCTTGAAATATTTCATTTTGATTGTTTATTCTTCTTGTGTGGTTTATTTATTTCCTTGCTTCCTTTCCTCACTAGGCTATTTTTCCCTGTTGGAGTCCTTGGGCATATAGCATTTTGCTCTTCAAACTAGGGTTACAGACTAGCTTGTAATAATAATAATAATAATAATAATAATAATAATAATAATAATAATAATAATAATAATAAGGTTGTGGACCCACAAGTTATTAGCCTTAAGCAATGTATTTAAATAAATTAAAGCCATGGGCCTACATATATTAGCCTTCAGTAATGTACTTGAACAAATAATGAGGTTACTAAACCCATAAACCTTTTTCTCTCCTTTATACCAAAAAAAATAATAATAATAAATAAATAAATAAATAAATTCTCACGTGTGCCAGTACAAGAAAAAATCAAAATAGCAAAATCCTGAGACTTTTTTACGATAAAAAATCCAAAATAGCACAATCATGAGGCTTTTTTACGATCATAAATTAAAAATAGCACAATCATGAGCCTTTTTTACGATCATAAATTCAAAATAGCACAATCATGAGCGTTTTTTTTACGATCATAAATTCAAAATAGCACAATCATGCACCTTTTTTACGATCATAAATTCAAAATAGCACAATCATGAGCCTTTTTTACGATCATAAATTCAAAATACCACAATCATGCACCTTTTTTACGATCATAAATACAAAATAGCACAATCATGCACCGTTTTTACGATCATTAATTCAAAATAGCACAATCATGCGCCTTTTTTACGATCATAAATTCAAAATAGCACAATCATGCACCTTTTTTACGATCATAAATTCAAAATAGCACAATCATGCGCCTTTTGTACGATCATAATTTCAAAATAGCACAATCATGCGAATTTTTTACGATCATAAATTCAAAATAGCACAATCATGCACCGTTTTTACGATCATTAATTCAAAATAGCACAATCATGCGCCTTTTTTACAATCATAAATTTAAAATAGCACAATCATGCACCGTTTTTACGATCATTAATTCAAAATAGCACAATCATGCACCGTTTTTGCGATCGTTAATTCAAAACAGCACAATCATGCGCCTTTTTTACGTTCATAAATTTAAAATAGCACAATCAGGCACCGTTTTTACGATCATAAATTCAAAATAGCACAATCATGCATCGTTTTTACGATCATAAATTCAAAATAGCACAATCATGCACCGTTTTTACGATCATTAATTCAAAATAGCACAATCATGCGCATTTTTTACGATCATAAATTTAAAATAGCACAACCATGCATCGTTTTTACGATCATAAATTCAAAATAGCACAATCATGAGCCTTTTAAAACGATCATAAATTCAAAATAGCACAATCATGAGCCTTTTTTACGATCATAAATTCAAAATAACACAATCACGCACCTTTCTTACGATGATAAATTCAAAATAGCACAATCATGCATCGTTTTTACGATCATAGATTTAAAATAGCACAATCATGCACCGTTTTTACGATCATAAATTTAAAATAGCACAATCATGCACCGTTTTTACGATCATAAATTTAAAATAGCACAATCATGCACCGTTTTTACGATCATAAATTTAAAATAGCACAATCATGCATCGTTTTTACGATCATAAATTTAAAATAGCACAATCATGCATCGTTTTTACGATCATAGATTTAAAATAGCACAATCATGCACCGTTTTTACGATCATAAATTTAAAATAGCACAATCATGCATCGTTTTTACGATCATAAATCTAAATTAGCACAATCATGCATCGTTTTTACGATCATAAATTTAAAATAGCACAATCATGCACCGTTTTTACGATCATAAATTTAAAATAGCACAATCATGCACCGTTTTTACGATCATAAATTTAAAATAGCACAATCATGCATCGTTTTTACGATCATAAATTTAAAATAGCACAATCATGCATCGTTTTTACGATCATAGATTTAAAATAGCACAATCATGCACCGTTTTTACGATCATAAATTTAAAATAGCACAATCATGCATCGTTTTTACGATCATATATTTAAAATAGCACAATCATGCATCGTTTTTACGATCATATATTTAAAATAGCACAATCATGCATCGTTTTTACGATCATAAATTTAAAATAGCACAATCATGCATCGTTTTTACGATCATTGATTTAAAATAGCACAATCATGCATCGTTTTTACGATCATAGATTTAAAATAGCACAATCATGCATCGTTTTTACGATCATAAATTTAAAATAGCACAATCATGCATCGTTTTTACGATCATAGATTTAAAATAGCACAATCATGCATCGTTTTTACGATCATTGATTTAAAATAGCACAATCATGCATCGTTTTTACGATCATAGATTTAAAATAGCACAATCATGCATCGTTTTTACGATCATAAATCTAAATTAGCACAATCATGCATCGTTTTTACGATCATAAATTTAAAATAGCACAATCATGCACCGTTTTTACGATCATAAATTTAAAATAGCACAATCATGCATCGTTTTTACGATCATAAATTTAAAATAGCACAATCATGCATCGTTTTTACGATCATAAATCTAAATTAGCACAATCATGCATCGTTTTTACGATCATAAATTTAAAATAGCACAATCATGCACCGTTTTTACGATCATAAATTTAAAATAGCACAATCATGCATCGTTTTTACGATCATAAATTTAAAATAGCACAATCATGCGCCTTTTTTAACGATCAAGAGTTACATGACACGAAATCTAGAGTCCCACAACGAACACTAATCCAAGAAATGATCAAACTCAGTACTTCTAAATTATTATTATTATTATTATTATTATTATTATTATTATTATTATTATTATTATTATTATTATTATTATTATTATTGCCTGCTAAGCTACAACCCTAGTTGGAAAAGCAGGATGTTATAAGACCAGGGTTTCTATTCTCATTACTTGCTAAGCTACAAACTTAGTGGGAAAAGCGGGATGCTATAAGCCCATGGGCTCCAACAGGGAAAATAGTCCAGTGAGGAAAGGAAACGAGGAAAAATAGAATATTTTAAGAACAGTAACAACATTTATTATTATCATTATTATTATTATTATTATTATTATTACCAGTCAGGGATGTGCCAAATAGGCCACCATTATTCGTAGTTGTGAATTTAATATTACCACCCAAATTCTGCGAAGGTCAACATGGGTCTGGGTATTGGCGTGGCAACCTTCCCGGCCCCCTCAAAAAAAAAAAAAAAAAAAAAAAAAAAAAAAATAATAATAATAATAATAATTCTGAAAAAATGTAACTAAAGCTTATCGATCACTGGTACTGAATGCCCTTCAGGCGCATGTTTATAAACATAAATTATTACTAGTTTATGACGTCATGATCCTTCATCTATGATTATTTCTTTTGGGAGTTATCGAAAATCGACATTTAATCATATGTCAGAAAGAATTTTTTTTCATTTCATATGCAAATCAGTTCCAAGTATCCTTCTCAAAGCTAACACGTGAATAGTAACTATGTTCGTATGTGCAACATGTGGGCTTAAATATTCGGTTTACATAAATATTATCAGTGCCTATGATCAACGGTCCTCTATATCTTCCACGTAGCCTTTTGCTTTCTTATTTACTATTACTATCACACACTGCACAATTCATAATTATCTTGCAGAAATTCTTGGTCCTCCTTGATATCAAGGGGGCTCTCTTTCCAATCCATCTTTTGTTATCTATTTTCCTTCATTTTCTCTACATGACTTAACCACCTTAAAGCAATGTCTCCCACTCTTTCACATATGCCAGGCAATTTTACTACTCTATTTTGTTATCTAGAAAAGCAGTTTTAAGGCGTCCTTTTTCTCTTACTTCCAATCACTCTTTTTGCTAACCTATTTTCCTTCATTTTCTCTACATGACCAAACCACCTTAAAGCAATCTATCCCACCCTTTAGCATATGCCAGGCCATTTTACTATTCTATTTTCTGCATAGTCCCAGCTCATTTCAAGAGTGAAAATATCCCAGTGAGGAAAGGAAATAAAGAAACACAATAGTGTGCCCGAAAATACCTCCAAGCAAGAGAATTCTAACCCAAGTCAGTGGAAGACCATGGTACAGAGGCTATGGCACTACGAGAAGGAGATTCAAGCTAAATTATTTGGGTTAAAAGTTGCACTAAAATGTAAAAGTTACAAAGCAAGATAGAAGAAAGGAAGTGGGAGTGAGTTTTTTTATTATTATTATTATTATTATTATTATTATTATTATTATTATTATGATGATGATGATGTAAGCTACAACCCTAGTTGGAAAAGCATGATGCTATTAGTCCAAGAGCTCCGACAGGAAAAACAGCCCAGTGAGGAAAGGAAATATAGAATAAATATTCTACAAGTAATGTAATGAACAATTAATATAAAATATGTTAAGAACAGTAACATTAAAGTGTATCCATCATATATAAACTACAAAGGGAGACTTATGTCAGCCTGTTCGACTTGAAAACATTAGTTTCAATTTGAATCATGGATGATTCACCGTGCTGAAACTTGAATAACATCAGCTCCTTCTAGGATAAATACAGAGGGCTCCAAAGACAAGAAGGAAGTCCTTCACTACCATACGGTACACTCTCACATCCTGGCATATGTAAAACGTCACTGCCTGGCCATCTTTTGGACGGGGGTTCGAGCCCCGTTCAAGCTCGATAGTTCCTTGTGGTGTCTGCAACCTCATCATCCTTGTGAGCTAGTGTTAGGGGTCTGGGATAGCCTAGAGGCCTACCTGCTGAATCAAAAGCAGCCATTGCCTGGCCCTCCCTGATACTAGGATGGGTGGAGAGGGGGCTTGAATGCCGCTAGGGCATTTTTAGTGTCCCTTGCCTCTGCCATTCATGAGAGACTTTTAAACCCTTAAACTCGTCTCTCATAGGCAAGCCGTAGTAAAATACTTATTCATCTTTTCACTAACGATCACTATTTTGTCACTTGTACGAATCACCATTTTTTCTAGTGATAATAATAATAATAATAATAATTATAATAATAATAATAATAAAAATAATAATAGTAATAATGATAATAATAATAATAATAATTATTGTTATTATTAGTATTATTAAATAAGATATAATACTAGTTGGAAAAACAGGTTGCTATAAGCCCAAGATATCCAACAATGAAAATAACCCACTGAGGAAAGGAAATAAGGGAACAGAATAGTGTACCCTCAAGCAAGAGAACTCTAGTCCAATACAGTGGAAGCCCATGGTACCTATGGCACGACCCAAGACTACAGAACAACGGTTTGATCATGGAGTGTCCTTCTCGGAGAAGAGCTACTTACCATAGCTAAAGAATCTCTTCTACCCTTACCAAGAGGAACGGTCTCTCTTCTACCCTTACCAAGAAGAAAAGACTCTCTTCTACCCTTACCAAGAGGAAAAGACTCACTTCTACCCTTACCAAGAGGAAAAGTCTCTCTTCTACCCTTACCAAGAGGAAAAGACTCTCTTCTACCCTTACCAAGAGGAAAAGACTCTCTTCTACCCTTACCAAGCAGAAAAGAGTCTCTTCTACTTACCAAGAGGAAAAGTCTCTTCTACCCATACTAAGAGGAAAAGAGTCTCTTCTACCCTTATCAAGAGGAAAAGTCTCTCTTCAACCCTTACCAAGAGGAAAAAGAATCTCTTCTACGCTTACCAAGAGGAAAAGTCTCTCTTCTACCCTTACCTAGAGGAAAAGAGTCTCTTCTACCCTTAACAAGAGGAAAAAGAGTCTCTTCTACCCTTACCTAGAGGAAAAGAGTCTCTTCTACCCTTACCAAGAGGAAAAGAGTCTCTTCTACCCTTACCAAGAGGAAAAGGGTTTCTTCTACGCTTACCAAGAGGAAAAGAGTCTCTTCTACCCTTACTAAGAGGAAAGTAGAACCAGTGCACAATTACAGTACAGTAGTTAACCCCTTGAGAGAAGAATTATGTAAAAAAGGTCTTTTTATTTAGGTATTCAAATACTTTTGAATATTATTGATACACCATCAATATTTTCTATTACACTTTTTTTCTATTTTTTTTTTATTTCTTCATTTCCTGTAGTGGCTGTAATTGTCTTCCATGGGGGAGGGAATGAGTTAAATATAAGCATTGTTTAAATATTTGTTCATTACCTCAGCCAACGAAGTTGGAAGGAGGCTATGTTTTCATATCTGTTTGTGTGTTTGCACGTGTGTGTATGTTTGTGAAGAGCTTCCTGGCCACAATTTTAATCGTAGAGAGATGAAACTTGCAGGGATTAACAGTTACGTAAAAAACTGGAAATGATTAAATTTTGGCAGATCAACGTCAAAGGATAGTAGCCACTGAACAATTACACTGCAGTATTTACCCCTTCAGTAAAGAAGTATAGATCTGATGATCAACAAATATTAAAACTATGAATTTTCACTAGAGCCAATGTGAATTTTGTGTTTACTAGGAATGGTTTAGTTCAAAATCGGATATGCTAAGAGAAAAAAATCTAAATTTGAAATTAATCTATTTTAAATTGTAGCCTGAACATCAAGGTCAAATGTTTAGTTCAATTTTTCACGCAAACCTCACCGTAATGACCTGATAAGCACCAAGTAATTGCATAGGTCTTTTAGATAATTCCTTCGTACCAAGATAAGTTATGACAGATTCGCAGAAATTACTTTTCTAAGTACATGTACGAGGTCACAAATGACGTTATTCCCAGAAAAAAAAAAAAGTTTATTCGTGGCATTGAAACAATTCCAAAGAAGCGAAATCGTATAAAAACTCCAGCAGGTTTTACTACTGCAGCATACTTCCTTGCTGATCAGTTCCAATAAGGCAGAATGGGCTTCCCTTGGTATCTTTCAGTGTTGGTCTTCACCATCGGACGAACTCTTGGTCAGGTAAGTTACAGAAACGATTGTCAAATTATGTCATTTAAAAGTTTAAAGTCCGCTCATGAAGGGCATAGATAATAGACAGTGACAATGCCTGCCCTCTCGACCAATTTAGCTATAGAAACGATTGTCAAATTATGTTTTTTAAAGGTTTAATGGCCGCTCATGAATGACATAGATAAGGGGCAGTGACATTTCCCCCTCCTCCAAGTAAGTTATAGAAACGATTGTCAAATTGTGTCTTCTAAAAGTTTAAAGTCCGCTCATGAATGGCATAGATAAGGGACAGTGACATTGCCCTCTCGACCAAGTTAGTTACAGAAACGATTGTCAAATTATATCTTTTAAAAGTTTAAAGGCCGCTCTTGAATAGCACAGATAAGGGACAGTGACATTGCCCTAGCTAGCAGGATAATGCCCTACAGACTGACCATATATGTATACGATCAACGCCCAAGTCCCCTCTCCAACCAAGCTAGGACAAGAGAGGGACAGTTAGGGAGATCAATAGGCTCCCCCAAACCTATCTTTAGTTACAGACATTACAAAAAACTATCTATAGTTAGTTTTTTTTAGTGAGGCAGATTTGCACCGACTCGCAGGAGTGCCCTTCTAGCTCGGAAACGTTTCCTGATCGCTGATTGGTTGGACAAGATAATTCTAACTAATCAGCGACTAGGAAACTTTTCCGAGCTAAAAGGGTACCGCTGCGAGTCGGTGCAAATGCACCCCATCAAAAAAAAAAAAAGGGTCTCGATCTCCCGTCCAGCAGAACGCTAGGCAAGGTCGTTTCCAATTGGCTGAGGATCTCAGGATTAGTTTGTCTCGTTGAAATATAGGTTAGATTTATCTGGATATTGCAATCCTTCTACTTTCTGATACTTTCAGATGTATGTCTCATTTGCCGCGAATGTTTTCATATCAAACAGGCCGACATAAGTGTGTCTTCATAGTTTACATATGAGAGACGTATTTTAACGTTGTTATTGATCTTGGGATAGTTTACATTCATTGATCATTACTTCTCGTTTAGTTTACTTATTTCCTTTCCTCACTGGGCTAATTTTATCTTTTTTAAGTCAAAGCCCTTGGCTTTATGGCATCCTACTTTTCCAACTAGGGTTGTAGCTTACCTAGTATTGATGATAATGAAAATTAATATATGTGTTTTGGAGGAATATCAAAAATCTTATTGATATGAAAAATAGATAAATTTCCAAAAAATTGTGATACCACTGAAATTAATAAATGCAAACTTCACAACATAACATACGGAATGTATTATTTTCACTGATCAGTATTTTCAATTTAGTGTAAATATTTGTCTTCCTACTGGTCTGTGTGAGCACACCTCACAATTTTGTAATTTACCATTACCCTTAGGCCGGGAGCACACTAGCGACTCTGTGGCGCCACAAAGCCACAGCATCGTGTGGCGGGGATGTGGTCTCCCATAGGTTTCTATTGTTTTCAAAGCCACGCCACGCCTGTGGCGGGGATGAGCAACAGAGAGCCACAGTCGCTAGTTTGCGCGGAAAAAACTTGAAAACAATGGAAACCTATGGGAGACCACATCCCCGCCACACGATGCTGTGGCTTTGTGGCGCCACAGAGTCGCTAGTGTGCTCCCGGCCTTACTGTTGAGGAAATATATCCAGACGATAACCTTGTAGTTTTTACGACTTACAATCCAGCTGAAATGTAGATTAATGTTACGATACAATCCAGCTGAAGTGTAGATTAATGTTACGATACAATCCAGCTGAAGTGTAGATTAATGTTACGTTACAATCCAGCTGAAATGTAGATTAATGTTACGTTACAATCCAGCTGAAATGTAGATTAATGTTACGTTACAATCCAGCTGAAGTGTAGATTAATGTTACGTTACAATCCAGCTGAAGTGTAGATTAATGTTACGATACAATCCAGCTGAAGTGTAGATTAATGTTACGATACAATCCAGCTGAAGTGTAGATTAATGTTACGATACAATCCAGCTGAAGTGTAGATTAATGTTACGATACAATCCAGCTGAAGTGTAGATTAATGTTACGTTACAATCCAGCTGAAATGTAGATTAATGTTACGTTACAATCCAGCTGAAATGTAGATTAATGTTACGTTACAATCCAGCTGAAATGTAGATTAATGTTACGATACAATCCAGCTGAAGTGTAGATTAATGTTACGATACAATCCAGCTGAAGTGTAGATTAATGTTACGATACAATCCAGCTGAAGTGTAGATTAATGTTACGATACAATCCAGCTGAAGTGTAGATTAATGTTACGATACAATCCAGCTGAAATGTAGATTAATGTTACGTTACAATCCAGCTGAAGTGTAGATTAATGTTACGTTACAATCCAGCTGAAGTGTAGATTAATGTTACGTTACAATCCAGCTGAAATGTAGATTAATGTTACGTTACAATCCAGCTGAAGTGTAGATTAATGTTACGTTACAATCCAGCTGAAGTGTAGATTAATGTTACGATACAATCCAGCTGAAGTGTAGATTAATGTTAAGATACAATCCAGCTGAAGTGTAGATTAATGTTACGATACAATCCAGCTGAAGTGTAGATTAATGTTAAGATACAATCCAGCTGAAGTGTAGATTAATGTTACGATACAATCCAGCTGAAGTGTAGATTAATGTTACGATACAATCCAGCTGAAGTGTAGATTAATGTTACGATACAATCCAGCTGAAGTGTAGATTAATGTTACGTTACAATCCAGCTGAAATGTAGATTAATGTTACGTTACAATCCAGCTGAAATGTAGATTAATGTTACGTTACAATCCAGCTGAAGTGTAGATTAATGTTACGATACAATCCAGCTGAAGTGTAGATTAATGTTACGATACAATCCAGCTGAAGTGTAGATTAATGTTAAGATACAATCCAGCTGAAATGTAGATTAATGTTACGATACAATCCAGCTGAAGTGTAGATTAATGTTACGATACAATCCAGCTGAAGTAAAGATTAATGTTACGATACAATCCAGCTGAAGTGTAGATTAATGTTACGATACAATCCAGCTGAAATGTAGATTAATGTTACGTTACAATCCAGCTGAAATGTAGATTAATGTTACGTTACAATCCAGC
The DNA here is from genome assembly GCF_036898095.1 of Palaemon carinicauda. Taxonomy (NCBI): domain Eukaryota; kingdom Metazoa; phylum Arthropoda; class Malacostraca; order Decapoda; family Palaemonidae; genus Palaemon; species Palaemon carinicauda. The sequence goes on along the minus strand of NC_090728.1, from coordinate 191,841,781 downwards.
TGAAGTGTAGATTAATGTTACGATACAATCCAGCTGAAGTGTAGATTAATGTTACGATACAATCCAGCTGAAGTGTAGATTAATGTTACGATACAATCCAGCTGAAGTGTAGATTAATGTTACGATACAATCCAGCTGAAGTGTAGATTAATGTTACGATACAATCCAGCTGAAATGTAGATTAATGTTACGTTACAATCCAGGTGAAATGTAGATTAATGTTACGATACAATCCAGCTGAAATGTAGATTAATGTTACGTTACAATCCAGCTGAAATGTAGATTAATGTTACGTTACAATCCAGCTGAAATGTAGATTAATGTTACGTTACAATCCAGCTGAAATGTAGATTAATGTTACGATACAATCCAGCTGAAGTGTAGATTAATGTTACGTTACAATCCAGCTGAAGTGTAGATTAATGTTACGATACAATCCAGCTGAAGTGTAGATTAATGTTACGATACAATCCAGCTGAAATGTAGATTAATGTTACGTTACAATCCCGCTGAAATGTAGATTAATGTTACGTTACAATCCAGCTGAAGTGTAGATTAATGTTACGATACAATCCAGCTGAAGTGTAGATTAATGTTACGATACAATCCAGCTGAAGTGTAGATTAATGTTACGATACAATCCAGCTGAAGTGTAGATTAATGTTACGATACAATCCAGCTGAAATGTAGATTAATGTTACGTTACAATCCAGCTGAAATGTAGATTAATGTTACGTTACAATCCAGCTGAAATGTAGATTAATGTTACGTTACAATCCAGCTGAAATGTAGATTAATGTTACGTTACAATCCAGCTGAAATGTAGATTAATGTTACGTTACAATCCAGGTGAAATGTAGATTAATGTTACGTTACAATCCAGCTGAAATGTAGATTAATGTTACGTTACAATCCAGCTGAAATGTAGATTAATGTTACGTTACAATCCAGCTGAAGTGTAGATTAATGTTACGATACAATCCAGCTGAAGTGTAGATTAATGTTACGATACAATCCAGCTGAAATGTAGATTAATGTTACGTTACAATCCAGCTGAAATGTAGATTAATGTTACGACTTTTACGACCTACTTACCTACCTAAAATGAATATATTGGATAATTTTCAAAACTGTCTAAAATTTCTCTATTTCTTTTTATATTCTCGAAAAGGCTTGTGGTGGCCTGTTGGTAACGTCCTTGCCCGGTGGGGTTCGAGTACACGCTCAAACTCGTTAGTTTCTTTGGCCATTGCAACATCATCATCCTGTGAGCTAAAGAGGGGGGGGGAGCTTATAGGTCTATCTGTAGAGTCATTATCAGCTACTGGTATAGGGCGCTGATCATATGTACATATGCTCAATCTCTAGGGCATTGCCCTGCTTGATAGGGAAAGGTCACTGCCTCTGCCATTCATGAGCGTCCTTTAAACCTTTAAATGGAAATGTTTGGGGCATATTACCCCCAGAATGTTATACATTGCACATCTTGTTCGTTCTGCAACATAATTTTCTTTCTAATTAGCATATCTGGGTGCTATCCTAATAAACATTTATTCTCCCTGATTTAAGAATGTCAACTCAGCATTTTCTACGTAAATGGGATAAAGAAAAGACTTTAAATCAATGTCAGCAAACCCACAAAGTGTTTTTTTCTAAAACTGACTAAATTACCCAAGTCTACTTCAGTAAATTACCAAATAGGCCTACATATTATAGGTCTGAACAATTTTTTTTAAAATAAATATGCTACTTCCACTATCATTTAGGCATCGACAAACATTTAAATAAATGTCGAGTAAACCCAACAAGTGCTCTTTTCTCAAAATTGACTAAATTACCCAAGGCATCTTCTATAAATTACCGAATAGGCCTAAATATTGTAGGCGACAGAAAATCCTTTTTTTTTTTTTTTTTACTTTTTTTTTTTTTTTTTTTTTTTTTACTAGTTAGAATGAACTCACAGTTTTGACCCCTAGTTAATTATATACTGTATATATGATTTAAGAATAACAAATGTAACATATATGGGTACTTTATAAAAAGGATATCATTATACGAGTTTTATTGAATGGTTCTGTTGTTAATTATATTTGCTATACTATTATTATTATTATTATTAATTGCTAAGCTACAACCCTAGTTGGAAAAGCAGAATGCTATAAGCCCAGGGGCTCAAACAGGGAAAATAGCCCAGTGAGGAAAGGAAACAAGGAAAAATAAAATACTTAAAGACCAGTAACACTAGAAAAAATATCTCCAATATAAACTATAAAAACTTTAACAAAACAAGAGGAAGAGAAATAGGATTGAATAGTGTGCCCGAGTGTACCTTCAAGCAAGAGAACTCTAATCCAAGACAGTGGAAGACCATGATACAGAGGCTATGGCACTACCCAAGACTAGATAACAATGGTCTGATTTTGGAGTGTATTCTGTTTTAAAGATATGGCAATTTTGATAGTTGTGAAGACTTAACTATTTTTCAAATTGTAGCTCGTTCAATTTTCCAAACTTATAGGTAGTAGGTTGGCCAGGGCACCAGCCACCCGTTGAGATACTACCACTACAGTGTTAAGGGGTACTTTGACTGGCCAGACAGTACTACATTGGATCCTTTTCTCTGGTTACGGTTCTTTCCCTTTGCCTGCACATACACCGAATGGTCTGGCCTATTCTTTACAGATTCTCCTCTGTCCTCATACACCTGACAAAACTGAGATTACCAATCAATTCTTCTTCGCTCAAGGGGTTAACTGCTACACTGTGATTGTTCACTGGCTACTTTCCTCTTGGTAAGAGTAGAAGAGACTCTTCAGCTCTTCTAGGTCTCTAGGAGGACACTCCAAAATCAAACCATTGTTCTCTATTCTTGGGTAGTGTCATACCCTCTGTACCATGGCCTTCCACTGTATCTTGGGTTAGAGTTCTCTTGCTTGAGGGTTTACTCGGGCACACTATTCTATCTAATTTCTCTTCATTTTGTTTTGAAAAGGTTTTTATAGCTTATATATAAAATATTTATTTTAATGTTACTATTCTTAAATATTTAATTTCTACTTGTTTCCTTTCCTCACTGGGCTATTTTTCCTGTTGGGGCCCCTGGGCTTGTAGCATCCTGCTTTTCCAACTAGGATTGTAGCTTAGCATATAATAATAATAATAATAATAATAATAATAATAATAATAATAATAATAATAATAATAATACGCTTAAACCATTAATCTTCACATTCCTTATTTTTCAGGAGACAACGGATATGCCCCCGCCTCTCATTTTGGTAAGCAAATACATTGGGTAACATGTTACATCAATCATATCATATGAGAAAATCGGTTTTTTAAACTGTTAATAATTTCCTAAAATGTGATGAAATTATACAATTTAATTGATTTGACTGTATATACAAGTACTCATTGACAAAAAGATTTTATCCAATATACATTAATTAACCTTTATCAAATTTCGTACGAGGTTTTTACAATTTTTTTTTTTTTTACTTTAATGAAAACCTTCAAAGTTAATTTGATTTTAATAATATGACTTATTTTACCAACAGGATGATCACCCAGAGAATGGCTTACTTCCGGTGAGTAATATTGAATTATTTTTTTTTTTTAAATTAACTTATTGATCTAAAGAGGGATAATGAAAAAAAATCAAATAAATACAAAAATTTGTTTCTTTGTTGATATCGGCTACCCCCCAAAATTGGGGGAAGTGCCTTGGTATATGTATGTATGTAATATTGAAAATTGTTTTATTTCTTTGATTTTTGTTCATCATCCCTCTTTAAATCAATCAGTTAATTTTTTCAAAAATCTGGCTCTATGGCCCATCACTGGGGCTAGGGAGGCTATTCAGGTGCAAATCCAAATTGAACTGGATTAATGAATTTAGATTATATAGTAAAATCGGGGTAGGCAGCTCTTCTAGGAGGATACTCCACAATCCAACCACTGTTCTCTGGTCTTAGGTAGTGCCATAGCCTCTGCACCATGGTCTTCCACTGTCTTGGGGTAGAGTTCTCTTGCCTGAGGGTACACTCGCGCACTCTATTCTATCTTGTTTCTCTTCCTCTTGTCATTTTGAAACTTTTATCCTCTTGCTATATTTAAGTTTTTATAGTTTATATATGAAAGATTTATTTTACAGTTGTTATTGTTCTTAAACTTCCATTCTAGTTTTTCCTTATTTACTTTCCTTGCTGGGCTATTTTCCCTGTTGGAGCCCTCGGGCTTATAGCATCCTGCTAGCATCCTGCTTTTCTAACTAGGGTTGTGGCTTAGCTAGTAATAATAATAATAATAATAATAATATCTAACTAGTACTCCTAAACTTACAAAGTGTTCTTGATATGCTTTTGTTCAAGATAAATATAATGATGGAATTATTCACATCACGAGCTGGCAAACACAGGGAATTTTGATTTCATCCTAACTGTTTTTTAATCTGTTTCAGCCATATTTCCATCTCCTCCAAGGTCAAATTGCTCACTAAATTACTTCCTCCGCAGGAAGAAAATCCCCCCATGGTCACTCCTCCAAAAGTGAACCGAAGTCATCCCCTTCTGAGGAGAGAAGACGTAAGTACACTGTAGATGAACTTTTTTTCTTCTATCTCTCTGAATGTTGGAGAATAGCATGGCACACATTTTTCATTATCCATCACCATCAGCCGTTACTAGTCCACTGCAGGACAAAGGCCTCAGACATGTCCTTTTAAAGGCCTCAGACAAGTCCTTTTACCTTATCATTATCCATCATCATCAGCCATTACTAGTCCACAGCAGGACAAAGGCCTCAGACGTGTCCTTTTAACTTTTCATTATCCATCATCAGCAGCCGTTACTAGTCCACTGCAGGACAAAGGCCTCAGACGTGTCCTTTTAACTTTTCATTATCCATCATCATCAGCCGTAACTGGTCCACTGCAGAACAAAGGCCTTTTCTTACATGCTGTTAGAATATCCTCCAGTTCAGTTGGCTTTCATATCCATGTTGCTCTCTTTCTGTCTCTTAGTGTTATTCCAATCACTATTCATTCCATAACTATTGGAGTTGTAACTAGCTTATGTTCTAATCTTTAATAATCCTCCAAGTTTCTGATACATAAGTTAATACTGGTAGGGCCATCTCATTAAATACTATTATTTTTAGAGAAAGTGGCCTCTTTTTTACCAAAAGCTCTCCATCCCATGCTTATTCTTCTATTAATTTCAGCCTTATATCCTGGGGAAACACTTGGTGTCTGTTCTATGTATGTATATTCAATAACAATCTCTAAAGATTCGCCCATTGCTTTTATTTGCTGTCTCAGCATTTTCATTGAACATTATCTTAGTTTTACTCATATTCATTTTCAGTCCTACATTTAGTCACTTTATTACCTTATTCTATTAAGAATGAGGTAAGCTGTTGTTATATTCCCCAGTATCTATTTATAAGAGCCATAGAAACTTTTAAATAGTTTATATATTCTATCAATCCACCCCAACAGCTCAGTGGATTTGAGAACATCAACCCAACTCACGTAAACAGCGAAGAGCTGTTTGAAAGCGACATCCTGTTGAATGCCCAACAGAAAAGGCATCTAGTGGAGAAAAAGGCCATACCGTACTTATCCAATCGATGGAAAAATGGACCAAGCGGAACACCAGTCGTACCTTACAAATTTGGAGATTGTAAGTAGAACTCGACTACCAATCTATTTCACTTTAAATGACTCCACAATCCCTGGCACTTACTCTACTTCCTCAAGCCTATAACATTCTAATCCACCATATTTTCATTTATAACCTTTTCTTCATATCTTCCCTAATATATGGAAGCCACAATCAATGTCTTTGAAAGCTAGTCTTTGAGAGGAATCGTTATCCTGAAGATGGGATCATCACAACAGGCAACTGCAAGAGAACCTACATATGGGAGATCAATGTTGCCAGAAAGGTGTTATTATTATCATTATCATTAATAGAGTACGCGGCCCTTCAAAAATGAAGGCTAAATATTTAGATACATATGCACACAATACACCCGTTCCCCTCTCACCAGGTTATGACTACTCCCTTCCTGACCCCCACACGAAAGACGGGGAGAGACTGATGATATAAGTCTGATAAGGCTGCTGTGCGTGATTGGATATATATATATATATATATATATATATATATATATATATATATATATATATATATATATATATATATATATATATATATATACTGTATATCAAGGCACTTGCTTTTTATTATATAGGGGTCTACTTGCTAAGCTACAATCCTAATCGGAAAAGCAGGATGCTAGAAGCCAAGGGCTTCAACAGGGAAAAATAGCCCAGTGATGAAAGAAAATAAGGAAATAAAAAAAATACATGAGAAGTAATGAACATAAAATACCAGTAACAACGCTAAAATTGACCGGTCATATATGAACTATGAAGAGAAACTTATGTCATCCTGATCCACATAGCAACAACCCAAATTGTCATTTATCACTAAGAGAAATAATTAATTGTGAGAGGCATCACTTAAAAGAGATGTATAAGGATGTATGACGTTATTCAAGCAGCCATATGCATAGTGAAGAATGTCGACTTTATTTCCATTAGATAATAGTGAATATTTGATGCTTAAACAATCATTCTTTCCAAAAATAATTCGGCAGAATTTCAAAAATTCAAACTTGCAGCGAAGGTTTTTATGTTGAACGGGCTGACATAAGTCTCTCTTTATAGTTTATTTATGAAAGATCTATTTCAATGTTGATACTGCTCTTAAAACCTTATTTTAATTGTTCATAATTTCTCTTGTAATTTATGTCTTTCCTTATTTTTCCTTGTTGAAGCCCTTGGGCTTAAATCATCCTGCTCTCCCAACTAGGGTTGTAACTTAGCTAGTAATAATAATAATAATAAAAACATTGATGTGTTAATATATTAACTGAAATATTTTGAATTGTTTTCCTTTCATTTAAAGACTGAAATGAGAAAAATCATGCTAAATTATCATTTTAGCAGAACATGGATAATCATATTGGACAGTTCCCCATTAAATAATTCCCATCATTTTAGCACAAGTGAATCAAGCTGCAGTCAAGGCAGGACTAGCCCACTGGCAGGAACATACCTGCATTGTATTCCAGGAAATCAGTGGTACCGCTCCAGCCGAATACTTGAACTTTATTAAAAGCTCTGGATGCTGGTCATACGTAGGGATGCAGCCAACACCTCAAGATTTGTCCATTGGACAAGGATGCGAAAGCGTAAGTCTTACATAACAGATGGTACAAATACTACATTGACTTCTTCTTATATATTGAACAGTAGTGTTATAATGTGATGAGCCTGTTACATATAGGCTATTTAGTTTGATTAATCTCGTTATGTTACCTAACCAAACCTGACTCAGCCTACCCCAGTTTAAACTTGCCTAACCTAACCTAACCTAGCATGGCTTAGTCTAACCTTACCTTGCCGTGCCTAGCCTAGTCTAGCCTAGCCTAGCCTAGCCTAGCCTAGCCTAGCCTAGCCTAGCCTAGCCTAGCCTGGCCTGGCCCTGCCTGCCCTGGCCTGGCCTATCCTAACCTAACGTAATCTTGCCTAGCCTCTAGCCTAGCCTAGCCTTGATAATTTCAGGATGCAACCACATTTATATTCAATCTTCATTAAGAATTATCTAAAGTATTTCTTTAGATAACAGTTGCTAATCTCTCTCACCCTCTTTCAGTTGGAAACTGTGACCCACGAAGTAGGCCATGCCATGGGATTTTTCCACGAGCAGTCGCGATCAGACAGGGACGACTACATCTCAATCATTTGGGACAACGTACAGGATAGCAAAAAGAACAACTTTCAGAAACACACTGACAACAGCTACTCAACAAAATATGATTTCAATTCAAATATGCATTATGGGCCAGATGTACGTTGAACATGCCTCTTTGGATTGAACATTTTCATTTGCTTTAATTTATACATTTTACAATTTTTTGCTAGTCCAATTAGTGTTGTAGCTTGTCTAATAATAATAATTCAAAAATTCTGAGTGAAAAAAATTCAAAATAATTATTTCTATTTGTTTCTAATAATCCATTATTTATAATTAAAGTACAAAATAGGTCTTCAGAACCAATTGGGCAATGCTCTTTGTTAATTGGTTTAGTTTCCCTTAAAATTCTTCCTGAATGTTTTGTTTTAAAATCATTCATAGAATAACATTTTCTAAATAATTTTCTAATCAAAGGCCTTCGTCTAGTTTCGAAATTTTGATGCAGGTGACCCGTCAATAGTAGAATAAGACAAAACTATTCATCAGAGATGTAGTCAACATTACATATGATTTTATCAAATACATGTCCTAGTTACAGTTGTATTTCTGCATTTGACAAAATATTTTTTTTTTTCTCTGGAACAGTATTTTAGTACCAATGGCAAAATCACAATGTCAACAAAGAATCCATTGGCACAAGAACTGATCGGTAATAGCCAAGGACTGAGCCACTATGATAAACTACTGGCTAACACGATGTATCCCTGCATTGGTAAGTTGCAACTACCGCTGTACCACACGTTTCATACACGCTCGTACACTGTGACTTTATTGCTTTTTTTATCTCTCGCTCTCCCCCCAACATTCCTATTAAAAACCTGTTTAACCTTGCTATCTCATGTTTTATACTGTTTGAATTTTGTGTCATTCTTACTCTCAACTGTCTGTATAAAAGCTTGTTGTCTTGTTGAATAAACTTAGCATTCATCTCGCCCACCCGTTAACATATGACAACCACCTCCCGCACCACCATTCAACTATTGCAGTATAGATAAAGATAATTACATTGTCAATGAAAATCATTATAGTGTACATCGCAATCATGTTTTAGATACTGAACAGTAATGAAGGCATGCAATTATTCAATCAATTTTTCTTGAAACTTTTTCATATCGATTTGGACATCAGCAAAATGGATGGAAACTTGCGACTTAGCCACGAACCCCTGTCAGAACGATGGCTATGTGGGAAAAGACTGCAATTGTGTATGTCCCAATGGGACAAGTGGCTCCAACTGTGAGACTGTTAATCAAAGTTATTTTGGTAAGTGAAGGACTTCAGTTTCTTAAGAAGGTTCTAAAGCCTCTAGACTATTCTGCTTTGACTTGAAGAATGAGAATCAACACTTTTGGAAGACATCATCACAGAAATCATCATCATAATCTCCTCCTACGCCTATTGACACAAAGGGCGTCGGTTAGATTTTGCGAGTCATCTGTATCTTAACCTTTTAATTCCTCTCCATTCACCATCGCCTACTTCATGCTTCATAGTCCTCAGCCATGTATGCCTGGGATTTCCAACTCTTCTAGTGCCTTGTGGAACCCAGTGAAGTAATCTATCATGGGGAGTGTGAAAAGCATGCCCAAACCATCTCCATTTACCCCTGATTAAAGATATCATACAGATTTAAAAATTACCATCTTAGGCCATTTTAATATACTCATTGCTGTTTTTTTTAGTTGTAACTGTAGTTTATTAACATTCTTAAGAAAATAAGAGGGTCATTATATAATAATATTTTGGAATGTAATAGCCTGGCTATGTGGCTTGCTGTTATAATTGTAGTTTTGTGTCCTTAAGAAACATACAGGGATTTCAACTCAAGTGTTATGTGTCCAGATAAAACCCCAGTCAAACGAAGATGAAAAACAATAATTACCTTTACCAACGAAGTAGGGAGGAGGTTATGTTTTCCCCCAATGTTTGTCCGTTTGTGAACAACTTCCTGGCCACAATTTTACTGAGTAGGGAAATTTTCAGGTATTAATTACGTTGAAACGTGGAAGTGATTCAATTTTGAAAGTCCTAGGTTAAAGGTCAAGGTCGCGCAAAAGGTCGACCGAATTAACCCTAACCTTAACCCCAATTTCGCACGTGGTTGTCTCAAACACTTCAAATACGCCTACGGTCTAAATTGATTCTGAGAAAGGCAAGCTGGTTTCGAGAAATAAACAGCCGTGGCAGAGGTCTGCATGTTCATAGGGCTTTTCTAGTTATTTGTTCTTTAATTTAAAGATTGGAATCTAGAAAAACTGTACAGTGGTAAAAACTGACATTTATCTATAAAAAGCACTCCATCGAGATCAGATCATTTTGTTTACAATATAGACAAACAAAGCCATAATAATTGCTTTAACAACAGTGTTGATTCAAGTATTTCTGGGGGGTGGGGGGGGGGTGGGGGTATATTTGGTTCTATAAAATCTATTCACTATAGGAATTGTTCATTCATGATGACAGGTATTAGAGTGAGAGTAGATCTTCTTGGAGTAGGATCTATGTATATTTTCTTATCTGTGCGAAAAAAGGTTAATGTTATCTTTTGCATTGCAGATAGTCTTCTATCGAGTTGTTCAGCAAATATCACTGCAGCAGGGACAGTAACCTCCCCTAATTATCCTGATACTTATCCAGCAAGTAAGTCTACAGTTTCATAGCTAAAGTGGGGTTTACACTGTCGATCGCTTCGTCGAACCAGGTTGTCGAACCTGCTTGTTGTCGAACACGGTTGTCGAACCTGCTTGTTAAATGGCTCGAAGAGGTGGAATCAGTCACAAATGCATAAGGTTTGTCAACTATGAAGCCCACCCACAAAAGTCAGTTGAGAACAGACTTTCTTCGAACCATTCGACAACCAAATACCCCGTTCACACGTTCGAACACCACTGCAAACACTTGTCTGTCGAACCGCGTTCGACAAAAACTTTGACTATGTAAACCCCGTTAAGACTTTGATTTTTTTAACCACATTTTCAGAATTACTATAATCGCAAACACTGAAATAAGCAAGCAATTGGTGCCTAAACACTCATCATTTTTTAATTAAACGTTAGTTGGAAAAGCAGGATGATATAAGCACAAGGGCTTGATCTGACATATTTAAACTATGAAGAGAGTCTATGTCAGCTTGTTCAACATAAGAATTTGATGCAAGTTTGAACTTCTGAAGTTCCAACGATTCAACTGCCAGATTAGGAAGATCATTCCACAACCTGGTCATAGCTGGAATGAAACTTATAGAATATTGTGTAGTATTGAGCCTTATGATGGAGAATGCATGAATGTTAGAATGAACTGCATACCTAGTGGTGTTACTAGTAAGATAGTACTGTCTAGGAAGATCTGAATGTAAAGGATGGTCAGAATTCTGAAAGATCTTATGCAACATAGGAACTATGAAGGGTAGACCAATTCTCTTGCTAATGAGTTTAATATCTTTTGTATTTATAGATATAAAGTGTGTGAAATGGATCCAGGCTCCCGCATCTCACACTGTGAAGATAAAGTTCAACTCCTTTGAGCTTTATGGAAAGGACCCTTATTGTAATGGAAATTTATGCTGTTATTTCGACCGCCTGGAGATAAGGACGACCAACCTCGCAGTTGGTGATGTGTAAGAACTCAAATGCTATTGTTGTTGTAGAAGATTCCAGCGATTTGCACGATGCCCGGCACAGCCAGATGAAATTGTAATCTCTTTCGTAGCTTTAGAGAGCTAAATTCATTTAGGAATAGATGAGATATGCTCAGTCTTTTTAAAAGAAAACTATATCATGTTTTATACCGTTTGAATTTTGTGTCATTTTTACTCTCAACTGTCTGTATAAAACGGATTTTGGTCGAATTGAAAAATCTATTTTTGGGTGACATGGCCATGTCGTCCTGATGGAAGGTCCATCAGGACGACATGGCTTGAGCCCAAAAAAGCTTGTTGTCTTGTTGAATAAACTTAGCATTTTTCTCGCCCACCCGTTAACACCTGACGACCACCTCGCGCACCTCCACTAATGAAATTGTAATCTTTTTCGTAGCATTTAGAGAGCTAAATTCATTTAGGAATAGATGAGACATGCTCAGTCTTTTTAAAAGAAAACTATATCATGTAGATTTAAACAGCAATTGCGTTTTACCCTTCTTGGGTGGAGATACCTTAACATGGTAGGGATTGCATATCGCCATGACTAGCTAAGTCGAGATACCTTAACGTGGTGAAATGGATTACATATCGCCATGATCAGCTGAGAGGAGATACCTTAACGCGGTAGGGATTGTGTGTCGTCATGATTAGCCGAGTGGAGATACCTTAACATGCTGAAAGGGATTGCCTATTGCGAACCATACTAGATTGATTTGCTGTGATCAGACGAAAATCTCCCACCTTCACCAATCCGCAATGGCCGGTATGGTGATGAAAACTGGCCAAATCCCAGAGATTCACAAGGATATGTCTGAGGCCTTTGTCCTCCAGTGGACGAGAAACGGCTGCACTTGTTGTTTATGTTATGTTAACCCTTTAACCCCGAGGCTATTTGGAAACTTCCAACCTTTAACCCCCAGGGGGTTATTTTTTTCCCAGCACATTTTGCAGTATATATTTTTAAAATTGCTCTAACAGCCTTAATTTTTGTCATAGAGAGGTCAGGTTGGTCTCATTCTCTTGGAAAATGCCTGTCTTTTTTTCAAAAAATTATCAAAAAATATGAAAAAAATAATCTTTATAGCATTTTTTTGCAAGGACGTACCGGTATGTCCATGGGGGTAAAAGGGTTAATGAATTCTGTTCTTATATTTGCAGTTACTGTGGTACTGATATTGCTGTCGGTACGGAATTCACTTCGCCAAGCAATCAGATGATCCTCTACTTCAAGACCGTATCGGATTACTACCCTGGATGGTCCATTGACGTCACGTTCGTTCCAAATAAATAAGGTTCTTTTAGAGAGAGATTTACCGTTTTATTTACACCTTGAATCTATCTAAGTATCAACAACTTCTTGAGAGGAAGTACGCTTTCCTTAACTTTAGCTCATGATGCTTTAGTACATACATTTTTAAAAAACTTAATCTTCATTCTTTCATTAAAAAGATTCCAGATAACAGACACTATTATTATCACCTTTTTATCATGATTACTACCTTCATACATCTTGTAGAATTGTAGTTTTTTTTTTTACTTTGAATGCATTGATAGTTGGCTTATTGGACTTCAGCTTTATTGAAATATATCTTAACCCTCTTAACACCCATCCTTTATTAAAATATATCTTAACTCTCTTAGCACCCATCCTTTATTGAAATATATCTTAACCCTCTTAACACCCATCCTATATTAAAATATATCTTAACTCTCTTAGCACCCATCCTTTATTGAAATATATCTTAACCCTCTAAGTACCCATCCTTTATTAAAATATATCTTAACTCTCTTAGCACCCATCCTTTATTGAAATATATCTTAACCCTCTAAGTACCCATCCTATATTAAAATATATCTTAACTCTCTTAGCACCCATCCTTTATTGGAATATATCTTAACCCTCTAAGTACCCATCCTTTATTAAAATATATCTTAACCCTCTACGTACCCATCCTTTATTAAAATATAGCTTAACCCCCTAAGTACCCATCCTTTATTAAAATATATCTTAACCCTCTAAGTACCCATCCTTTATTAAAATATATCTTAACCCTCTACGTACCCATCCTATATTAAAATATATCTTAACTCTCTTAGCACCCATCCTTTATTGAAATATATCTTAACCATCTAAGTACCCATCCTTTATTAAAATATATCTTAACCCTCTTAGCACCCATCCTTTAGTGAAATATATCTTAACCCTCTAAGTACCCATCCTTTATATAAATATATCTTAACCCTCTTAGCACCCATCCTTTATTAAAATATATCTTAACCCTCTTAGCACCCATCCTTTATTAAAATATATCTTAACCCTCTTAGCACCCATCCTATATTGAAATATATCTTAACCCTCTAAGTACCCATCCTTTATATAAATATATCTTAACCCTCTTAGCACCCATCCTTTATTAAAATATATCTTAACCCTCTAAGTACCCATCCTATATTGAAATAAATCTTAACCCTCTAAGTACCCATCCTTTATTGAAATATATCTTAACCCTCTAAGCACCCATCCTTTATCAAAATATATCTTAACCCTCTAAGTACCCATCCTTTATGAAAATATATCTTAACCCTCTAAGTACCCATCCTTTATATAAATATATCTTAACCCTCTTAGCACCCATCCTTTATTAAAATATATCTTAACCCTCTAAGTACCCATCCTATATTGAAATATATCTTAACCCTCTAAGTACCCATCCTTTATTGAAATATATCTTAACCCTCTAAGTACCCATCCTTTATCAAAATATATCTTAACCCTCTAAGCACCCATCCTTTATCAAAATATATCTTAACCCTCTAAGTACCCATCCTTTATCAAAATATATCTTAACCCTCTAAGCACCCATCCTTTATCAAAATATATCTTAACCCTCTAAGTACCCATCCTTTATGAAAATATATCTTAACCCTCTAAGTACCCATCCTTTATATAAATATATCTTAACCCTCTTAGCACCCATCCTTTATTAAAATATATCTTAACCCTCTTAGCACCCATCCTTTATCAAAATATATCTTAACCCTCTTAGCACCCATCCTTTATCAAAATATATCTTAACCCTCTTAGCACCCATCCTTTATCAAAATATATCTTAACCCTCTAAGTACCCATCCTTTATGAAAATATATCTTAACCCTCTAAGTACCCATCCTTTATGAAAATATATCTTAACCCTCTAAGTACCCATCCTTTATCAAAATATATCTTAACCCTCTAAGTACCCATCCTTTATCAAAATATATCTTAACCCTCTAAGTACCCATCCTTTATGAAAATATATCTTAACCCTCTAAGTACCCATCCTTTATCAAAATATATCTTAACCCTCTAAGTACCCATCCTTTATATAAATATATCTTAACCCTCTTAGCACCCATCCTTTATCAAAATATATCTTAACCCTCTAAGCACCCATCCTTTATCAAAATATATCTTAACCCTCTTAGCACCCATCCTTTATCAAAATATATCTTAACCCTCTTAGCACCCATCCTTTATCAAAATATATCTTAACCCTCTAAGTACCCATCCTTTATGAAAATATATCTTAACCCTCTAAGTACCCATCCTTTATATAAATATATCTTAACCCTCTTAGCACCCATCCTTTATTAAAATATATCTTAACCCTCTAAGTACCCATCCTATATTGAAATATATCTTAACCCTCTAAGTACCCATCCTTTATTGAAATATATCTTAACCCTCTAAGTACCCATCCTTTATCAAAATATATGTTAACCCTCTAAGTACCCATCCTTTATATAAATATATCTTAACCCTCTTAGCACCCATCCTTTATCAAAATATATCTTAACCCTCTAAGCACCCATCCTTTATCAAAATATATCTTAACCCTCTTAGCACCCATCCTTTATCAAAATATATCTTAACCCTCTTAGCACCCATCATTTATCAAAATATATCTTAACCCTCTAAGTACCCATCCTTTATGAAAATATATCTTAACCCTCTAAGTACCCATCCTTTATATAAATATATCTTAACCCTCTTAGCACCCATCCTTTATTAAAATATATCTTAACCCTCTAAGTACCCATCCTATATTGAAATATATCTTAACCCTCTAAGTACCCATCCTTTATTGAAATATATCTTAACCCTCTAAGTACCTATCCTTTATTGAAATATATCTTAACCCTCTAAGTACCCATCCTTTATCAAAATATATCTTAACCCTCTAAGCACCCATCCTTTATCAAAATATATCTTAACCCTCTAAGCACCCATCCTTTATCAAAATATATCTTAACCCTCTAAAAACCCATCCTTTCTTAAAATATATCTTAACCCTCTAATAGCCTGGTTTCTTTCATCCCAACAGCAAGCACCAGGATTCGACTAGACTTCACCCATGATCATGACCACGGCATGTCCAGCAACCGCGTCATTTATCCAACGAGCACAGCCAACACATATTGAACTATACTTCCGCCATTCTCCCTCCCTTTTCTTCACCAATTAGAATAATTACAGCTTTCCTGTGGTTGCCCCAAGAAGTCAGAATTAAATGAATCATCGCAGGTATCTAATTCAATTCAGAGATAGAAGATGGAGAGGTTAGAACCAAATTTTATAAGTTTTAAATATGTGTTTGCTATCATAACACTCACCTCGGATGAATCTCGTATTAGGGCTTTTATAACTCATCAGTTGGAGAGTAATGATAATAATGATAACTACCCTTCCACCATTCCCCTCAAATCACACATTGGACCAATGAAATTAGCGTCTTTTCTTCATCAATTACAATCATTACAGTTTTCCAGTGGTTGCAAATGTTTAAGATACTGCTTTCACATAGCAGTATCCCAATAAGGAATTAATCAGTGTAATACTTAAAATTTTGATGTTTGAAATTATGTTTATAAATTGTCACGGGCGTTTGTTTGCCCATAATTAAGCCTCTTGTTTACAAATAAAGTTGAACTTGCATTCTGTCTTTCTTGACCTTCAATGATTCCATATTACTAATTTTCCCCTTTTATTCCCTTCTTTATTCCTACTCTAAATATCCTAATATAAAAGGGAATAGGGGTGTCTGTTCTATACGATGTCTCTTGTATGGTGAACTAAAGAAATAAAAATAAATAAAGAATTACGTTTTAAATATTTCGCGATTTTCTAGATTAGACTCCACTTGATTTACTTGTAGCCAATGAGACATGAGTCATGATATGACAATAAAACAATCTCCAATAGATTTAGTGTATATGATAACAAAGCCCTCTCAAGAATAGAGTTATAAGGAAGGACAGGATTAGAAATGAAATTATAAGAGAGATTGCTCAAGTGCCATATGTAGATGAGAAGAAGATGAGGGGTAGATGGAAATGGTTTGGGCATGCTCTTCGCACTTCCCAAGAGAGATTAGTTCACCAAACTTTCAATTGGGCTCCACTAGAAGAGTATGAATACCCAAGCCTACATGGCTGAGGACTATGAAGCACAAAGCAGATGATGAATGGAGAAGTATTGAATTAAAAACTCAAGATAGAGACGACTGGCGAAATCTAACCGAGGCGCTTTGTATCAATAGGCGTAAGAGGAGATGATGATGATGGTGATGAATGAGAAATGTTCTTCAGAAAATGAGCTGCAAGCTGGTCTGTGCTTTTTAGAGTGTGGTTTAAAGCTCGCTCAGGAATGGCAGAGGCAAGGGACAGTGACAATCCCCTAGAGACTAACCATACATACATATGATCAGCGCCAAAGCCCCCTCTCCACCCAAGCTAGGAACAGGGAGGGTCAAGCAATGGCTGTTGATTTCTCCCCCCCAAACAGCCCATCCTTAGCTCACAAGGACGGTGAGGTTGCAGACCCTACAAGACACTACAGAGTGGGACTCGATCTCCCGTCCACTAGATCGCCAGGCAGGGA
>NC_090728.1:191791895-191816895 GCF_036898095.1 Palaemon carinicauda | reverse complement strand
TTTTTCGGTCGACCTTTAACTTGACCTTGACCTTTAACCTAGGACTTTCAAACTGAATCACTTCCACATCTCAACATAACAATTAATCCCTAAAAAGTTTCACAACTCTATGAGTAAAATTGTGTCCAGTAAGTTGTTCGTAAACAAACAAACGGACAAACTGGGGTGAAAAAATAACCTCCTCCCAACTTTGTTGGTGGAAGTAATATAATATGACCAATCTATTTCAACGTCATTACTGATCTCAAGATATTTTGTATTTCTATTCATTACATTTCAAATAGTTTATATATTGCCTTATTTCCTTTCCTCACTGGGCTATTTTCCCCGTTAGAGCCCTTGGGCTTTAACATTCTGCTTTTCCAACCATGGTTGTAGCTTAGATAATAATTATAATAATAATAATAATAATAATAAAAATAATAGTAATAATGATAATAAGCATAATAATAATAATAATAATTATAATAATAATAATAATTATAATAATAATAATAATGATAATAATAATAATAATGAAAATGATAATAATAATAATGAAAATGATAATAATAATAATAATAATAATTGGTAGAACTTCAAAAGTTCAAACTTGCAGCAACTGTTTTTAAGTTGAACAGGCATTTATAAGTATTTTGTCATAGTTTATATAAAAAAAAGTTCTGTTTTAATGAAATTACTGCACTTAAAATATTTTTTTTTCAGTTGTTCATCACTTCTCCTATAGTTTATTTCCTTTCTCCACTGGGCTATTTTTCCCTGTTGGAACCCTTGGGCTTATAGCATCCTGTATTTCCAATCTCAGCTGTAGCTTAGCTAATAATAATAATAATAATAATAATAATAATGATAATAATAATAATAATGATAATAATAATAATAAAAATAATGATAATGATAACAATAATAATAGTATTAATATTAATATTAATATATAATATTAATAACAATAATATTAATAATAATAATGATAATAATAAAAATAAAAATAATAATAATAACATTGATAACAATAATAATAATAATAATAATAATAGTATTAATATCATTAATATTAATATCAATAATGTTAATATCATTAATAATAATAATAATAACAATAATAATAATAATAATAATAATAATAATAATAATAATAATAATAACATAAGCAATTCGGGCCAATGAAAATGTCACAAGCTTACTAAGGAATGTCCTTGAACACACGAAATCTATCTGGGAAATCGATGAACTCTGATTATGAGATATAAAATGGATTTATATAAAAGTTGGGCAATTAACTCTAATTAGACTCTGGTATGACTCTCGGTAAATGGCCTATTTCGATGACGATCCTTTCACCGAGTTCCATTCATATGTAAATTATCCCTTTTGATTGATGGCACTGAGACCGGCATTATGGACACGAATAGATAGAAAGGCTGTATTACAGAGTCTATCAATGTGACGTCGTCAAGGGGGTTTGTGGCGGGGGGGGGGGGGGATAATATTTCATCGGAAATCAGGTGACGTGTTATGTAGCTACGAAACACGCCGGAAAGGGTATATAACCTGGGGTTAAGCACTTCAGTAGATACAAGTCTTCCTCCATTCGTCTTTTGGTGTTCAGACAAGATGGCCGTCTCCTGGTGTGTGATTGCTAGCTTGCTAGGGCTCGCTTTGGGACTCGTAAATGGTCAGGTGAGTTTATCAGTCGATTGAAGATAGATCTACAGTGAGAGAGT
The DNA here is from genome assembly GCF_036898095.1 of Palaemon carinicauda. Lineage (NCBI taxonomy): Eukaryota > Metazoa > Arthropoda > Malacostraca > Decapoda > Palaemonidae > Palaemon > Palaemon carinicauda. The sequence continues at coordinate 191,815,171 of NC_090728.1, read as the reverse complement.
GAAGGGAAACTCTATAGAAATCGAACAAGAGCCTCACTTTTTAAACCAGGTCGATAACTGTCCCGTGTACATATTCAAAAGCTTTGCTTTTACAATAAAACTAAAAATCTTTGAACTGGTCGTAACAGATTTCTTCCTATACTTTCATCTCTTTAACATCGAATATCTCGTATCTATGTCAATTTCTTGGTACAGCAAGAAAGAGCGATTGTGTGGCTGTGCTACACCGAAAAAGAACTTTTTTTCCATGTTCGCTATTATCTGTATTTAGAGAAAGGGTGTAGGTAAAACTAGGATACTGTGATTTGAATAATTTGACCAATGTTTTAACTAAGTGCGAACAATCAGCTGTTATGAAAGCCAAATATCATAGAAAAACTGGTTCTAGGCGAGTCGACTTGCTCTTAGATAAACAGAAGTCTTCCAGCATTGAAATACGGTAAAAAAAAAAAATACAATTTTAATCGGAAAATCGCCGTAAAAATATACTGTTCTCAGGCGTATTTCAGTAAAATACAGGCGACCAAAATTTTACAATACTTTATTATATTTTACTAGTTGGTGACCGTACTATCACTTCTTTACGTCAATGTATCCGTTTTTAAAACAATAAATGCTTGGCAACATTATTCCAGGATTTTTACCGTATTTTTTAATGAAAATTTTCAAGTTTACACAATAAAAAAAAATAAGAGAACAGAGATACATGAAGAAATAAATATTTCTGCCATTTGCTTTTTGAATAAATAAGAACATGCTTTTTGCACATCACATTATTATTATTATTATTATTATTATTATTATTATCACTTGCTAAGGTACATCCCTAGTTGGAAAAGCAGGATACTATAACCCCAGGGGCTCCATCAGGGAAAATAGCCCAGTGAGGAAAGAATACGAGGAAAAATAAATCATATCAAGAAGAGTAACACATATACGTCTTCAATTTTACTGACAGTAATATCACGTAAAATAAACCACCTGCCCTAAAATTCCCAAGGATTTCGAAGTAATAAAATGTCCGCGTGATTTTCACAACCGATATTTAAAAAAAAATTGTGTTCCTTTCACCTTTAATTATATTCCAATTTTTCAGTAAATTGTGTAAACCTTTAAAACACCATAACACGTAATGTGCTGTTCACCCCTTGCATGTACTCATGTGCTTCCTATACAAATGTTATATACATTTTATATACTGTATATATATGTGTATATATATATACATACATATATATGTGTATATATAGGCCTATATGTGTGTGTATGTGTAAATGGAGCAACACTTATGAAATCTTTTATTTATTTTTAAATTTAGCTTAGAATTTTGATAAAAATTATTGGAAACTGAGGACATGTTTAAAGATCATGCCACAAGGTCTTTAGCATTTAATATGCATATATATATATGTGTATATATATATATATATATATATATATATATATATATATATATATATATATATATATGTATATATATGTATATATCTGTATATATATATGTATATATATGTATATATATATATATATATATATATATATATATATATATATATATATATATATATATGTATATATATATATGTATATATATATATATGTATATATATTTATATATATATATATATATATATATATATATATATATATATATATATATATATATATATGCATCTTAAATGCTAAAGAACTTGTGGCATGATCTTTAAACATGTCCTCAGTCTCCAATAATTTTTATCAAAATTCTAAGCTAAATTTAAAAATAAATGAAAGATTTTATAAGTGTCGCTCCATTTGCATACATACACACACATATGAAGGCTATATATTAATACATATGTATACATATGTATATATATGTGTATGTATATATATATATATATATATATATATATATATATATATATATTACTATATGAAGTATCTATGTTCTCAAACTTAGCTGAGAGTAACCATAGGTGAGTAACTCGCAGACGCATCCAATTTTAAACTTTTTTTTTTTTTTTTTTTTTTTTTTTTTTTTTTTTTTACTGGCCGGCATCTTACACTAGATAAAACTATAAGAATGCATTTGATTCTACACATTAACATGTATAGAATACATAATGTACCAAGACATTTCGTCTTCGGACAATTTGGAAACTCTAGTCTGAAAAGCATTTTTTTTTTATCACGCTACTCTTCGTTTTTGAATTTTCATTTACGTAAAGTTCATATATGTTTACTTTTCTTTAAGGGCTGTTTTCCTGGTCCTATCACAGAAGGTAACACTGTGCCTCAAAGTACCTACAAGATCTGTTTGGCGTGTACAATACATTCTTAGGTATCTAGCATGTGACACATTATCCAGCTGCCCGCTGAGATACTATAAGTACCAAGACAAGAGAACACAATCAGGTTTTAAATCTTGAAATAGAAATATGTATAATTTTGACGAGGGCAATTGTGAGGGTTAACAGATATGATAAATGCAAAATTTCTTAAAAACCAATTAATCATAGTATACAGTATAAAAAAAATCAATAGAATTAATAAAAAAAAAAAAAGCTAAAAATAGCACTCTACCTATTCTACAAATAACCCTTGTTACTTGGCGGAAGTTAACAGTCGAGAAGAGTGCAAAAACCTCTGACAAATCCATATGATTCAACCACTGTGAATACAAAAACTCAATTGAATCAATGAAAAAAAAAAAACCACTGAAAATAGTGCCATACATATAATACAAATAACCTTTGTTACTACGTAACCTAAGCGGAAATGTACAGAACACTCACCATTCAGCTAACAGCAGTAGGTATAAGTTGCCGGGATGATCTGTCCAATAAAACGCTGAGCCAATCAGTGGAAGGAATGTGCCAAACAGAAGTCTTACTTAAAACGGCATTGTCCTGACAATCTTGAACCTCTACCAATTTGTGGCCACTAAACCCTCTTGGCTGGTAGTGCTGTGGCTTTAAGAGTGCCGTGGAATGAAAGGAGTCACAAGCCAAATAAGCAAATTTTTTCTACTGGAACAGTTTTTCATCTTACACTTGCACCTCCTGCTGTTATTCAGGTTGTCATTAAATTTAAAAAACAACAAGCCATATTTGGCAGTAGTTGGCAGACACTGTCTGTATTAGCCTAGGTCAGAAGTAAGGTTTGTGGCCGGCTTCTCGAACGCTTTGGTGTCTGCAATGTTCACAGATCATTCGATGCACGAGAAAGTAGTATTGTGCTTTATCATAACCGCCAATGGGTTCTAGAGGCACAGGCAATACATGTTCAATAATTTCCCATCTCCACACGCTCCTTAACAATCTATGTTTGTTCCTCCTTCCTTTTCAGTTGTAACGCGTCTCTCGCCTACGTATCCTACCCTATCCCTTATCCTTCGAGACAAGGTTATATCTATTCGGGGAAGGATAACCATGACTTGCTATTAACACGTCCCTGATTTATACACGATATCTCACTCGCAGAAATATCCCAAATAAAAAGCTTTCATTGAGAAACTACCACCAGGACATGGCTATCTAACCCAAAAATAGATTTTTTCCTATATCAAAATCCGTTAACTTTCTCTTCATGATATACCAGGTTTGGTATAAGTTCTACGTAGAGTCTTCTGGACAAAATTCCTAAGTCCAATCAAATCCAGCTTAACAGTAAAAAGTAGCTTGGTGTTCATTTATTAAAACGAAGCTAAAATAATACATGTACTCTAGTTCAGCACAGTTTTCTCCAGATACGAGTAAATTATCAGGGTGCATTGATAGGCCTATGGAACTGTACGTTGAAAACTCCGATGTCCTGATACATTCTACGTTGATTATAGAAAGATTTGGTAACACTGCACACACATTTTCGTTTGATTTTGAATAAAGCATTATCCGCTAACACTGACAAATTCAAAAATTAGTCATCATCACCGTGAGAATTGTCTATTAAAGTATCACATATTAGGCTAAAATATATATCTCGTATAGGCCTATATCTATCTGATCGTGTCTCTTAGTTCACCGAAACCTCAACATTTCGAAAAATATCAATTCAAATATGCACTGATTTTACGTAACATAAATCACAGTCCTCTAGAAATTTCACATCGTATTCTCGAACAGTTAATCTCTCATCTATAGGGAAAATTTAATGCTAATTCAACTGGGAAAACGTGCAAATTTGCAAAAATTAATGGTATCTCAACTATGACACTGAACAGGCAGAACGTGTTCCACGAACTGTCGTCGTGAATGTAAACAGCGCGCGATTGCTGCTGCTGTTGCTGCTTATTCCGCATAGCAACCGTGAGAAACTTCTTCCTGATCTCTAATGTTAGTTAAATGTTTTCAATAGTAATATCTCACAACATTTAGCTTTTGTATCAGTAAAGTTTATGTCTATAACCTTACAAAGGAATATTCTTTCGATTTTTTGAAGATTAAAAGGTATTTTGCAAGGCTTACGCTCTCCACAGATACCAAATTATGAAAAGCTTTTGTTTTCCTCTATTGATTTCTCAGAATTTAAAGCAATTCGCCTCATGGAAAACAAGTTAAAATTATATAAAAAAAACTAAATCATTATAAAAAAAATAGTTTGGTTTCCTCATTAAAAGACCTGAAACCATCCGAAGTTCGTGATGCCAGCATACATTCGATATATATTCAAAACATATAGGCCTACTAAATTATAAAATGGAGTAATTACTCTAAAGTTTATAATTCTTTAGTTATTTAATAATTCTAACTTGTTTTCCAAGTGGCGAAATGTTTTAAATCACGAAAAAGTAATAGAGAAAAACAATAGCTTTGCGGAATATGGCAGTATATGAGAGCGTGGTCTTGTAAACAAAAAACGAAAAACAAATTAAAGTATGACATTGTACTTTGCTTATGTTTGAAATATATATATATATATATATATATATATATATATATATATATATATATATATATATATATTTCATAGTTTTGCAGTATTTATGATTCAATATTATTCTAAGTAATTAAATAAGGTTTGTGTCTAGTATGAGTCTAAGCCTGAATATTGAAGTAACCTAAGTTATCAATATTAACTATTGTCGCTAGTATATGAGAATTAGGCCGATACGAATATATTCAAATGTTTTATTATTATTATTATTACTATTATTATTATTATTATTATTATTATTACAAGTCAAGCTACAACCCCAGTTGGAAAAGCAGGATGCTATAAGCCTAAGGGCTCCAACAGCGAAAAAATAGATGAGCGAGGAAAGGAAATAAGGAAATAAATAAGCTAAAAGAGAACTAATAAATAATCAATATAAAACACTTTAAGAACAGTAACAACATTAAGTTAAATCTTTTATACATAAACTATAAAAACTTAAAAACAAACAAGAGGAAGATAAAAAAAAGACAACAGCGTTCCTGAGTGTATCCTCAAGCAAGAGAACTCTAACCCAAGACAGTGGAAGACCATGGTACAGAGGCCATGGCACTACCCAAGACTAAGAGAAAAATAGTTTGATTTTGGAGTGTCCTCCTAAAAGAGCTGGTTCCATAACTAGTCTCTTCTACCCTTACCAAGAGGAAAGTAACCACTGAACATTAACAGTGAAGAAAAATGCCCTATACCATCTGCTAGTTCAACTGTCTTACTGAATATGCAGCAATTATTACCTCCACCAACGAAGTTGAAAGGAGGTTATGTTTTATTGAACCCCCCTGTTTGTGTGTTTGTTTGTGTGTGTGTGTTTGTTTGTGAACAGCTTCCTGGCCACAGTTTTAATCGTAGAGTAATGAAACTTGCAGGGATTAACTGTTATGTAAAAAGCTGGAAAGGATTGAATTTTGGAAGGTCAAGGTCAAAGGTCAAGGTCAAAAGCACGGTGAAACGAAATATCCCATTCACGTAATCAGCCATAAGTTTGGATATCGTTGTTACAGAGACTTCAAACTTGGTTTATTTTTAGGTGTATGAAAATTCACACCAATTAATACACGTTAACGTCAAAGGTCAAGGTCAAGGTCGAGCAAAAAGTGAAATAAGTTGCTGCGGCGGAGGTCTGCACTCTAGTGAGTGCCCCTCTAGTATTCTAATATTACTTAGCCAGTATGTGTAAAATTTCATCTGTTGGTTTCTTTTAGATAGACAAGAATTTGAAACCATCAAAATTTAAATGTCCACAGAAAATATGATTTAAAAACTTAAATATTTCAACCTTTGATTTTCAGGAGACAACTCAGGACAAACCGCTGATTTTGGTAAGTAACCTTATCGAATGATTCTTCTTCCTCTACATCTTTTCCCTGACCATATATTTTTCGGCTAATTTTTCATGGCCGGGAGCCTTTCCTGCCGCCAACCCTCCCCATTTACCCGGGTTTGGGACCGGCACCAAATTGAGGCTGGCTTGCCCCCCGCTCAGTGGCTGGGTTAAGTAACCTTATCGAATTAAACCTCTAATTATTCAAGTACTAAGACTTTTCATTCATAGAATAAAGTAATTTACTAAATTCAAAAGATGATAGTTTTCCTAAATGAGATAAAACTTTCACAGTCATGATAAAAATAGACTTACATTACTTATTTTCCCCCACAGAATAATCCTCCAGAATTTACTCCGTTGCCGGTAAGTATTATTATTATTATTATTATTATTATTATTATTATTATTATTATTATTAATTGCTAAGCTACAACCCTAGTTGGAAAAGGGCTCCAATAGGGAAAATAACGCAGTGAAACAACAGGAAGAGAAATAAGATAGAATAGTGTGCCCGAGAGTACCCTAAAGCAAGAGAGCTCTAACCCAAGACAGCGGAAGACCATGGTACAGAGGCTATGGCACTACCCAAGACTAGAGAACAATGGTTTGATTTTGTAGTGTCCTTCTCCTAGAAGAGCGGCTTACCATAGCTAAAGAGTCTCTTCTACCCTTACCAAGAGGAAAGTAGACACTGAACAAATAGGCCTACAATGCATTAGTTAACCCCTTGGATGAAGAAGAATTCTATGGTAATCTCAGTGATTAAGGTGTATGAGGACAGAGGAGAATATATAGAGAATAGGCAAGACTATTCGGTGTGTGTGTGTGTGTGTGTGTAGGTAAAGGGAAAATGAACCGTAACCAGAGAGAATGATCCAATGTAGTACTGTCTGGCCAGTCAAAGGACCCCATAATTCTCTAGCAGTGTTATCTAAACGGGTGGCTAGTGCCCTGGCCAACCTACTACCTATTCGAGAGGGTGATTCTATTCTTGTTACTCTTCACCCTCATATGCTTCCTTCAACAGAATAGAATGATTAGGAGTGAAGAGCCAAATAAAACAACAAGTGAAGATTAAAATGGAGAATGAAAACAGATTAGAAACTTTTGTTAAGAGTGTTGGTGTTGGCCGATGTAGGCCTAAAAAAGAAACAACAATGCCCATACAATAACCAGAAAAATATTCCATAGTTGTTGGTTTTATAAGATATTGATTGATTCATCAGTTGCTTCTACTTGGCCTTACAATTTAGGAGAGGGAATGTAATCTTGATCAGAATCCCACAAAATTTATCACCGACAACTTTTTTATTCAAGTTATTATATTAGAAAATTCACAAGACTATACTGACGATCGCTATGTTAGAAGCTAAATTTCTCTCAAGTGCGTTAATTCACAAGATGTAGTCGCGTGTAATCATGCTTTCGTTCAACAATAAGCTTGCAAACTCAGAAGATGTAGTCGCGTGTGATCATGCTTTCATTCAACAATAAGCTTGCAAACTCAGAAGATGTAGTTGCGTGTGATCATGCTTTCATTCAACAATAAGCTTGCAAACTCAGAAGATGTAGTCGGGTGTAATCATGCTTTCATTCAACAATAAGCTTGCCAACTCAGGTCCCTTTAAAATCGATGTGATTGAAGGTCAAGCTTCTAATGCAGCGTGTTCTCTCCTCCACAGGAAGGAAATCCACCCATGATGACTCCTCCAGAAGAAGGTAGAGCTGTTCCCGTTCTGCGGAAAGAAGATGTAAGTACACTGAAGATAATGACTTTCAATTTGTATTATCCCTAAGCTAAGGCAATTTAGTTTGTAGAGCCAATATCATTCCAAGCCGGATTTGTCTTACGTTAGATTTCAATCATACAAGTTTTGGCGTTTATTGGCATTAGTCCTTTGGAAATAAAAAAAAAAAAAACTAATTATGTTGTTCTTTGTCCCCATTCTGTAGAAATGCAGTTTAAAACAGCTAATGAACATTATTCAGTAGTTTCTAAAGATTTTGTTGTCTGCTTTGCTATTTTCTCATCTGAATTCTACAATCTCGCAAGAGGTTTAAGTAGCTCACATTTCCCCAATTCTTCCCAACAGCTTGATGGATTTGAGCATGTCAACCCATCACATGTCAATGGCATAGAGCTGTTTGAAATTGACATTATGTTAGATGAAGTGCAGAGAAAACAGCTACTGGAGAGAAAAGCCGTACCTAATACCGCCATGCGATGGCCAAATGTAGGAGGCATACCAGTTGTGCCTTACCAATTTGGAGATGGTGAGATCCCTTGATTTGCTTTGTTGATTATTCAAGTCTCTATGGTAATTGGGTTCACCAAAATATTCATAGAAAATTATCCTTGTTGTGAGAATCTCCTTGTAGGCTTATAGGTACGTTCAAGGCTCTTCATGGTGCAAAAGTCAATTTTTAGTCTTGCCAAAACTAGACCTATGTCAAAGTCTTTGAGAATATAGTAAGAGATGCATGAGTAAAAGATGTGAGATGTTGATGTAATCTATACACTATCAAGGAACATGTGATTGCCACATTTTATGTTATGTGGTTCAATGTAGGGGATATGATTTAAAAGGGATAGCACAACAGTATGGCAAAAAGTTCACTAGACATCTGAGGGTACCAAAAAATGGTACGCTAAAAAAAAAGGAGTATATATTGCAATTATTACTGTTCCAGAGATGCTTATTTAACTATATTTTCCTTCACAATCACTGACTAAATTATGACTGGTCAAAATAGAATTGTTTAAAATATGACTCTGTTAATCAGGGTTGTGGTGGCCGATGCGATAACGTCCCTTAAGGTAATCGCAAGACTAGGGTTAGAGTCCCGCTCCTACACGATAGTTTCTTTGGTCACTGCAACCTCACTATCCTTCTGGATGGGGTGTTTGGGGGAGCCTCTAGGTCTATCTGCTGACTCATCAGCAGCCATTGCCTAGCCCTCCTTGGTCAGGGCTTGGGTGGATAGGGGGATTGGTTGCTGATCATATGTATATATGGTTAGTCTCTACGGCATTGTCCTGCTGAATAGGGCAATGTCACTGTCCCATACCTCTGCCATTCATGAGTCTTTGTTACAGCTTCATCCTTCTTCCAGCAAATGTGGATCAAACAGCAGTAGAAGCAGGAATAGCCCACTGGGAGGAACATACCTGCATTGACTTCCAGAAAATCTCAGGTACCCCACCAGCTAACTATCTGAACTTCATCCTGGATTCTGGATGCTGGTCGTATGTCGGGATGATATCAAGCCCTCAAGATATATCAATTGGAAATGGATGCAATGGGGTGAGCAGACTACATGTGATGAAAACTTTGAAACTTGAAGATTTTTTAAGCCTGAAATGCTAACAGGGCATGCATTACTATTAGGTTATTTCTCCATCAGAGAATGATGTCTAAGCAATGGCAGGCTGAGCAGCCGATCGGGACTACGGTCCACCCCAAAAGCCAAAGCAAAGTCCTTCAAAAGAAGGCAACCGTCTTACCCCATACGAATGGGGAAAAAACGCACCCTAATATACAAAGAAGAAGAATGATGTTCTGCTTTATCTAACGTATGTTTTATTACGAACTGAATTGAAACTCAGCTAGACTTTACAGAAATCAAAGAGGAATTTAATTTTCCAGTACAATTGATTACCCTTTGATCATCAAAACCAATTCACTTGATACTCCCAAGACCCACTATCTTCTGGTTCTTAATTTTCAGCTCGGGACAGTTGCTCATGAGATAGGCCACGCCATGGGAATGTACCACGAGCAGTCACGATCAGACAGGGATGACTATGTTAGCATCATTTTGGAGAACGTAGCTGCTGGCAGAGAGAACAACTTCCGGAAGGCAACCGACAACAACTACTCAATACCATATGATTTTAGTTCAGATATGCACTATGGTGCAGATGTGAGTCGAATCTGCATCTTTCTGTACAGTTTTTAATCAGAGGAGAGATGAAATTGCATTTTTTTTTTTACAGTTTTTAACCAGATGAGAGTTGAATTTGCTTTTTTCTGTACAGTTTTCAATCAGATGAGAGTTTAATTTGCATCTTTCTGTACAGTTTTCAGTCAGATGAGAGTTGAATTTGCATATTTCTGAACAGTTTTTAATCAGATGAAAGTTGAATTTCCATCTTTTTGTTCATATTTTTAATCAGATCAAAGTTGAATTTGCATTTTTTATGTAGAGTACTTAATCAGATGAGAGTTGAATTTGCTTTTTTTTTTACAGTTTTTAATCAGATAGGAGTTGAATTGGCATCTTTCAGTACAGTTTTCAATCAGATGAGAGTTGAATTTGCATTTTTCTGTAGAGCACTTGAACAAATGAGAGTTGAATTTGCTTCTTTTTGTAGTTTTTAATCAGATGAGCGTTGAAGTGGCATCTTTCTCTACAGTTTTTAATCAGATGAGAGTAGAATTTGCCTCTTTTGTACAGTTTTTAATCAGATGAGAGTTGAATTTGCATCTTTCTATACAGTTTTCATCAGATGTGAGTTGAATTTTCCTCTTTCTATAGTTCTTAATCAGGTGAGAGTTGAATTTGCATCTTTCTGTACAGTTTTTAATATGTGGGTTGAATTTTCCTCCTTTCATAATTCTTTTTTGCATCTTTCTGTACAGTTCTTAATCAGATGTGAGTTGAATTTGCATTTTTCTATACAGTTACTAATCAGACGAGAGTTGAATTTGCATCTTTTTATTCAGTTTTTAATCAGATGTGAGTTTAATTTTCATCTTTTCGTAGTTCTTAATCAGATGTGAGTTGAATTTGCATCTTTTTGTACAGTTTTTAATCAGATGTGAGTTTAATTTTCATCTTTTCGTAGTTCTTAATCAGATGTGAGTTGAATTTGTATCTTTCTTTACAGTTCTTGATCAGATGAGAGTTGTATTTGAATCTTTCTGTACAGTTCTTAATCATCATGCACTGATATCTCGATATCTATGGGATATGTTAATGGTGGTAAATAGAAACCTGAAGCAGTTAAGTTACTGCATTTGCATAATTTAGTCCAAAAAGGAGAGTAAAGGGGAAAATGAAGGTGGATAGCTGTAGCGACAGAGCTGAAAATATAAATGTTGACGTGATCACTTGAATTTAAGGGGCATGTCATAGCTATTGCTAGAATTTGACGTTCTTGTTTCAGATTGCCTGGCCCTTTCTTCCAGGCAAGGGCTCTTGCACACTTGCAAGAGCCTGTAGCGTTAGAACTTGGATTATGATATTAAAGTGGATGGAAGAATAAGAATTATTACAGTTTTATATATAAAATCTTGATGCTTATCAAAAGCTTATTTACGATTTACTCCCTCCAGAAAGATAATTGATTAATATATAAAGAAATCTTTGCTTTTACTCCGGAACAGTACTTTACTATCAATGGCAAAAACACCATAACAACAAAGAATCCTTTGGCGCAAGAACTCATCGGCAGTAGGGCAGGGCTGAGCCACTATGATAAACTGTTAGCTAACACGATGTATCCTTGCATTGGTAAGTTGCAACTCCCACAATTCAACTACTGCAGTATAGATGGTTACATTGATATTACAAATCATTGCAGTGTACTTTATTATCATGGTATATGAGATACTGAACAGAAGGGTAATGAGAAAATGCAATAATCTAATCAATTCTTCTTGAAACCTTTTCCCATCGATTTGCACATCAGCAAATTGGATGACTGCTTGCAGCATAACCACGAACCCTTGTCAGAATGATGGCTACGTAGGACAAGACTGCAACTGTGTTTGTCCCTCTGGAACAAGCGGCTCCAACTGTGAGGTTAAGAATCAAGGCTACTATGGTAATTATGCTAATTCAGGTCTCTTTTGTAGAAGGCTATACAAGCTGCAGGGAGTTGTCTGCCTTGCCGAGAGAGAATAAGATTCAGTACTGAAGTTGCTAAAGGGATCACAGAAGTTACACTGACGATCAATTTAAAGCATTCAGAAACTACATTCAGTACTGTGGGGGCTAGGAGATTTAGCTTAACAGCCCCCACCTGGAGATAAGCTCCAGACAATCTGAACGAACGACGAACGACATCTCTCAGTACTGTGGGGGCTATGATATTTAGCCTAAGAGCCCCCACCTGGAGATAGGCTCCACGCAATCTGAACAAATGACTTCAATCAGTACTGGGGGGGGGCAGCTATAACATTTAGTTTAAGAGCCCCCACCTGGATATAAGCACCAGGCAAGCTGAACGAATGACGAACGACTACACTCAGTACTGTGGGGGCTATGACATTTAGCCTAAGAGCCCCCACCTGGTGATAAGCTCCAGAATATCTGAACGAACGACTTCACTCAGTACTGTGGGGGCTATGAAATTTAGCCTAAGAGCCCGCACCTGGAGATAAGCTCCACGCAATCTGAATGAACGACCAAAGACTTCACTCAGTACGTGGGGGCTATGACATTTAATCTAAGAGCTCCCACCTGGAGATGAGCTCCAGGCAATCTGAATGAATGGCAAACTTCACTCAGTACTTGGGGCTATGACATTTAGCCTAAGAGCCCTCACCTGGAGATAAGCTCCAGGCAATCTGAACGAACGACTTCAATCAGTACTGGGGGACTATGACATTTAGTTTAAGAGCCCCCTCCTGGAGATAAGCACCAGGCAATTTGAACGAATGACTTCACTCACTACTGATGGGCTTTTACAATTACTGTTACAGCTAGATCAGCCATTTGTCCTTAGAGAAGTGGATGTAGACGCAAAAGAAGTGTTTCTTTAATAAATATGTTACTTTATCAGTAGCTTACAGAGGTATACTACATAGAACAACGTACATGTCTCAGGGGAGTCATGATTGTGGTTTGAACAAATTTTCAAAAAATAGGCTACACAAAGTTGGAAAGTAACAGAAAATTTATTCTAAGTTTAGAAACATTATAAGCTACAAAAACTTTACTGCTTGTAAAATCCTACATCAAGTTATAGAGCACTTTATTCTGTGACGTGAATGTATTTAGAAAGAAAAGAGGGCTAGTTGAACGTAGACCATATCAAGTGCATTGTCAATTGAAGTACATTTATTATAAAATCTGTTAAATCCTTGTCATGATAGCAGAGTGTAATACGAATTATTGCAATTAGTGAAAACTATTCTTGGAGTCGAAGATACATTTAGATAAGTTATCTAACATTATGTTTTTGCATTGCAGATAGCCTTCTCTCAGGCTGTTCTGAAAACATCACTGCACCAGGGACGGTAACATCTCCTAACTACCCGAATAGATATCCCTCTGGTAAGTAAACGATGTTGTTGTTGTTGTTATTATTATTATTATTATTATTATTATTACTATTATCATTATTAGTCAAATAAGTGCAGTGACCTGTTGGTAGCGGCCTTGCCTGGTAATCTTCAGACTGGGGTTTGAGTCCCGCTCAAACTCGTTAGTTTCTTTGGTCGCTGCACTCTCGCCATCCACGGGAGATAACGATATGGGGGTTTTGGGAAGTATATAGGAATACATACTGAGTCATCTGCTGCCATAGCCTGGCCCTCGTTGCCCCTAGCTTGGGTGGAGAGAGGTCTTAGGCACTGATCATATGTAATATGGTCAGTCTCTAGGGTATTGTCCTGCTTGATAGGACAATGTCACTGTCTCTTGCCTCTGCCATTCATGAGTGGCCTTTAAACGTATAAGCCTTTAAACTACAACCCTGGTTGGAAAAGCAGAGTGCTACAAGCCCAAAGGATCCAACAAGGAAATAGCCCAGTGGGGAAAGGAAATAAGAAAATAGCAAATAAGCAATATATAAATAATGAAAAAAATAGAATATCTTAAGATCAGTAACAACCTTAAATTAAATCAGTCATGTATGAACAAAAATAATAGACTTAAGATCGTTCCACAATCTGGTCACACCTGGAAAAAATACTTCTAGAATACTGTGTAATATTGTGCCTTTTGATGAAAGCATGGCTATTACAATTGACTTTCTATTCACAGTGCTCATTATTTCACAATCAGTTAATCGTGTATCTTCTTCAATTAACGAACTTTTTTCCCATTTTTGTATGGGGTAAGCACGGTTACCTTCTTTTTTAAGGCTTTTGCTTTGTCTTTGGAGTAGACCATAGTCCCAATTGACTGTCCTGCCTGACATCGCTTAGATCACAGTAGCGTATGGTCATGTATTGTAGCAGTCACCAGTGTCCTTCCTCCCAGCAGCGAGGAGTCCTAGCACGGTTAAGTCAACAGTTTGAGACTTGTGAAATGTCTATTATATTTTTTAGGTGTTGGAATCACTTTGTTTGTGCGTGTATCAGTCTGTAACACCTTTTTGCTTTAGTCTACCTATCTGTTGATTACATATCATAATCCTGAGGTTTCTTACATGGATAGCAACGGGTCCGCCTCTCTGACTAGTCGGCTGCAGATTTGAACCTGCGCCACAGATTTCTACGAAGTCTGAGCTTGTTGCCCTAACCGACTTAGCCATTGAGGCTCTTCAGTTAAGAGAGTATCATATGAATTTAAATAATACATGTGTTACTATCTCTTAATAAGTGATTATTTATATGTCTTACCTTAATGCATCAGGTAAATGTATTCGATAGAATGTTACACCAAATGGAAGATCTAAACATTGACATGTGATTTACACCAAACGTCTGGAGAAATAAAAGACAAGATAAGTCAATTCTCTTCTGTCCTCATACACCTGACAGCACTGGGATTACCAAACAATTCCTCTTCACTCAAGGGGTTAACTACTTCTTTTTGGTAAGTGTAGAAGAGACTCTTTAGTTATGGTAAGCAGCTCTTCTAGGTGAAGGGCACTCCAAAATCAAACCATTGTTCTCTAGTCTTGGATTGTGCCATAGCCACTGCACCATGTTCTTCAACAGTCTTGGATTACAGTTCTTCTTGCTTGGGGGTGCACATAGACACACTATTCTATCTTGTTTCTCTTCCTCTTGTTCTTTTCAAGTTTTTGTATTTTATTTATAAAAGATCTAATTTAATGTTGTTACTGTTCTTAAAATATTGTTCAGTACCTTTATTTTTAATTTATTTATTTTCTTGTTTTCTTTCCACACTGGGCTAATTTTTCCTGTTGGAACCCTTGGGCTTATAGCATCCTGCCTTTCCAACTATGCTTGTAGCTCAAATTGTAATAATGATCACTGCAATAGTCCTTTCTCATGCAATCCACCAACACCACTGTTAGAAAGTTTGATAGGTTCGTCAACGAAGAAAATTGAGGGTTCTATACGCCATCAACAAGTTCCTGTAATTAAAAATTCACACATTATAATAATGTTACATTCAATACAAAGAAAGAAGCTCATGTACAATTTTAAATACTACATCATAATCAGATCTGGTTAATAGCAAGTCCAAAGCTGTGGTAACATTATACGTCTGCCTGATCTGTAACGAAAGTGGACAATTTTCAATTACATGAATCTCTGTCTTTAGTGCCTGCAACCTCACCATCCGCACCCTAGACTGGGGATCAAGTCCCACTCAAACTTGATAGTTTCTTTAGTGCCTGAAACCTCACCATCCTTGTGAGTTAAGGAGGGGGGGGGGGGCGGGGGCGGCCGAGCGGTCGTTTGGGGGAGCCTGTGGATCTACCTGCTGATCATCAGTAGCCATTGCTTGGCCCTCCCTGGTCCTAATTTGGGTGGAGAGGGGGCTTGGGCACTGATCAAATGTATATATGATCAGTCTTAAGGACATTGTCCTGCTTGATAGGGCAATGTTATTGCCCCTTGACCCTGCGATTCATGAGCGGCCTTTAAACCTTTAAAAGTAATATGAATAGTAGGCTTAAAATCTTCTCTTTCTACCTTGTTCCACAGGTCTGAAATGTGTGAAATGGATCCAGGCTCCTGAGTGCAACACTGTGAAAATAACGTTCAATGGTTTTCAGCTTTATAAAAGGAACGCTTATTGTAACAGTAACGAATGCTGTTATTTCGACCGCCTGGAGATAAGGACGACCAACCTCACTGTTGGTGATGTGTAAGAACTTAAATGCTGTTGTTGTTGTAGAATAAAATTGTATTTTTTTGCCATAGCGTTTCAAAAGCTAAATTCGCCTAGAAACAGATAGGGCATATGGTCAGCCCTTTTAAAAGAAAGCTATGCCACGTAAATTTGGCCAGCAATAGAGTTTTATGGTATCAATAATGAATTTAGGTAAATAACGCTGTCTTTATGCTTGCAGCTACTGCGACCAAGATATTGCTGTCGGTACAGACTTCACATCGCCAAGTAATCAAATGATCCTCTACTTCAAGACAGCAACGAATTATCACACTGGGTGGTCTATTAATGTCACATTCGTTCCAACCGCTTCGTGCCAGTAAGATTTCTTCAATACTTATTTCTGGCAAAGTGAAACTGAGTTCCTTTGAAATTTTTGGCTCGCTGTTAACACAAGCGATGAATGCCAATCATCTTTGTTACTAAGTGGACTCATCCAGTTTCATTCTACACATATTCTGCATTAATTTCCCAAGTTTTCTCTTCATCAAGTTAAAAAGATAGCTCATACTCGTTTATATTATTCAAACGACCATGAGTTTCCTAATAAATTTTCCAGCCCCTTCAGCAGTTGACCACACATGCAGGTCATTGTTATGCAAGAGTCCATGCTGGGATAAACCGGCTTAATCCAAAGCATACAATTCACCATTTGACTTCTTTAGTAGATTTGCAGTTGCCAGATACTTTTTATGAATGTTCCTTGGGGCTATCTTATGTATTTTTATTAGTTTATTAATCCATGGATGTTAGATGATTAATAAAAAAAAAAAAAAACCTATAATTAACTGTATATTACCAACAACTTCCCGTTACTCTGACAATGTTCTCAAAATTACCCATATATAGATAGATAGATTGGTTGATGAAAAATCTCTAGGCCTCTAGTATTTGAAAAACATATGTTATAACTGATACCATAACATCTATACATGTCATCTATTGAACCATCAAGGTAATCATTACTATTTTTCCAGATATTTCCACGTTTTCTAGGGAAAATTTTCATGTTGCTAGCTTAAGCCCTTCTCTGGTGTCTTATTTAAGCCCACTAATGGGTCCGTGACTACTAGTCTAAGAGATAAGCTCGGGGCAATCTTGGTGTGTGCGTAGGTGAGCCAACTGAATCAGGAAGTAAGCAGAGTAACATTGAGCAATGCTTCTTGGTGAATAGGTTAGGCACACCATCTGAGAAAAAGCTTGTAGTACAGCAAGAGTCAATTTGCAACATATGGACAAGAGTTCTCTGAAGAGGCAGCTTCTATTCCGACTAAGACTCCTCCTTCATATCCACTTATCTATTTTCTCAGGCAATTCTTCTTCTTCTTCTTCTTCTTGGCAACTTATAATGGCTGCTTTCTTAATCTTACAATAGAGAGGGTGAACATCAGTGCATACCAGGTTATTGTCTTGGGAATTTTGGTGTATGATATCTGCTTTTGTAAGAAGGCAAGAAGAAAGATAATTTGTAAATGATGTATCTTAATTTCAACAGGCCAGATACAACGTCAACAAGCACGTCCACCAGCACAAGTACTTCCACCAGCACAAGTACTTCCACCAGCACAAGTACTTCCCCCAGCACAAGTACTTCCACCAGCACAAGTACTTCCCCCAGCACAAGTACTTCCACCAGCACAAGTACTTCCCCAAGCACAAGTACTTCCACCAGCACAAGTACTTCCACTAGTACAAGTACTTCTACCAGCACAAGTACTTCCACTAGTACAAGTACTTCCACCAGCACAAGTACTTCTACCAGTCCAAGTACATCAACCAGCACAACAACAACTCCACCTAGCAATGGTCCTTGTAATATCCAGCAGTTGGGATCAAATAAATTCCAATGGACTTCCCCTAACTTTGGCAATGGCAATTACCCTAACAATCAGCCTTGCACGCTTGCCATGTCTTCAGTAAGTCTTGTCACACAATAGGCAACAGTGAGCAAGTTCCTTTAAAAAACATCTATAGTCGCCGCAAAGTTTCCGGGCAAAACAAGCCTCGTATCTGATCACGTCATAGTCAATCAAGTTGTCTCTCACGTTACCGGCGGTCACAATACACCCCTTACTAATTTCAAACTATACATACTTATATTCACTTTAAGGGGATGTGTTGTGACTGCTGTTAATGCGGGAGACAACATGATTGGCTATGACATCATCAGGTCAGGAGTTGGGGCTTGGATGACATGATTGGCTATGACGTCATCAGGGGTTGGACTTGGACGACATGATTGGCTATGACGTCATCAGGGGGTGGGGCTTGGGAGACATGATTAGCTATGACATCATCAGAGGGAGGGACTTATTTCGCCCGAAATCTCTGCGGCGACTACAGTATGCTCCAAGTAAATGTTGAATTCGAACCCTGCCTAATAAAAAGGTTATTACGATCATGAATATCTCAGAAATTTAAAATCTAATTTTCCTTTTCTCAACAGTACTGCATGCTGCTGGTAGCTGTGCTATGTTGGGTTTTCTTTTCTTTGTATTTTGCTCTACCTATCATGACCAACACAGCTCAGCTACTGGTGGCGTGTAGTACTGTTGAGAAATGGAAAATTAGAGCAATTGAAAAGGTCAACTATAAAATTAATGCCTCTATGGCAGCTGTAATCTTCAGTAAATTTTCAGGGTAAGAATTGATTATAATGTATATATATATATATATATATATATATATATATATATATATATATATATATATATATATATACACACACATATATATATATATATATATATATATATATATATATATATATGTGTGTATATAGCCTACATACATACATATATATATATATATATATATATATATATATATATATATATATATATATATATATATATATATATATATATATTTAGTATATATGTCTATATATGTAAATATCACCCACGAAATGCATTTAATACCGAATTCTATCTTGGGAAATACATATCCACTTGGAATTCATTTTATGGTAACAGCTTCTGGCCGGGTGGTGATTCGAACCACCACCTGTACGGCTAGAAACTATGCTTGTTACCATAAAATGAATTCCAAGTGGATATGTATTTCCCAAGATAGAATTCGGTATTAAATGCATTTCGTGGGTGATATTTACATTAATTAAAATCACGTGTGCTTGTGATATATGTTCATGTCTATATATGTCTATATATAGCTTATATTGTATATATATATATATATATACACATATATATATATTCATATATATATATATATATATATATATATATATACATATATATATTATCAGCCGTTACTAGTCCACTGCAGAACAAAGGCCTCAGACATGTCTTTCTACTTATGTCATTTTGTGGTCTTTCTAATGCCAGTCCACACCCACAAACTTTCTTAGTTCGTCCATCCACCGTCCTCTCCTCATTCCCCTACTTCTTTTGCAATATATGTGTGTGTACATTTGTGTGTGTAAGTACACATACACACACATGCACATACACACACACATACACACACACACACACACACACATATATATATATATATATATATATATATATATATATATATATATATATATATATATATATATATACAGTATATTCTCATGTGACAGCCTTAACAATCAGTCTTCAACTGATTCATTTGATTAGTGGATAGAATTCAATATCAAATAACATTGAGGTTGTTATTTACATGCTTGTGAATATATATGAATATCGTTATGCGGCATTATATGTTTTGTAATAATTCAAGTGTTATATTTTCAGACGACGCCAATGTGGACTAGGGTAATACTGAATACATTCAGTCTGGGCCGCTATGATAAAGTAAAACTCGAACGACCAACACTTTCGCCATTGATGTGAGTAATATTAGCCTTACTTAATTTCTGTGCCACCCCATAAAAGCCAGCCTAAGGCTGTAAAGTACCCAACATGATGTGCACTTCTACTATTCCCATCTCCTCTATTATCCCATCCACCCCACATAATTCCATCTTTTAGGGTTTTGGAGGCCTACTGGAAGCGTTCCGGCCTGGTGTTTGCCGTACTGGGATCCCAGTCATGCTTAGACTTGATAGTTTCTTTAGTGTCTGCAATCTCACCATCCTTGTGGGCTAAAGGTGGGGGCTTTACATGGGCCTATAGGTCTGCCCGCCGAAACATCAATTAGAAGCGTCCCGACCTGATGCTTGCCGGACTTGGATTCGAGTCACGCTCAAACTTGATAGTTTCTTTAATGGCTGCAATCTCACAATCCTTGTGAGCTAAGGATAAGGGCTTTGTGGGAGCCTATATGTCTACCCACAGAGTCATCAGCAGCCCTTATGTGGCTCTCCCTGGTCCTAGCTTGGCAGAGAGAGGGCTTAGGCAGTGATCATATGTGTATACGGACAGTCTCTAGGGTAATGTCATTCTCCCTAGCCTCTTCCATTTATGTACAGACCTTTAAAGGATTAGGAACTGGGTCATCTAAAAACTCATCTACTCATCCTTTTACCTACATGAAACGTTTCATTGATTCTGCATGTCCTCATATACTTTATCTCATACATATGCATTAAGTCTATGCTTAAATCTTATGCACTCACTCTTATATCTCTAACTTACCCTAACCTAACCTAATCAACTTATATCTATCCCAACCAGCCTAGCATAACCTATCCTAATCTAAACTAACCCAAGCAACCTAGTATAACCTAACCTAATGTAAACTAATCAAACCTACCCAAGCTTAGCCTAACCATAAAAGTTTAAAGGTAGTTTGAAAGTTATTTTTTTTAGGTTAATATATGCTATGTGCACTCTTATCCATTTAATCAGCAACTTGTTACATCGCTGGCAATTCATAAACTCATCATAATCCTGGCCTAAATTCTCAGTGTCCTAAGACTTAAATGACGGAGCATTTACATAAGATTTCCTAACCTAGACTGAAATTCAATTTCTCATTGCTACTTTCCTTCCCATAGTCTGAGAGGCTCCAAGACTGGTGTTAGGACACTTCCGTCGTCAAACTTCTTAGCTGAATTCTTCAACAGCCCGACCAAAAATGGAATTGGGTTTGATATCACATTTGAAGTCAAGTCGACCAACTGCCATCAGGTAAGATAATTTTTGGAAATTATTATTGTTATTATTACTGGCTCAGCTACAACCCTAGTTGGAAAAGCAGGATGGTGCCAAGGGTTCCACCAGGGAAAAATAGCCCTGCGAGGAAAGGAAATAAATAAATTACAAGGGAAGTAATGAACAATTTAAATTAAATACTTGAGAACTGTTACCACATTAAAACAAATCCTTTAGATATAAACTATAAAAACTTAAAAAAGGAAGAGAAATTAGATAGAATAGTGTGCCCAAACAAGAGAACTCTACCCAAAGGCAGTGGAAGACAATGGTACAGAGGCTATGGCACTACCCAAGATTATTATTATTTTTACTTGCTAAGCTACAACCCTAGTTGAAAAAACAGGATGTTATAAGCCCAATGGTTCCAACAGAGAAAATAGCCCAGTGAGGAAAGGAAATAATTAAAGAACAATCAAAATAGAATATTTTAAGAACAGTAACAACAGTAAATAAATCATTTATAAGTAAAATATAAAACCTTGAAAAAGTTAGAGAAATAAGATAGAATAGTGTGCCCAAGTGTACCCTCAAGCAAGAGAACTCCAATATGCCTTATGGTTCCCCATAGAGCCCAGTTCCAGCTAATTCCACATTACAGAAGTTGCTGTATTGTAGTCAAGTGTTTTAATACTTGGTGTAACTCAATCCTAGTCTGTGCCTCTTAAATTACTGCAGTTTGCTTACACTTCTCTCTCTCTCTCTCTCTCTCTCTCTCTCTCTCTCTCTCTCTCTCTCTCTCTCTCTCTCTCTCTCTTAGATATTAAAAGGAATTGAAAAGATTCAACACCACTCAATGTGGTTATTTCTTTACATTCAAAATATCAAATACATGGAACAGACTTCCAGCGGATGTAGTGAACAGTAGCGCGGTAAACTAACTCGAGAATAAGTTAGACAAGGTGATAGAAACTCTGAACGTTTAAACTAATTCAATCTACCCCAAAGTACGTGTAGACTATGGGGATGGACTAGACTTTGGGACATCCAAAATCCTTGCAGCTCTCTCTCTCTCTCTCTCTCTCTCTCTCTCTCTCTCTCTCTCTCTCTCTCTCTCTCTCTCTCTCTCTCTCTAAAAACTTATATTGTGTATTATCTAAGAAATATAGTTTTGCATCTCTGAAATTCTTCATTAACCGTTTCATTTCCCTCCGAATATTTACAGTTAATCACTGCAACTGCCGTCGGAGAATCGGGCATAATAGCGGCACCAGTGAGCCCCAACTATGCCTGGCAGAAGAAAGCATGTGAATTCTGGATCAGAGTAAGTCAAAATCTTCTGAATTCCCCGGATCAGAGTAAGTCAAGCTCTTCTGAATTCCCTGGATCAGAGTAAGTCAAGCTCTTCCTAATTCCCTGGATCAGAGTAAGTCAAGCTCTTCTGAATTCCCTGGATCAGAGTAAGTAAAGCTCTTTCTAATTCCCTGGATCAGTGTAAGTCAAGCTCTTCTGAATTCCCTGGATCAGAGTAAGTCAAGCTCTTCCTAATTCCCTGGATCAGAGTAAGTCAAGCTCTTCTTAATTCCCTGAATCAGAGTAAGTCAAGCTCTTCCTAATTCCCTGGATCAGAGTAAGTCAAGCTCTTCTGAATTTCCTTTGAATCATTTCCATTAGCCCATTAACCTCAAAGCTCCGCCCTTTATCACCACCCAAACCTCTACATTACACCAACGCTAAAGATTTCTTTCCAAAAGTAGGCCTAATCCATCTTTTTCCATCCATCAGCTTTCGATTTCTCCCATACGGAGGGGCTTTAGGGAAGCCTTAAACCCTTTACCTCAAAACCTAGCCCTTTACCAACCCCCCAAAACCTCTATATTACACCAAGGCTAAAAACATAAAAAGTATACTTAATCCATCTTTTTTCATTCATCTGCCCCCCCATC
>NC_090728.1:191764395-191786895 GCF_036898095.1 Palaemon carinicauda | reverse complement strand
ATGCCTGGAATATGATCATTTTTATCACAACGCGGGCAACTGCGGATTGGTGATGGTGGGAGACTTTAGTCTGATCGCTCACAGCAAACCAACCTAGTATGGGTGCCCTGAATAGTACAGCTTTGCTGATCATGGCATACATTCCTACTGCTGTATATATCATAACATTTATAATGCAAGCAAAAATCGTTATATCTATAGGCCTATTCTTGTCATTTATTCTAAATTTTCGTCTTTGTAACTGTTACAGTTCTCATTGGCCTTTGAATCTACTGAAATATATAAGAAAAATAGGATAAAAATAAGAATATTCACCTCATAAACGTTATATTTTAAGTAAATGAACTTGAATGCACAGGCATATTTATGAAAAGAATATTAAGGCATCACTTTCTTTTGTTAAAAACAAACGACATTCGAATATTAGAAAAATATAAATGCATCTTGGATGAAAAGCCACAAGTTTGGGAAATCATAAATACGAAAAAAACGTATTTATTGAAATAACGTTAGGATAATTAGGATATGTGAACGTTCAAATTTAGCATTGGACTCTCATTCACGAGAATTCGCGAGATTTGATAGGCCTATTCTTACCAAGTCCATTATTATTATTATTATTATTATTATTATTATTATTATTATTATTATCATTATTATTATTATTATTATTATTATTATTATGAACGTTCACCTCAACACTGGACTCATCTCACGAGAATTCGCGATATTTATCCGGCTTGCCCTTACCAGGTTTACCCGGCTTTTCCGGCTTTTCCGGCTTACCAGGCTTCACCGGCTTAGACTCATTGCTCTCCTCTGAAATTGATTCGCTAGAACTACCAGAATTAGACTCCTCAGATTGGGAAATAAACCCAGATTTCCTAACCACAGTCCATACAGCCTTGAAGCCAGATTTGCGCTGCTTGGAGAAGAAGAGGATATTCATTTTATTCCCGCTGGAGAGGAACTCGTTGGCCAACGGTTTCTTAAACTGGCTGAATCTGCAGTACTGGAAGCTGCTGGAGGTTGGATAACTCGCGTCCCCGTCTGTGTTAATGATGATTTCGTTGTCTTCACAGTTCTGGTCTAGTTTGATTTTGGCGAGTTCCAGTCTGATCTTCTTTCCAGGAGGAGCCTGGAAATGGCAAATAGAAGATGTGTGATGTATTCTGTTAGATAGACCCATGGTCTAATGTAGTTGTATTGCTATTTAGCATTTTAGAAGCAATAACTGCCATGATTATAAACACAGTATAAGGACTTCAAAAGATGAATTTAAGAACACTATAGTATTTATGCTATTATGAAATACATTGCAATTAATAAATATAATTCCTCGTACTCTTTGAATTCGCCTTTTTTATGATTCCCAATAAACCACAAACAAGAATCAGAACAAAAGAAACAATGCTGTTTTTTTAATGAGCCACAGAAAACCGAGAAACATACCCTGATCCACCATTCACAGGCTTTACTCTCCCAAGCATCGTTGGGTTGAGATGGTGTCACTATCTTATCCGAAGTTCCAAGACCTCCGGTTGTGATGAGCTGAGAGAGAGAGAGAGAGAGAGAGAGAGAGAGTGAGAGAGAGAGAGAGAGAGAGAGATTATTACAAATTTCGTAACTGTATTAATGTAATAAAACCTTCGTGGTTTAATAGACCTAAGGCAATTCAACATAGCCTTGGCAAGAAAATGTTATGTAATTATTATTGTTATTACTAGCCAAGTCACAACCCTAGTTGGAAAAGCCAGATGCTATAAGCCCGAGGGCTCCAATAGGGAATAATAGCCCAGTGAGGAAAGGAAATAAGGAAATAATTAATGATGGGAACAAATTAACAATAAATCATTGTAAAACCAGTAACAACGTCAAAACAGATATGTCATATATAAACTATAATTTGCTCATAGACTTTAGGTTATTATATTCGTATTATTATTTTTCAATATATTCAAAATATATCTAAATACACAAATATTCATACACAAATTATGCAATAAGAAAAATGGCTTAGGTAGAGAGGGGTTCGAACGCTGGACAAATGTATATACCGTGAGTGACATTGTCACTGCCCCTTGCTTCTGCCACTCATGAGCGACCTTTGAACCCATGAAATTTTAAACCTTTAAACCTATAAAACTTTAAACCTTCGAAACTACATTTAAACCTTTAAAAGTTTAAACCTTCAAAACTACATTTTAACCTTTATTTGAACCCATAAAATTCTGAACCTTTAAACCTATAAAATTTTAAACTTTCAAAACTACATTTAAACCTTTAAAACTTTAAACCTTCAAAACTACTACATTTATAACTTTAAAAGTTTAAACCTATAAACCTTTAAACCTATAAACCTTTAAAACTTTAAACTTTCAAAACTACATTTAAACCTTTAAAAGTTTAAACCTTTAAACCTATAAACTTTTATACCTATAGACCTTTAAAACTTTAAACCTTCAAAACTACATTTAAACCTTTAAACCTATAAACCTTTAAAACTTTAAACTTTTAAACCTTTAAAAGTTTAAACCTTCAAAACTAAATTTAAACCTTTAAAAGTTTAAACTTTCAAAACTACATTTAAACCTTTAAAAGTTTAAACCTTTAAACCTATAAACTTTTATACCTATAAACCTTTAAAACTTTAAACCTTCAAAACTACATTTAAACCTTTAAACCTATAAACCTTTAAAACTTTAAACTTTTAAACCTTTAAAAGTTTAAACCTTCAAAACTAAATTTAAACCTTTAAAAGTTTAAACCTTCAAAACTAAATTTAAACCTTTGAAACTTTAAAACTTTTGACCTATACATCTTTAAACCTTTAAAACTTTAAACCTTCATAACTAAATTTAAACCTTTAAAAGTTTAAACCTTCAAAACTAAATTTAAACCTTTAAAAGTTTAAACCCTTAAACCTATAAACTTTTAAACATTTAAAACTTTAAATCTTTAAAACTTTAAACCATCAAAACTAAATTCAAACCGTTAAAACTTTAAACCTACAAAACTATAAACCTTTAAACCTTCAAAACTATATTTAAACCTTTAAAAGTTTAAACCTTCAAAACTAAATTTAAACCTTTAAACCCTAAAACCTTTAAAAATACCTTGTGACATTCAGAAGATTCTCGAGATATGGTGATGCTAAACCCTGGCGAATTGAGAGAACCATCACTGAAAAACTCTGCTTTGAAGTTGTAAGAAGGAAGTCTGATATCCCCATCCTTGGAGCCACAGAACCTAGAAGGATTAAATCCATTGGAGCAAACTTATGAAAAGGCAATTTAAAGCATAAGCCAGAGGTATAGAGCAATGGCCAGAAGTTCCAGCCATTTTGGTTAAAATCTTTATATCTTGGACTGAGTATTTAGATATAGTATGTAAAGTGCTTTTAATAACTGGCTCCAGGCTTGGTTTTTATATATTAAGATTCAAAGTGTCTGATCCTTTAAGATAGCTAAAATCACTGGATACAAAACACTATGCACTCACTATACACCCTCTACAACATTTACCAAGCATCCAAAAGGATATAATCACCTCCATATCTTACTAAGACAGACTATAACGTTTACACTTCTTCCAAAAGGATAAAATCACTGCCAGATCTTAAACTCAGACAGACTCTATAACGTTTACACTTCTTCCAAAAGGATAAAATCACTGCCAGATCTTACTCAGACAGACTCTATAACGTTTACACTTCTTCCAGAAGGATAAAATCACTGCCAGATCTTACTCAGACAGCCTCTATAACGTTTACACTTCTTCCAGAAGACTAAAATCACTGCCATATCTTACTCAGACAGCCTCTATAACCTTTACACTTCTTCCGGAAGGATGGATAAAATCACTGCCTTATCTTAATCAGACAGCCTCTATAACGTTTACACTTCTTCCAAAAGGATAAAATCACAAGCAGATCTTACTCAGACAGCGTCTATAACGTTTACACTTCTTCCAAAAAGCTAAAATCACTGTTAGATCTTACTCAGACAGCCTCTATAACGTTCACACTTCTTCCAGAAATCTAAAATCACTGCCAGATCTTACTCAGACAGCCTCTATAATGTTTACACTTCTTCCAGAAAGCTAAAATCACTGCCAGATCTTACTCAGACAGCGTCTATAACGTTTACACTTCTTCCGGAAGGATAAAATCACTGCCTTATCTTACTCAGACAGCCTCTATAACTGATTACACTTCCTTCAGAAGGCTAAAGTCACTGCCAGATCTTACTCAGACAGCGTCTATAACGTTTACACTTCTTCCAGAAGGCTAAAATCACTGGCAGATCTTACTCAGACAGCGTCTATAACGTTTACACTTCTTCCAAAAAGCTAAAATCACTGTTAGATCTTACCCAGACAGCCTCTATAACGTTCACACTTCTTCCAGAAATCTAAAATCACTGCCAGATCTTACTCAGACAGCCTCTATAATGTTTACACTTCTTCCAGAAAGCTAAAATCACTGCCAGATCTTACTCAGACAGCGTCTATAACGTTTACACTTCTTCCGGAAGGATAAAATCACTGGCAGATCTTACTCAGACAGCCTCTATAACTGTTTTACACTTCCTTCAGAAGGCTAAAGTCACCGTCAGATCTTACTCAGACAGCCTCTATAACGTTTACACCTCTTCCAGAAGGCTAAAATCACTGGCAGATTTTACTCAGACAGCCTCTATATCCATAGAAATCTTTAAAGATTAGTTTTTGTTTTATGTAAATTTTTGTATCTTAGGGGCTATCCAGGACCCCTTTCTCAGCCGACTTTTAAACAATGTCTGCACTTATACGAAAGCACCTTTACAGTCTTTAAACACAGTTTGTTTCGTGCAAAGTGCAATTACATATCCAAACAAACATGGAATTATTAATGACAAATAAGAGCTTGTTTAACCAATAAGAAAATAAACAGTAAATAAAAGACCACCAACTTTTGTTCGCCGAAGTACGGAATCGACTTGAAAGACACATAATCGAAGCAGACTTTCCGTTTCATTTTCAAAGCAGATTCTAAGCTGAAGCTGTTGAAGGTGACGCGGGCCCAGGATGGTTCGGGCTGTTGAGAGTAAGACCAAAGACTGAGAATTAGAGTAAGGTCAAAAGTTGAGAGTTAGAGTAAGAACAAAGACTGGGAATTAAAGTAAAGCCAGAAGTTGAGAATTATAGTAAGGCCAAAGACTGAGAATTAGAGTAAGGTCAAAGATAGAGAATTATAGAAAGATCAAATACTCTGAATTAGAGTAAGGCCAAAGGTTGACAATAAGATTAAGACCAAAGACAGATTTAGAGTAAGGCCAAAGGTTGAGAATTATGGTAAGTGTACAAAGACTGAGAAGGCTATATGGATTGATGTATGGATAGATGGATAAATATATTCACATACAAGTTTAAAAAGAAGAAAAACTAAAAAAGCCGACGTATACTCACAGACGAGCGGGACAAGGCACAGAATGCATTTGAAGGGTAATTTCCCATACCAAAGTTTGGAGAAGTCCAGAGGACTTCTGTATCGCTAATAACCTTTACTCCACAACCTCCACTTGTTGGCCTGGTTGTAGTACCAATTGTAAAAGGTGTACTTGTATTTGTTGTAGGTGTGGTTGTTGTTGTTGTTGTTGTAATCTCAGTAGTTGTTGTAGGGGTGGTGGTTGTAGGGGTGGTGGTTGTGGTTTTTATGGTTGCAGTTGGAGCTGTGGTGAGCAGAGGAGGCCGTGTGAATGAAAATCCAGCTGTAGTGAGAGGAGTCTGTGTTGCATTAGAAGAGGAGGTAGTTGTTGTAGGTTCTGGTGTAGTAGTGGTGGTAGTTGTTGAAGGTTCCTGTGGGGTAGTGGTGGCAGTTGTTGTAGGTTCTGGTGGGGTAGTGGTAGTAGTTGTTGTAGGCTCTGGTGTTGTAATGGTGGCAGTTGTTGTAGGTTCAGGTGTGGTAGTGGTGGTAGTTGTTGTAGGTTCATGTGTGGTAGTGGTGGCAGTTGTTGTAGGTTCTGGTGTTGTAGTGGTGGTGGTTGTTGTAGGTTCTTGTGTGGTAGTGGTAGTAGTTGTTGTAGGTTCTGGTGTTGTAATGGTGGCAGTTGTTGTAGGTTCAGGTGTGGTAGTGGTGGTAGTTGTTGTAGGTTCATGTGTGGTAGTGGTGGCAGTTGTTGTAGGTTCTGGTGTTGTAGTGGTGGTAGTTGTTGTAGGTTCTGGTGTTGTAATGGTGGCAGTTGTTGTAGGTTCTGGTGTTGTAGTGGTGGTAGTTGTTGTAGGTTCTGGTGTTGTAATGGTGGCAGTTGTTGTAGGTTCTTGTGTGGTAGTGGTGGTAGTTGTTGTAGATTCAGGTGTGGTAGTGGTGGTAGTTGTAGGTTCTGGTGTGGTAGTGGTGGCAGTTGTTGTAGGTTCTTGTGTTGTAGTGGTGGTAGTTGTTGTAGGTTCTGGTGTGGTAGTGGTGGCAGTTGTTGTAGGTTCTTGTGTTGTAGTGGTGGTAGTTGTTGTAGGTTCTTGTGTGGTAGTGGTGGTAGTTGTTGTAGATTCAGGTGTGGTAGTGGTGGTAGTTGTAGGTTCTGGTGTGGTAGTGGTGGCAGTTGTTGTAGGTTCTTGTGTTGTAGTGGTGGTAGTTGTTGTAGGTTCTGGTGTTGTAGTGGTGGTAGTTGTTGTAGGTTCTGGTGTTGTAATGGTGGCAGTTGTTGTAGGTTCTTGTGTGGTAGTGGTGGTAGTTGTTGTAGATTCAGGTGTGGTAGTGGTGGTAGTTGTAGGTTCTGGTGTGGTAGTGGGGGTAGTTGTTGTAGATTCAGGTGTGGTAGTGGTGGTAGTTGTTGTAGGTTCTGGTGTGGTAGTGGTGGCAGTTGTTGTAGGTTCTTGTGTTGTAGTGGTGGTAGTTGTTGTAGGTTCTGGTGTTGTAATGGTGGCAGTTGTTGTAGGTTCTTGTGTGGTAGTGGTGGTAGTTGTTGTAGATTCAGGTGTGGTAGTGGTGGTAGTTGTAGGTTCTGGTGTGGTAGTGGTGGCAGTTGTTGTAGGTTCTTGTGTTGTAGTGGTGGTAGTTGTTGTAAGTTCTGGTGTTGTAATAGTGGTAGTTGTTATAGCTTCTGGTGTTGTAATGGTGGTAGTAGTTGTAGCTTCTGGTGTGGTAGAGGTGGTGGAAGTTGTAGGTTCTGGTGTTGAAATGGTGGTAGTGGTTGTAGGTTCTGTTGTTGTAATGGTAGTAGTGGTTGTAGATTCTGGTGTTGTAATGGTGGTAGTGGTTGTAGGTTCTGGTGTTGTAATGGTGGTAGTTGTTGAAGGCTCTGGTGTGGTAGTGGAGGTAGTAGTTGTAGCTTCTGGTGTGGTAGAGGTGGTGGAGATTGTAGGTTCTGGTGTTGTAATAGTGGTAGTTGTTATAGCTTCTGGTGTTGTAATAGTGGTAGTAGTTGTAGCTTCTGGTGTGGTAGAGGTGGTGGAAGTTGTAGGTTCTGGTGTTGTAATAGTGGTAGTTGTTATAGCTTCTGGTGTGGTAAAGGTGGTGGAAGTTGTAGGTTCTGGTGTTGTAATGGTGGTAGTGGTTGTAGGTTCTGGTGTTGTAATGGTGGTAGTAGTTGTAGTTTCTGGTGTTGTAATGGTGGTATTGGTTGTAAGTTCCGGTGTTGTAATGGTGGTAGTGGTTGTAGGTTCTGGTGTTGTAATGGTGGTAGTTGTTGTAAGTTCTGGTGTGGTAGTGGAGGTAGTAGTTGTAGCTTCTGGTGTGGTAGATGTGGTGGAGGTTGTAGGTTCTGGTGTTGTAATAGTGGTAGTTGTTATAGCTTCTGGTTTGGTAGAGGTGGTGGAAGTTGTAGCTTCTGGTGTTGTAGCGGTGGTAGTGGTTGTAGGTTCTGGTGTTGTAATGGTGGTAGTGGTTGTAGGTTCTGGTGTTGTAATGGTGGTAGTGGATATAGGTTCTAGTGTTGTAATGGTAGTAGTAGTTGCAGCTTCTGGTGTTGTAATGGTGGTAGTGGTTGTAGGTTCTGGTGTTGTAATGGTGGTAGTGGTTGTAGGTTTTGGTGTTGTGATGGTAGTAGTAGTTGCAGCTTCTGGTGTTGTAATGGTGGTAGTGGTTGTTAGTTCGGGTGTTGTGATGGTGGTAGTGGTTGTAGGTTCTGGTGTTGTAATGGTAGTAGTGGTTGTAGGTTCTGGTGTTGTGATGGTAGTAGTAGTTGCAGCTTCTGGTGTTGTAATTGTGGTAGTTGTTATAGCTTCTGGTGCGGTATAGGTGGTGGAAGTTGTAGGTTCTAGTGTTGTAATGGTGGTAGTGGTTGTAGGTTCTGGTGTTGTGATGGTAATAGTAGTTGCAGCTTCCGGTGTTGTAATAGTGGTAGTTGTTATAGCTTCTGGTGTGGTAAAGGTGGTGGAAGTTGTAGGTTCTGGTGTTGTAACAGTGTTAGTGGTTGTAGGTTCTGGTGTTGTGATGGTAGTAGTAGTTGCAGCTTCTGGTGTTGTAATGGTGGTAGTGGTTGTAGGTTCTGGTGTTGTGATGGTAGTAGTGGTTGTAGGTTCTGGTGTTGTGATGGTAGTAGTAGTTGCAGCTTCTGGTGTTGTAATGGTGGTAGTGGATGTAAGTTCTGGTGTTGTGATGGTGGTAGTGGTTGTAGGTTCTGGTATTGTGATGGTGGTAGTGGTTGTAGGTTCTGGTGTTGTAATGGTGGTAATTGTTATAGCTTCTGGTGTTGTAATGGTGGTAGTGGTTGTAGGTTCTGGTGTTGTAATGGTGGTAGTGGTTGTAGATTCTGGTGTTGTGATGGTGGTAGTAGTTGTAGGTTCTGGTGTTGTGATGGTGGTAGTGGTTGTAGGTTCTGGTGTTGTAATGGTGGTAGTGGTTGTAGGTTCTGGTGTTGTAATGGTGGTAGTGGTTGTAGGTTCTGGTGTTGTGATGGTAGTAGTAGTTGCAGCTTCTGGTGTTGTAATGGTGGTAGTGGTTGTAGGTTCTGGTGTTGTAATGGTGGTAGTTGTTATAGCTTCTGGTGTTGTAATGGTGGTAGTGGTTGTAGGTTCTGGAGTTGTAATGGTGGTAGTGGTTGTAGGTTCTGGTGTTGTAATGGTAGTAGTGGTTGTAGGTTCTGGTGTTGTGATGGTAGTAGTAGTTGCAGCTTCTGGTGTTGTAATGGTGGTAGTGGTTGTAGGTTCTGGTGTTGTAATGGTGGTAGTGGTTGTAGGTTCTGATGTTGTAATGGCAGTAGTGGTTGTAGGTTTTGGTGTTGTGATGGTAGTAGTAGTTGCAGCTTCTGGTGTTGTAATGGTGGTAGTGGTTGTAGGTTCTGGTGTTGTAATGGTGGTAGTGGTTATAGGTTTTGGTGTTGTAATGGTAGTAGTGGTTGTATACTCTGGTGTTGTGATGGTAGTAGTAGTTGCAGCTTCTGGTGTTGTAATGGTAGTAGTGGTTGTAGGTTCTGGTGTTGTAATGGTGGTAGTGGTTGTAGGTTCTGGTGTTGTAATGGTGGTAGTGGTTGTAGGTTCTGGTGTTGTAATGGTGGCAGTGGTTGTAGGTTCTGGTGTTGTAATGGTGGTAGTGGTTGTAGGTTCTGGTGTTGTAATGGTGGTAGTGGTTGTAGGTTCTGGTGTTGTAATGGTAGTAGTAGTTGTAGCTTCTGGTGTGGTAGAGGTGGTGGAGGTTGTAGGTTCTGGTGTTGTAATGGTGGTAGTTGTTATAGCTTCTGGTGTTGTAATGGTGGTAGTGGTTGTAGGTTCTGATGTTGTAATGGTAGTAGTAGTTGTAGCTTCTGGTGTGGTAGAGGTGGTGAAGGTTGTAGGTTCTGGTGTTGTAATGGTGGTAGTAGTTGTAGCTTCTGGTGTGGTAGTGGTGGTGGAGGTTGTAGGTTCTGGTGTTGTAAGAGTGGTAGTTGTTATAGCTTCTGGTGTTGTAATGGTGTTAGTGGTTGTAGGTTCTGGTGTTGTAATAGTGGTAGTTGTTATAGCTTCTGGTGTTGTAATGGTGGTAGGGGTTGTAGGTTCTGGTGTTGTAATGGTGGTAGTGGTTGTAGGTTTTGGTGTTGTGATAGTGGTAGTGGTTGTAGGTTCTGGTGTTGTGATGGTGGTAGTGGTTGTAGGTTTTGGTGTTGTGATGGTAGTAGTAGTTGCAGCTTCTGGTGTTGTAATGGTGGTAGTGGTTGTAGGTTCTGGTGTTGTAATGGTAGTAGTGGTTGTAGGTTCTGGTGTTGTAATGGTAGTAGTAGTTGTAGCTTCTGGTGTGGTAGAGGTGGTGGAGGTTGTAGGTTCTGGTGTTGTAATGGTGGTAGTAGTTGTAGCTTCTGTTGTGGTAGAGGTGGTGGAGGTTGTAGGTTCTGGTGTTGTAATAGTGGTAATTGTTAGAGCTTCTGGTGTTGTAATGGTGTTAGTGGTTGTAGGTTCTGGTGTTGTAATAGTGGTAGTTGTTATAGCTTCTGGTGTTGTAATGGTGGTAGTGGTTGTAGGTTCTGGTGTTGTAATGGTGGTAGTGGTTGTAGATTCTGGTGTTGTGATGGTGGTAGTAGTTGTAGGTTCTGGTGTTGTGATGGTGGTAGTGGTTGTAGGTTCTGGTGTTGTAATGGTGGTAGTGGTTGTAGGTTCTGGTGTTGTAATGGTGGTAGTGGTTGTAGGTTCTGGTGTTGTGATGGTAGTAGTAGTTGCAGCTTCTGGTGTTGTAATGGTGGTAGTGGTTGTAGGTTCTGGTGTTGTAATGGTGGTAGTTGTTATAGCTTCTGGTGTTGTAATGGTGGTAGTGGTTGTAGGTTCTGGAGTTGTAATGGTGGTAGTGGTTGTAGGTTCTGGTGTTGTAATGGTAGTAGTGGTTGTAGGTTCTGGTGTTGTGATGGTAGTAGTAGTTGCAGCTTCTGGTGTTGTAATGGTGGTAGTGGTTGTAGGTTCTGGTGTTGTAATGGTGGTAGTGGTTGTAGGTTCTGATGTTGTAATGGCAGTAGTGGTTGTAGGTTTTGGTGTTGTGATGGTAGTAGTAGTTGCAGCTTCTGGTGTTGTAATGGTGGTAGTGGTTGTAGGTTCTGGTGTTGTAATGGTGGTAGTGGTTATAGGTTTTGGTGTTGTAATGGTAGTAGTGGTTGTATGTTCTGGTGTTGTGATGGTAGTAGTAGTTGCAGCTTCTTGTGTTGTAATGGTAGTAGTGGTTGTAGGTTCTGGTGTTGTAATGGTGGTAGTGGTTGTAGGTTCTGGTGTTGTAATGGTGGTAGTGGTTGTAGGTTCTGGTGTTGTAATGGTGGCAGTGGTTGTAGGTTCTGGTGTTGTAATGGTGGTAGTGGTTGTAGGTTCTGGTGTTGTAATGGTGGTAGTGGTTGTAGGTTCTGGTGTTGTAATGGTAGTAGTAGTTGTAGCTTCTGGTGTGGTAGAGGTGGTGGAGGTTGTAGGTTCTGGTGTTGTAATGGTGGTAGTTGTTATAGCTTCTGGTGTTGTAATGGTGGTAGTGGTTGTAGGTTCTGATGTTGTAATGGTAGTAGTAGTTGTAGCTTCTGGTGTGGTAGAGGTGGTGAAGGTTGTAGGTTCTGGTGTTGTAATGGTGGTAGTAGTTGTAGCTTCTGGTGTGGTAGAGGTGGTGGAGGTTGTAGGTTCTGGTGTTGTAAGAGTGGTAGTTGTTATAGCTTCTGGTGTTGTAATGGTGTTAGTGGTTGTAGGTTCTGGTGTTGTAATAGTGGTAGTTGTTATAGCTTCTGGTGTTGTAATGGTGGTGGGGGTTGTAGGTTCTGGTGTTGTAATGGTGGTAGTGGTTGTAGGTTTTGGTGTTGTGATAGTGGTAGTGGTTGTAGGTTCTGGTGTTGTGATGGTGGTAGTGGTTCTAGGTCCTGGTGTTGTAATGGTGTTAGTAGTTGTAGGTTCTGGTGTTGTAATGGTGGTAGTGGTTGTAGGTTCTGGTGTTGTGATGGTGGTAGTGGTTGTAGGTTCTGGTGTTGTGATGGTGGTAGTAGTTGCAGCTTCTGGTGTTGTAATGGTGGTAGTAGTTGCAGCTTCTGGTGTGGTAGAGGTTTTGGAGGTTGTAGGTTCTGGTGTTGTAATAGTGGTAGTTGTTATAACTTCTGGTGTTGTAATGGTGGTAGTGGTTGTAGGTTCTGGTGTTGTAATGGTGGTAGTGGTTGTAGGTTCTGGTGTTGTAATGGTAGTAGTGGTTGTAGGTTCTGGTGTTGTAATGGTAGTAGTAGTTGTAGCTTCTGGTGTGGTAGAGGTGGTGGAGGTTGTAGGTTCTGGTGTTGTAATGGTGGTAGTAGTTGTAGCTTCTGTTGTGGTAGAGGTGGTGGAGGTTGTAGGTTCTGGTGTTGTAATAGTGGTAATTGTTAGAGCTTCTGGTGTTGTAATGGTGTTAGTGGTTGTAGGTTCTGGTGTTGTAATAGTGGTAGTTGTTATAGCTTCTGGTGTTGTAATGGTGGTAGTGGTTGTAGGTTCTGGTGTTGTAATGGTGGTAGTGGTTGTAGGTTCTGGTGTTGTAATGGTGGTAGTGGTTGTAGGTTCTGGTGATGTAATAGTGGTAGTTGTTATAGCTTCTGGTGTTGTAATGGTGGTAGTGCTTGTAGGTTCTGGTGTTGTAATGGTGGTAGTGGTTGTAGGTTCTGGTGTTGTAATGGTAGTAGTAGTTGTAGCTTCTGGTGTGGTAGAGGTGGTGGAGGTTGTAGGTTCTGGTGTTGTAATGGTGGTAGTAGTTGTAGCTTCTGGTGTGGTAGAGGTGGTGGAGGTTGTAGGTTCTGGTGTTGTAATAGTGGTAGTTGTTATAGCTTCTGGTGTTGTAATGGTGTTAGTGGTTGTAGGTTCTGGTGTTGTGATAGTGGTAGTTGTTATAGCCTTTGGTGTTGTAATGGTGTTAGTGGTTGTAGGTTCTGGTGTTATAATGGTGGTAATAGTTGTAGTTTCTGGTGTGGTAGAGGTGGTGGAGGTTGTAGGTTCTGGTGTTGTAATGGTGGTAGTAGTTGTAGCTTCTGGTGTGGTAGAGGTGGTGGAGGTTGTAGGTTCTGGTGTTGTAATAGTGGTAGTTGTTATAGCTTCTGGCGTTGTAATGGTGTTAGTGGTTGTAGGTTCTGGTGTTGTAATAGTGGTAGTTGTTATAGCTTCTGGTGTTGTAATGGTGTTAGTGGTTGTAGGTTCTGGTGTTATAATGGTGATAGTAGTTGTAGCTTCTGGTGTGGTAGAGGTGGTGGAAGTTGTAGGTTCTGATGTTGTAATGGTGGTAGTAGTTGTAGGTTCTGGTGTGGTAGAGGTGGTGGAGGTTGTAGGTTCTGGTGTTGTAATGGTGGTAGTAGTTGTAGCTACTGGTGTTGTAATAGTGGTAGTTGTTATAGCTTCTGGTGTGGTAGAGGTGGTGGAAGTTGTAGGTTCTGGTGTTGTAATGGTGGTAGTAGTTGTAGCTTTTGGTGTGGTAGAGGTGGTGGAGGTTGTAGGTTCTGGTGTTGTAATGGTGGTAGTAGTTGTAGCTTCTGGTGTGGTAGAGGTGGTGGAGGTTGTAGGTTCTGGTGTTGTAATGGTGGTAGTAGTTGTAGCTTCTGGTGTGGTAGAGGTGGCAGAAGTTGTAGGTTCTGGTGTTGTAATAGTGGTAGTTGTTGTAGGTGCTGGTGTGGTAGAGGTGGTGGAGGTTGTAGGTTCTGGTGTGGTAGAGGTGGTGGAGGTTGTAGGTTCTGGTGTTGTAATGGTGGTAGTAGTTGTAGCTTCTGGTGTGGTAGAGGTGGTGGAGGTTGTAGGTTCTGGTGTTGTAATAGTGGTAGTTGTTGTAGCTTCTGGTGTGGTAGAGGTGGTGGAGGTTGTAGGTTCTGGTGTTGTAATGGTGGTAGTTGTTGTAAGTTCTGGTGTGGTAGAGGTGGTGGAGGTTGTAGGTTCTGGTGTGGTAGTGGTGGTAGTTGTTGAAGACACTGGTGTGGTAGTGGAGGTAGTTGTTATAGCTTCTGGTGTGGTAGAGGTGGTGGAGGTTGTAGGTTCTGGTGTTGTAATGGTGGTAGTTGTTGTAAGTTCTGGTGTGGTAGAGGTGGTGGAGGTTGTAGGTTCTGGTTTCGTAATAGTGGTAGTTGTTGTAGCTTCTGGTGTGGTAGAGGTGGTGGAGGTTGTAGGTTCTGGTGTTGTAATGGTGGTAGTTGTTGTAAGTTCTGGTGTGGTAGAGGTGGTGGAGGTTGTAGGTTCTGGTGTGGTAGTGGTGGTAGTTGTTGAAGACACTGGTGTGGGTAGTGGAGGTAGTTGTTATAGCTTCTGGTGTGGTAGAGGTGGTGGAGATTGTAGGTTCTGGTGTTGTAATGGTGGTAGTTGTTTTAAGTTCTGGTGTGGTAGTGGAGGTAGTTGTTATAGATTCTGGTGTTGTAATAGTGGTAGTTGTTAAAGCTTCTGGTGTGGTAGAGGTGGTGGAGGTTGTAGGTTCTGATGTTGTAATTGTGGTAGTGGTTGTAAGTTCTGGTGTTGTAATGGTGGTAGTAGTTGTAGCTACTGGTGTTGTAATAGTGGTAGTTGTTATAGCTTCTGGTTCGGTAGAGGTGGTGGAAGTTGTAGGTTCTGGTGTTGTAACGGTGGTAG
Source organism: Palaemon carinicauda (assembly GCF_036898095.1). Classification (NCBI taxonomy): domain Eukaryota; kingdom Metazoa; phylum Arthropoda; class Malacostraca; order Decapoda; family Palaemonidae; genus Palaemon; species Palaemon carinicauda. The sequence goes on along the minus strand of NC_090728.1, from coordinate 191,772,435 downwards.
TGGTTGTAGGTTCTGGTGTTGTAATAGTGGTAGTTGTTATAGCTTCTGGTTCGGTAGAGGTGGTGGAAGTTGTAGGTTCTGGTGTTGTAATGGTGGTAGTGGTTGTAGGTTCTGGTGTTGTAATAGTGGTAGTTGTTATAGCTTCTGGTGCGGGAAAGGTGGTGGAAGTGTTAGGTTCTGGTGTTGTAACGGTGGTAGTGGTTGTAGGTTCTGGAAGGGTAACTATGTTGGTTGTCATAGATGCTGTAGTTGTTGAATTTTCTGTAGTCAATGATTCTCTTGTAGTAGCAACAGTTGTTGTTTTAGGTTCTATTGTAGTAGTGGGAGCAGCTGTAGTAGTTGATATTGTTGATCCTGTGGTGGTTTCGTACCTAGAAAGACATACAGTGTATATATATATATATATATATATATGTATATATATATATATATATATATGTATATATATATATATAGTATATATATATAAGAAAATTCAAGTTGTGAAAATAGTCAGATGATATTTCATTCCTTTCTTGACGTACAGCTTATATTATTATTAATATTATTATTAGCCAAGCTACAACCCTAGTTGTAAAAGCAAGATGCTACAGTATAAGCCCAGGGGCTCCAATAGGGTAAATAGCCCAGTGAGGAAAGGAAATAAGGAAATAAATAAATGATGATACTATATCTCTCATAATAATGGTGGTAGTTTTCGTAGGTTCTGCTGTTGCAATGATAGTTGTTGTTGTAGATTTTGGTGTTGTAATGGTGGTAGTTGTCGTAGGTTCTGGTGTTGTAATGGAGGAAAATCTAATGGACATTCTAGAGGTCAAATAAATCCTAGTAATATAAGCTTTTTTTTTTCAAAATAAGAATGAAGTTTTTCAAACACTCATAATTACATAGGTGTCTCTTCTCTCTTTACTTTTGAGTAAGAGGCTTAATAATGGTAACTAGAACGAGCACTCTGTAGAAAGCATACTTTCACCTATAGTAGGTAGTAGGTTGGCCAGGGACCCAGCCACCCGTTGAGGTACTACCGCTAGAGAGTTATAGGGTCCTTTGACTGGCCAGACAGCACTACAGTGGATACTTCTCTCTGGTTACTGCTAATTCTCCCTTTGCCTACACATAAACCAAACAGTCTGCCCTATTCTTTACAGTTCTCCTATTTCCTCATACACCTGTCAACACTGAGATTACCAAACAATTCTTCTTCACCCAAAGGGTTAACTACTGCAATGTAATTGTTCAGTGGCCACTCTTCCTCCGAGTAAAGGAAGAAGAGACTCTTTAGCTATGGAAAACTGCTCTTCTAGGAGAAGGACACTCCAAAATCAAACCATTGTTCTCTAGTCTTGGGTAGTGCCATGGCCTCTGTACCTTGGTCTTCCACTGTCCTTAGTTTAGAGTTCCTCTTGCTTGAGGGTACACTAGGGCTCACTATTCTATCTTATTCTCTTCCTCTTGTTCTGTTAAATTGTTTATAGTTTATATAGAAATACTTATTTTAATGTTACTCTTCTTAAAATATTTAATTTTCCTTGTTTCCTTTCCTCACTGGACTATTTTCCCTGTTGGAGCCCCTGGGATTGTAGCATCCTGCTTTTCCAACTAGGGTTGTAGCTTAGCAAGTAATGATAATAATAATAATAATAATAATATCATTTTATGATTATTGTTATTATTATTATCATTACTTACTAAGCTACAACCCTAGTTGGAAAAGCAGGATGCTATAAGCCTAGGGGCCCCAACAGGGAAATATCCCAATGAGGAAAGGAAACAAGGAATAATAATAATAATAATAATAATAATAATAATATCATTATTATTATAATTTTTATTATTGTTGTTATTATTATTATCATTTCTTGCTAAGCTATAACCCTAGTTGGAGAAGCAGGGTGCTATAATCCTAGGGGCCCCAACAGGGAAAATAGCCCAATGAGGAAAGGAAACAAGGAAAAATAGAATAAAAATAATAATAATAATATTAATAATAATAATAATTATTATTATTATTATTATCATTATTATTATTATTATCATTACTTGCTAAGCTACAACCCTAGTTGGAAAAGCAGGATGCTATAAGTCTAGGGGCCCCAACAGGGAAAATAGCCCAATGAGGAAAGGAAACAAGGAAAAATAGAATAATGATAATAATAATAATAATAATAATAATAATAATAATAATAATAATAATAATAATAATAATAATAATATTAATCAAATGGCCTCATATATCACTGCCTTGGGTTATTTAGCCCAAATTTATTTAAAGAACATCATAAAAGCCGTGATTAACAAATAGAATTAGAAATGTAGAACTAACTTACATCAAGCAGTCTGTATCAGGGGCAAAAGCCACTGTTGCTGACCAGCCTGAATAGGCTCCAGTCTCCGCCTCGAAAAAACAGGACCAGCTGGTGCCCCTTTGAGGTGAAGGACGTTCCAGGAGTAATGTCAGTTCCGCAATACCTACAAATTAAAATGGAGTAGGATATGAGAGAGAGAGAGAGAGAGAGGAGAGAGAGAGAGAGAGGAGAGGAGAGAGATATGAGGGGGACTTTTAAAAGGATATTTTTTTCTGGTATACCAGAGTACATTTTTAATATCTACAATTAACAGAGAGAGAGAGAGAGAGAGAGAGAGAGAGAGAGAGGTTTAAAAGCATATCTCTACAAGGATGTCTGAGAATAGATTTAATATTCGCAATTATATATATATATATATATATATACATATATAAATATATATATGTGTGTATATATATATATATATATATATAAAGAGAGAGAGAGAGAGAGAGAGAGAGAGAGAGAGTGAGAGAGAGAGAATGTTTAAAAGCATTTTTTTCAGATAAGTCAAAATACATTTTGACTAATTGAAAGTCAAAATTAAAAAAAAATCAGAAAGTTCTCCTAATAACTTGAATTTTGAATTTTTTAAGAATAGTATTACTCTAAATATCTACAAATTAATTAATATTATTTCCAGAAATTCAAAGAAACAGAAAAGTAAGTCTTTTTCTGTATGAAACAGCTTCTACTAATTTTAATTTCTATCTCTAAAGAATAATATTGCTCTACATATATACCAAAAATTAGAGGAGTACTCAGTAGAGTGCAGACCTCCACCGCGGAGGCTTATTTCTTGACCCTTTAATCGACCTTGACCCTGACCTTTGATCTTGACCTGTATTAATTGGCGTGGATTTTCATACACTCAAATATGAACCAAGTTTGAAGTCTCTGTGACAACGATGTCCAAACTTATGGCTGATTACGTGAATTGGACATTTTGCTTAGCCGCAACCTTGGCCTTTGACCTTGACTTTCAAAATTTAATAATTTCCAGGTTTTTACTTAGCAGTTAATCGCTGTAAGTTACATCAAACAACAATTCTAAAATTGTTACTAAGAAGCTGTTCATAAACAAACACATAAAACAGTGGTTAAAACATAACCTTCCAACTTCGTTGGCGGAGGTAATAATTGCTATAGTCCATTTCTTTTATCGAGGCAGATTTGCACCGACTCGCAGCGGTGCCCTTTTAGCTCGAAAAAGTTTCCGGATCGCTGATTGGTTGGACAAGATAATTCTAACCAATCAGCGATCAGGAAACTTTTCCGAGCTAAAAGGGCACCGCCGCGAGTCGGTGCAAATATGCATCGCTAAAAGAAATGGACTATAGTCATCCTTACACATCTCCGTTGTATAGATCATCTGTTCTTATCTCCAGGAAGTCGAAGAAACAACAGTTATGTCCATCGCACTGAGAACTCTGCCCGTACATCTCGAAGGAGCTGAAGGTGATGTTTACGAAGTGGCACTTCGGAGCCTGAATCCATTTCACGCATTTCGTACCTCCGGGGAAAAATTGACGGTGATAAGTTTCAAATGCTGTAATGTCCCTGACTGGTGAACGCCTGATTGGGTTCGAGTCCCGCTCAAACTCGTTTGTTTCTTTGGCCGCTACAACCTCACCATCCTTGTGTGCTAGGGATGGGTGGTTTGGGGGAGCCTATAGGTCTATCTGCTGAGTAGTCAGCAGCCATTACCTGGCGCTTCTTGGTCCTAGTTTGGGTTGCTCTGGTCGCTGCAACCTCACCATCCTTGTGAGCTAAGGATGGAAGGTTTGGGGGGACCCTATAGGTCTATCTGCCAAGTAATCAACAGCCATTACCTGGCCCTTCTTGTTCCTAGCTTGGGTTGCTTTGGTCGCTGCAACCTCACCATCTTTGCGAGCTAAGAATGGGTGGTTTGGGCGAGCCTATCTATCTGCTGAGGAGTCAGCAACCATTGCCTGGCCTTTCTTGGTCCTAGCTTGGGTGGAGATGGGCTTGGGCGCTGATCATATGTATATATGATCAGTCTCTAGGGCATTAACCTACTTGATAAGGCAATGTCACTGTCCCTTGCATCTGCCATTCATGAGAGACCTTTAAATCTTTAAATGCTGTCATTCATGACGTAAGCTTAAGGCCATTTGTAATTTCTAGACATTCGAAAAAAAAAATTATTATAGACATCTATAGTGCTTTTATTTTGGGGCATTCTGAAAATTTTTTAATGCAAGCAAATAATCCTGATGAAATAGACTGATTTGTAATTTTGAAATTTTGAAAAAGAAAAATTATATTTTTCATTATTGAGTCATCTATCAAGAATATTCTTTTTCATTGAAAAGAAGTAATCTTGATAACATAGGCCTAGAAGTAGGCCTACCAGTCTTTAATTCTGGAAATTTGAAAAAAAGTTTTTTGATTAAAAACCATCTATCTTTAATAATTATTGTGTTGATTTGAGCCATTCTTAATCCTTTTTAGTTAATATAATCTTTAGACTACTTAACAAACTGAAGTGGAGAATTCAAAGAAGTTTTTATTATTTTTCTAAATATTTCTGAAGTAGGTCTATATTAACATAAAAATCATGAATTTAGTTCAATCTGCATTTTGATCAAAATTGATTTTTTTTATTTGATAATTTTCTTCATCAGCACATTCTTCGAACCACATTAATATAAATAAATAAATAAATATATATATATATATATATATACAGTATATATATATATATATATGTGTGTGTGTATATATATATATATATACACATATATATACAGTATATATATATATATATATACACATATATATACAGTATATATATATATATATATATATAACTACACTCAAACTATCTGAATTGCGATTCCATCTCTTCTCAACTTACCAGGTGGATAATTATTTGGATAATTTGGTGAGGTGACATTCCCCTCACTGGTTACATTTTGAGAACAGCTGGATATCATGCTATCTGCGGAGCGAAGAGAAGAAATTAGATACTATTTCTAATGGCACGAGGAGCTACGGGTATAACTGCTTCTAGAACCCAGCTTAGCTAGGGGGAAAAAACGTTTTGTAGATACTATTTCTAATGGCGAGGAGCTAAGGGTATAACTGCTTCTAGAACCCAGCTTAGCTAGGGGGAAAAAACGTTTTGTAGATACTATTTCTAATGGCGAGGAGCTACGGGTATAACTGCTTCTAGAACCCAGCTTAGCTAGGGGGAAAAACTTTTTATAGATACTATTTCTAATGGCAAGGAGCTACGGGTATAACTGCTTCTAGAACCCAGCTTAGCTAGGGGGAAAAAACGTTTTGTAGATACTATTTCTAATGGCGAGGAGCTAAGGGTATAACTGCTTCTAGAACCCAGCTTAGCTAGGGGGGAAAAAACGTTTTGTAGATACTATTTCTAATGGCGAGGAGCTACGGGTATAACTGCTTCTAGAACCCAGCTTAGCTAGGGGGAAAAACTTTTTATAGATACTATTTCTAATGGCAAGGAGCTACGGGTATAACTGCTTCTAGAACCCAGCTTAGCTAGGGGGAAAAAACGTTTTGTAGATACTATTTCTAATGGCGAGGAGCTAAGGGTATAACTGCTTCTAGAACCCAGCTTAGCTAGGGGGAAAAACTTTTTATAGATACTATTTCTAATGGCAAGGAGCTACGGGTATAACTGCTTCTAGAACCCAGCTTAGCTAGGGGGAAAAACTTTTTATAGATACTATTTCTAATGGCAAGGAGCTACGGGTATAACTGCTTCTAGAACCCAGCTTAGCTAGGGGGAAAAAACGTTTTGTAGATACTATTTCTAATGGCGAGGAGCTAAGGGTATAACTGCTTCTAGAACCCAGCTTAGCTAGGGGGAAAAAACGTTTTGTAGATACTATTTCTAATGGCGAGGAGCTACGGGTATAACTGCTTCTAGAACCCAGCTTAGCTAGGGGGAAAAAACGTTTTGTAGATACTATTTCTAATGGCGAGGAGCTACGGGTATAACTGCTTCTAGAACCCAGCTTAGCTAGGGGGAAAAAACGTTTTGTAGATACTATTTCTAATGGCGAGGAGCTAAGGGTATAACTGCTTCTAGAACCCAGCTTAGCTAGGGGGAAAAACTTTTTATAGATACTATTTCTAATGGCAAGGAGCTACGGGTATAACTGCTTCTAGAACCCAGCTTAGCTAGGGGGAAAAAACGTTTTGTAGATACTATTTCTAATGGCGAGGAGCTAAGGGTATAACTGCTTCTAGAACCCAGCTTAGCTAGGGGGAAAAACTTTTTATAGATACTATTTCTAATGGCAAGGAGCTACGGGTATAACTGCTTCTAGAACCCAGCTTAGCTAGGGGGGAAAAACGTTTTGTAGATACTATTTCTAATGGCGAGGAGCTAAGGGTATAACTGCTTCTAGAACCCAGCTTAGCTAGGGGGAAAAACTTTTTATAGATACTATTTCTAATGGCAAGGAGCTACGGGTATAACTGCTTCTAGAACCCAGCTTAGCTAGGGGGAAAAAACGTTTTGTAGATACTATTTCTAATGGCGAGGAGCTAAGGGTATAACTGCTTCTAGAACCCAGCTTAGCTAGGGGGAAAAACTTTTTATAGATACTATTTCTAATGGCAAGGAGCTACGGGTATAACTGCTTCTAGAACCCAGCTTAGCTAGGGGGAAAAAACGTTTTGTAGATACTATTTCTAATGGCGAGGAGCTACGGGTATAACTGCTTCTAGAACCCAGCTTAGCTAGGGGGAAAAACTTTTTATAGATACTATTTCTAATGGCAAGGAGCTACGGGTATAACTGCTTCTAGAACCCAGCTTAGCTAGGGGGAAAAAACGTTTTGTAGATACTATTTCTAATGGCGAGGAGCTAAGGGTATAACTGCTTCTAGAACCCAGCTTAGCTAGGGGGAAAAACTTTTTATAGATACTATTTCTAATGGCAAGGAGCTACGGGTATAACTGCTTCTAGAACCCAGCTTAGCTAGGGGGAAAAAACGTTTTGTAGATACTATTTCTAATGGCGAGGAGCTAAGGGTATAACTGCTTCTAGAACCCAGCTTAGCTAGGGGGAAAAAACGTTTTGTAGATACTATTTCTAATGGCGAGAAGCTACGGGTATAACTGCTTCTAGAACCCAGCTTAGCTAGGGGGAAAAAACGTTTTGTAGATACTATTTCTAATGGCGAGGAGCTACGGGTATAACTGCTTCTAGAACCCAGCTTAGCTAGGGGGAAAAAACGTTTTGTAGATACTATTTCTAATGGCGAGGAGCTACGGGTATAACTGCTTCTAGAACCCAGCTTAGCTAGGGGGAAAAAAACGTTTTGAAGATACTCAGGAAATACGGAAGCATGGGGTCGAAACTGGTTAACCTAACCTGGCCTGACCTAATTTCACCTTATTAAAGCATGGATTCAAATCTGCTTTGACTTAACCTAACATAACCTGACCTAATTTCGCCTTATTGAGGCATGAAATCAAAACTGCTTTGACTTAACCTAATCTGACCTAGCTTCACCTTATTGAAGCATGGAATCAAAACTGGCTGACTTAACCTAACTTAAGCTGACCTAACTTCACCTTATAGAAGCATGGATTCAAAACCGGTTGACCTAACTTCTCCTTATTGAAGCATAGAATCGAAACCTGCTGACCTAACCTAGCCTGACTTAACTTCACCTTATTGAAGCAT